>NC_141875.1:122270488-122575042 GCF_056163025.1 Triticum urartu
ACCTTCTTCAAATATAGAATCTAAGACATGCTTAAAAGAAGAAGGTAGGGCAACATAAAAGCTTTTTAAGTAAATTTCAATTTGGTATTGAGGCACATAGCTAGCCCTGATCCTTAATAGCCTATACCAAGCATCTTTCAAAGATTCATCAAGTAAATAACGAAAAATTCTGGAATCATCTTCATCAAAATTATTAAGATTCTCATTGATAACTCCGGTAGGTCTTTCCATAGCATCTTTATTTATGAGTTTAGAGAGAATAGAAGGATTGTCCAAAGTACTAAACCTCGGGAGAGAACCCCCAACCCTTTTTTATTCTGACATGGCAGAAGATAGGTGAGCGGAAAAGAGAGGGCGAATAAAACGACAAGGGTGAAGTAGGGGAGAGGCAAATGAGAGGCAAATGGCAAATAATGTAATGCGGGAGATAAGGGTTTGTGATGGGTACTTGGTGTGTTGACTTTTGCATAGACCTCCTCGGCAACGGTGCCAGAAATCCTTCTTGCTACCTCTTGAGCACTGCGTTGGTTTTCCCTTGAAGAGGAAAGGGTGATGCAACAAAGTAGCGTAAGTATTTCCCTCAGTTTTTGAGAACCAAGGTATTAATCCAGTAGGAGGCCACACACGAGTCCCTTGCACCTACACAAACAAATAAATCCTCGCAACCAATGCGATAAGGGGTTGTCAATCCCTACACGGTCACTTACGAGAGTGAGATCTGATAGATATGATAGGATAATATTTTTGGTATTTTTATGATAAAGATGCAAAGTAAAATAAATGGCAAAGGAAATAACTAAGTATTGGAAGATTAATATGATGGAAGATAGACCTGGGGGCCATAAGTTTCGCTAGTGGCTTCTCTCAAGAGCATAGATATTCACGGTGGGTAAACAAATTACTGTTGAGCAATTGACAGAATTGAGCATAGTTATGAGAATATCTAGGTATGATCATGTACATAGGCATCATGTCCGAGACAAGTAGACCGACTCCTGCCTGCATCTACTACTATTACTCCACACATCGACCACTATCCAGCATGCATCTAGAGTATTAAGTTCATAAGAACAGAGTAACGCTTTAAGCAAGATGACATGATGTAGAGGGATAAACTCATGCAATATGACATAAACCCCATCTTGTTATCTTCGATGGCAACAATACAATACGTGCCTTGCTGCCCCTACTGTCACTGGGAAAGGACACCACAAGATTGAACCCAAAGCTAAGCACTTCTCCCATTGCAAGAAAGATCAATCTAGTAGGCCAAACCAAACTGATAATTCGAAGAGACTTGCAAAGATAACCAATCATACATAAAAGAATTCAGAGAAGATTCAAATATTGTTCATAGATAAACTTGATCATAAACCCACAATTCATCGGTCTCAACAAACACACCGCAAAAGACGATTACATCGAATAGTTCTCCACAAGAGAGGGGAGAACTTTGTATTGAGATCCAAAAAGAGAGAAGAAGCCATCTAGCTAATAACTATGGACCTGAAGGTCTGAGGTAAACTACTCACACTTCATCGGAGGGGCTATGGTGTTGATGTAGAAGCCCTCCGTGATCTATGCCCCCTCCGGCGGAGCTCCGGAAAAGGCCCCAAGATGGGATCTCGTGGATACGGAAAGTTACGACAATGGAATTAGGGTTTTGGCTCCGTATCTAGTAGTTTGGGAGTACATAGGTATATATAGGAGGAAGGAGTACGTCAGTGGAGCAACAGGGGGCCCACGAGGGGGGAGGGCGCACCCCCTACCTCGTGGCCTCCTGGTTGATGTCTTGACATAGGGTACAAGTCCTCTGGATCACGTTCGTTCCGAAAATCACGTTCCCGAAGGTTTCATTCCGTTTGGACTCCATTTGATATTCTTTTTATGCGAAACTCTGAAATGGGCAAAAAACAACAATTCTGGGTTGGGCCTCCGGTTAATAGGTTAGTCCCAAAAATAATATAAAAGTGTATAATAAAGCCCAATAATGTCCAAAACAGAATATAATATAGCATGGAACAATAAAAAATTATAGATATGTTGGAGACATATCAGTTATTGACCGAAGACGAGTCTCGGTCATGTCTACATAGTTCTTGAACCCGTACGGTCCGCACGCTTAAAGTTCGATGACGATCGGTATTATGAGTTTATGTGTTTTGATGTACCAAAGGTAGTTCAGAGTCCCAGATGTGATCACGAACATGATGAGGAGTCTCGAAATGGTCCAGACGTAAAGATTGATATATTGGACGGCTATATTTGGACACCGGAAGTGTTCCGGATGATTTCGGAGAAAACCGGAGTGCCAGAGGGGTTACCGGAACCCCCCGAGGAAATATTGGACCTTCATGGGCCTGAGGGGATAGAGAGGGCAGCAGCCCAGGAGGTGGCGCGCCCCCTCCCATGAGGAGTCCGAATTGGACTAGGGAAAGGGGGCGCGGCCCCTCTTTCCCTCTCCCTCTCTTTCCTTCCCCCTTCCCCCTTCCTAGTAGGACTAGGAAAGGATGAATCCTACTCCTACTAGGAGGAGGATTCCTCCTCTCCTTGGGGCGCACCAAGGTCGGCCGGCCTCCCCCCTTTCTCCTTTATATACGGGGGCGGGGGGCACCCAGAGACACACAAGTTGATTGTTCCAAGCCGTGTGCGGTGCCCCCTCCACCATAATCCACTTCGATCATATCGTAGCAGTGCTTAGGCGAAGCCCTGCGTCGGTAGCAACATCATCACCGTCATCACGCCATCGTGCTGACTGAACTCTCCTGCGAAGCTCTGCTGGATCGGAGTTCGTGGGACGTCATCGAGCTGAACATGTGCTGAACTCGGAGGTGCCTTGCATTCGGTACTTGGATCGGTCGGATCATGAAGATGTACGACTACATCAAACACGTTCTCATAAGGCTTCCGCTTATGGTCTACGAGGGTACGTGGACGATACTCTCACATCTCGTTGCTATGCATCACCATGTTCTTGCGTGTGCGTAGGAATTTTTTGAAATTACTACGTTCCCCAACAGTGGCATCCGAGCTAGGTTTATGCGTAGATGTTATATGCACGAGTAGAACACAAAGGAGTTGTGGGCGTGGGTATATACATATTGCTTGCCGTCACTAGTTGATTCTTGATTCAGTGGCATTGTTGGATGAAGCGGCCCAGACCGACATTACGCATACGCTTACGCAAGATCGGTTCTACCGACGTGCTTCGCACACTGGTGGCTAGTGGGTGTCTGTTTCTCCAGCTTTAGTTGAATCAGATTCAATGAACAAGGTTCTTTCTGAAGATCAAAAAGCAATCACTATACCGCGTTGTGGTTTTTGATGCGTAGGTAAGAACGGTTCTTGCTCAGCCTGTAGCAGCCACGTAAAACTTGCAACAACAAAGTAGAGGACGTCTAACTTGTTTTTGCAGGACATGTTGTGATGTGATATGGTCAAGGCATGATGCTAAATTTTATTGTATGAGATGATCATGTTTTGTAACACAGTTATCGGCAACTGGCAGGAGCCATATGGTTGTCACTTTATTGTATGAAATGCAATCGCCATGTAATTGCTTTACTTTATCACTAAGCGGTAGCTATAGTCGTAGAAGCAATAGTTGGCGAGACGACAACAATGCTTTGATAAAGATCAAGGTGTCAAGTCAGTGACGATGGTGATCATGACGGTGCTTTGGAGATGGAGATCAAAGGCACAAGATGGTGATGGCCATATCATATCACTTATATTGATTGCATGTGATGTTTATCCTTTATGCATCTTATTTTGCTTAGTACGATGGTAGCATTATAAGATGATCTCTCACTAAATTTCAAGGTACAAGTGTTCTCCCTGAGTATGCACCGTTGCTATAGTTCGTCGTGCCGAGACACCACGTGATGATCGGGTGTGATAAGATCTATGTTCACATACAATGGGTGCAAGCCAGTTTTGCACACGCAGAATACTCGGGTTAAACTTGACGAGCCTAGCATATACAGATATGGCTTCGGAACACTGAGACCGAAAGGTCGAGCGTGAATCAAATAGTAGATATGATCAACATGGTGATGTTCACCATTGAAAACTACTCCATCTCACGTGATGATCGGACATGGTTTAGTTGATATGGATCACGTGATCACTTAGATGATTAGAGGGATGTCTATCTAAGTGGGAGTTCTTAAATAATATGATTAATTGAACTTAAATTTATCATGAACTTAGTACCTGATAGTATTTTGCATGTCTACGTTGTTCTAGATAAATGGCCCGTGTTGTTGTTCCGTTGAATTTTAATGCGTTCCTAGATAAATCTAAGTTGAAAGATGATGGTAGCAACTACACGGACTGGGTCCTTAACTTGAGGATTATCCTCATTGCTGCATAGAAGAATTACGTCCTGGAAGCACCGCTAGGTGCCAAACCCGCAGCAGGAGCAATGCCAGATGTTATGAACATCTGACATAGCAAAGCTGATGACTACTCGATAGTTCGGTGTGCCATGCTTTACGGCTTAGAACCGGGACTTCAACGACATTTTTAACGTCATGGAGCATATGAGATGTTCCAGGAGTTGAAGTTAATATTTCAAGCAAATGCCCGGATTGAGTGATATGAAGTCTCCTGTAAGTTCTACAGCTGCAAGATGGAGGAGAATAGTTCTGTCAGTGAACATATACTTAGAATGTCTGGGTACCACAACCACTTGACTCAACTGGGAGTTAATCTTCCTATTGACAGTGTCATTGACAGAGTTCTTCAATCATTGCCACCAAGCTACAAGAGCTTCGTGATGAACTATAATATGCAAGGGATGGATAAGACGATTCTCGAGCTCTTCGCAATGCTAAAGGCTGCGGAGGTAGAAATCAAGAAGGAGCATCAAGTGTTGATGGTCAACAAGACCACCAGTTTCAACAAAAAGGGTAAAGGGAAGAAGGGGAACTTCAAGAAGAACGACAAGCAAGTTTCTGCTCAAGTGAAGAAGCCCAAGTCTGGACCTAAACCTGAGATTGAGTGCTTCTACTGCAAAGGGACTGGTTACTGGAGGCGGAACTGTCCCAAGTATTTGGCGGATAAGAAGGATGGCAAGGTGAACAAAGGTATATGTGATATGCATGTTATTGATGTGTACCTTACTAATGCTTGCAGTAGCACCTGGGTATTTGATACTGGTTCTGTTGCTAATATTTGCAACTCGAAACAGGGGCTACGTATTAAGCGAAGATTGGCTAAGGACGAGGTGACGATGCGCGTGGGAAATGGTTCCAAAGTCGATGTGATCGCGGTCGGCACACTACCTCTACATCTACCTTCAGGATTAATTTTAGACCTGAATAATTGTTATTTGGTGCCAGCGTTGAGCATGAACATTATATCTGGATCTTGTTTGATGCGAGACGGTTATTCATTTAAACCTGAGAATAATGGTTGTTCCATTTATATGAGTAATATCATTTATGGTCATGCACCCTTGAAGAGTGGTCTATTTTTTATGAATCTCGATAGTAGTGATACACATACTCATAATATTGAAGCTAAAAGATGCAGAGTTGATAATGATAGTGCAACTTATTTGTGGCACTGCCATTTAGGTCATATTGGTGTAAAGCGCATGAAGAAACTCCATTCTGATGGACTTTTGGCATGACTTGATTATGAATCACTTGGTACTTGCGAACCATGCCTCATGGGCAAGATGACTAAAACGCTGTTCTCCGGAACTATGGAGCGAGCAACAGATTTGTTGGAAATCATACATACTGATGTATGTGGTCCGATGAATGTCGAGGCTCACGGCGGGTATCGTTATTTTCTCACCTTCACAGATGATTTGAGCAGATACGGGTATATCTACTTGATGAAACATAAGACTGAAACATTTGAAAAGTTCAAAGAATTTCAGAGTGAAGTGGAAAATCATCGTAACAAGAAATTAAAGTTTTTACGATCTGATCGTGGAGGAGAATATTTGAGTTATGAGTTTGGTCTTCATTTTAAACAATACGAAATAGTTTTGCAACTCACGCCACCCGGAACACCATAGCGTAATGGTGTGTTCGAATGTCGTAATCATACTTTACTAGATATGGTGCGATCTATGATGTCTCTTACTGATTTACCGCTATCGTTTTGGGGTTATGCTTTAGAGACAACTGCATTCACATTAAATAGGGCACCATCTAAATCCGTTGAGACGACGCCTTATGAACTGTGATTTGGCAAGAAACCAAAGTTGTCATTTCTTAAAGTTTGGGGCTGCGATGCTTATGTGAAAAAGCGTCAACCTAATAAGCTCGAACCCAAATCAGAGAAATGTATCTTCATAGGATACCCAAAGGATATTGTTGGGTACACCTTCTATCACGAATCCGAAGGCAAGACATTCGTTGCTAAGAATGGATCCTTTCTAGAGAAGGAGTTTCTCTCAAAAGAAGTGAGTGGGAGGAAAGTAGAACTTGATGAGGTAACTGTACCTACTCACTTATTGGAAAGTAGTTCATCACAGAAATCTGTTCCTATGACTCCTACACTAATTAGTGAGGAAGCTAATGATGAAGATCATGTAACTTCAGATCAAGTTACTACCGAACCTCATAGGTCAACCAGAGTAAAATCCGCACCAGAGTGGTATGGTAATCCTATTCTGGAGGTCATGTTACTTGACCATGACGAACCTACGAACTTTGAGGAAGCGATGATGAGCCCAGATTCCGCAAAATGGCTTGAGGCCATGAAATCTGAGATGGGATCCATGTATGAGAACAAAGTGTGGACTTTGGTTGACTTGCCCGATGATCGGCAAGCCATCGAGAATAAATGGATCTTCAAGAAGAAGACTGACGCTGACGGTAATATTACTGTCTACAAAGCTCGACTTGTTACGAAAGGTTTTCGAAAAGTTCAAGGAGTTGACTACGATGAGACCTTCTCACCCGTAGCAATGCTTAAGTCCGTCCAAATCATGTTAGCAATTGCCGTATTTTATGATTATGAAATTTGGCAAATGGATTTAAAGACTGCATTCCTGAATGGATTTCTGGAAGAAGAGTTGTATATGATGCAACCTGAAGGTTTTATCGATCCAAAGGGTGCTAAAAGTGTGCAAGCTCCAGCGATCCATCTATGGATTTGTGCAAGCATCTCAAAGTTGGAATAAACATTTTGATAGTGTGATCAAAGCATATGGTTTTAGACAGACTTTTGGAGAAGCCTGTATTTACAAGAAAGTGAATGGGAGCTCTGTAGCATTTCTAATATTATATGTGGATGACATATTGCTGATTGGAAATGATATAGAATTTCTGGATAGCATAAAAGGATACTTGAACAAGAGTTTTTCAACGAAAGACCTCGGTGAAGCTGCTTATATATTGGGCATCAAGATCTATAGAGATAGATCAAGACGCTTAATTGGACTTTCACAAAGCACATACCTTGATACAGTTTTGAAGAAGTTCAAAATGGATCAAGCAAAGAAAGGGTTCTTGCCTATGTTACAAGGTGTGATGTTGAGTCAGACTCAATGCCCGACCACTGCAGAAGACAGAGAGAAAATGAAAGATGTTCCCTATGCTTCAGCCATAGGCTCTATCATGTATGCAATGCTGTGTACCAGACCTGATGTGTGCCTTGCTATTAGTTTAGCAGGGAGGTACCAAAGTAATCCAGGAGTGGATCACTGGACAGCGGTCAAGAACATCCTGAAATACCTGAAAGGACTAAGGATATGTTTCTCGTTTATGGAGGTGACAAAGAGCTCATTGTAAATGGTTACGTCGATGCAAGCTTTGACACTGATCCGGATGACTCTAAGTCACAAACCGGATACGTATTTTTATTAAACGGTGGAGCTGTCAGTTGGTGCAGTTCTAAGCAAAGCATCGTGGCGGGATCTACGTGTGAAGCGGAGTACATAGCTGCTTTGGAAGAAGCAAATGAAGGAGTCCGGATAAAGGAGTTCATATCCGATCTAGGTGTCATACCTAGTGCATCGGGTCCAATGAAAATCTTTTGTGACAATACTGGTGCAATTGCCTTAGCAAAGGAATCTAGATTTCACAAAAGAACCAAGCACATCAAGAGACACTTCAATTCCATCCGCGATCAAGTCAAGGAGGGAGACATAGAGATTTGCAAGATACATACAGATCTGTATGTTGCAGACCCGTTGACTAAGCCTCTCTCACGAGCAAAACATGATCAGCACTAAGACTCCATGGGTGTTAGCATCATTACTGTGTAATCTAGATTATTGACTCTAGTGCAAGTGGGACACTGAAGGAAATATGCCCTAGAGGCAATAATAAAGTTGTTATTTATATTTCCTTATATCATGATAAATGTTTATTATTCATGCTAGAATTGTATTAACCGGAAACTTAGTACATGTGTGAATACATAGACAAACAGAGTGTCACTAGTTTGCCTCTACTTAACTAGCTCGTTGAATCAGTGATGGTTATGTTTCCTAACCATATACATGAGTTGTCATTTGATTAATGGGATCACATCATTATAGAATGATGTGATTGACTTGACCCATCCGTTAGCTTAGCACGATGATCGTTTAGTTTGTTGCTATTGCTTTCTTCATGACTTATACATGTTCCTATGACTATGAGATTATGCAACTCCCAAATACCGGAGGAACATTTTGTGTGCTACCAAACGTCACAACGTAACTGGGTGATTATAAGGGTGCTCTACAGGTGTCTCCGATGGTGCTTGTTGAGTTGGCATAGATCAAGATTAGGATTTGTCACTCCGATTGTCGGAGAGGTATCTCTGGGCCCTCTCGGTAATGCACATCACTATAAGCCTTGCAAGCATTGTGACTAATGAGTTATTTGCGGGATGATGTATTACGGAATGAGTAAAGAGACTTGCCGGTAACGAAATTGAACTAGGTATGAGGATACCGACGATCGAATCTCGGGCAAGTAACATACCGATGACAAAGGGAACAATGTATGTTGTTATGCGGTTTGACCGATAAAGATCTTCATAGAATATGTAGGAACCAATATGAGCATCCAGGTTCCGCTATTTGTTATTTACTGGAGACGAGTCTCGGTCATGTCTACATAGTTCTTGAACCCGTAGGGTCCGCACGCTTAAAGTTCGGTGACGATCGGTATTATGAGTTTATGTGTTTTGATGTACCAAAGGTAGTTCGGAGTCCCAGATGTGATCATGAACATGATGAGGATTCTTGAAATGGTCAAGACGTAAAGATTGATATACTGGACGGCTATATTTGGACACCGGAAGTGTTCCGGATGGTTTCGGAGAAAACCGGAGTGCCGGAGGGGTTACCGGAACCCCCCGGGGGAGTATTGGGCCTTAGTGGGCCTGAGGGGAGAGAGAGGGCAGCAGCCCAGGAGGTGGCGCGCCCCCTCCCATCAGGAGTCCGAATTGGACTAGGGGAGGGGGCGCGGCCCCTCTTTCCCTCTCCCTCTCCCTCTCTTTCCTTCCCCGTTCCCCCTTCCTCGTAGGACTAGGAAAGGATGAATCCTACTCCTACTAGGAGGAGGATTCCTCCTCTCCTTGGGGCGCACCAAGGCCGGCCGGCCTCCCCCCTTGCTCCTTTATATACGGGGGCGGGGGGGGCACCCAAAGACACACAAGTTGATTGCTCCAAGCTGTGTGCGGTGCCCCCCTCCGCCATAATCCACCTCGATCATATCGTAGCAGTGCTTAGGCGAAGCCCTGCGTCAGTAGCAACATCATCACCGTCATCACGCCGTCGTGCTGACAGAACTCTCCCGCGAAGCTCTGCTGGATCGGAGTTTGTGGGATGTTATCGAGCTGAACGTGTGCTGAACTCGAAGGTGCCGTGCATTCGGTACTTGGATCGGTCGGATTGTGAAGACGTACGACTACATTAACCGTGTTCTCATAACGCTTCCGCTTATGGTGTACGAGGGTACGTGGACGATACTCTCCCCTCTCGTTGCTATGCATCACCATGTTCTTGCGTGTGCGTAGGATTTTTTTGAAATTATTATGTTCCCCAACAATATTGCCATGCAACTTACCACCGTTTCGTTTGTTATGACACGTTACATCATTGTCATATTGCTTTGCATGATCATGTAGTTGACATCGTATTTGTGGCAAATCCACCTTTATAATTCTTTCATACATGTCACTCTTGATTCATTGCACATCCCAGTACACCGCCGGAGGCATTCACATAGAGTCATATTTTGTTCTAGTATTGAGTTGTAATTTTTGAGTTGTAAGTAAATAAAAGTGTGATGATCATCATTATTAGAGCATTGTCCCAAGTGAGGAAAGGATGATGGAGACTGATTCCCCCACAAGTCGGGATGAGACTCCGGACGAAAAGGAAAAAGGGAGAAAAAAAGAGTCCATATAAAAAAAGGAAAAGGCCCAAAAAAAGAGAAATGAGAGAAAAAGAGAGAAGGGACAATGTTACTATCCTTTTATCACACTTGTGCTTCAAAGTAGCACTATGATCTTCATGATGGAGAGTCTCCTATGTTGTCACTTTCATATGCTAGTGGGAATTTTACATTATAGAACTTGGCTTGTATATTCCAATGATGGGCTTCCTCAAAATGCCTTAGGTCTTCGTGAGCAAGCGAGTTGGATGCACACCCACTTAGTTTCTTTTGTGGAGCTTTCATACACTTATAGCTCTAGTGCATCCGTTGCATGGCAATCCCTACTCACTCAAATTGATATCTATTGATGGGCATCTCCATAGCCCATTGATATGCCTAGTTGATGTGAGACTATCTTCTCCTTTTTTGTCTTCTCCACAACCACCATTCTATTCCACACATAGTGCTATGTCCATGGCTCACGCTCATATATTGCGTGAAGATTGAAAAAGTTTGAGAACATCAAAAGTATGAAACAATTGCTTGGCTTGTCATCGGGGTTGTGCATGATTAAATACTTTGTGTGATGAAGATAGAGCATAGCCAGACTATATGATTTTGTAGGGATAACTTTCTTTGGCCATGTTATTTTGAGAAGACATGATTGCTTTGTTAGTATACTTGAAGTATTATTATTTTTATGTCAATATTAAATTTTTGTCTTGAATCTTTCGGATCTGAACATTCATGCCACAATAAAGAAAATTACATTGAGAATTATGCTAGGTAGCATTCCACATCAAAAATTCTGTTTTTATCATTTACCTACTCGAGGACGAGCAAGAATTACGCATGTGGATGCTTGATACGTCTCCAACGTATCTATAATTTTTGATTGTTCCATGCTATTATATTATCTGTTTTGGATGTTTAATGAGCTTTGTTATGCACTTTTATATTATTTTTGGGACTAACCTACTAACCAAAGGCCCAGTGCAAATTGCTGTTTTTTTTGCCTATTTCAGTGTTTCGCAGAAAAGGAATACCAAACGGAATCCAAACGGAATGAAACCTTCAGGAGAGTTATTTTTGGAACAAATGCAATCCAGGAGTGTAACATCCCAAATTTTCAATTTGGAATGTTATACATTAGGTCATCATGCATATCATATTTTATTTTGCTTTTGGTTTTGATCCTAGAAAATCCTAAGCAACTCAAGGACCCACGGAGAGAGTTGGGGATTTCGTTATTTACATGTTTGAGTTTTCTCAAATTATGTAAACAGGATCATTTGATTTTAGTTATTTTATCATCAATTATTTCTATTACAAAAATATGAGAGAGGGAATAAAATGACTTTCCCAAAATATAGAAATATTGAGGATTTAATAAAAAATCAAATAAGATTTATTTCGGAGTTTTTCGGTATTTTTATTTGAATTTAGGAAAAATGCGCGTTTTTCAAAGTTGTAGTTTGGGCCCAGATAAATGTTCACTTTATCGGGCTTGATTTTAGGAACCCGGCAAAATTTATTTCGCGATTTTTGGAGTCCGTTTAGTATTTCTTTTTATTTTTCTTCCAAGCGAATTTATAAAAAAAACGCGTAACCGACTTCGGGCCGTAACCGGCCAGGAGACCGCCGGCCGGGCCTTTAAATAGCACTCGAGGCCGGCCCGAGAGGAGAGCAGCCGCCAGCCCCGGAAACCCTAACCCTAATCCGCCCCAGCCGCCGCCGCCTCCCAGCCGCCGCCGCCGCCTCTAGCCGCCGCCGCCCGCCGCCGCCGCCCGCCGCCGCCGCCCGCCGAAGCGCGCCGCCCAAGGTTCGCCGCCGCCGCCTCGTTTTCCATGCAGTTTTTTTAAAAAAAAAAAATTCTGTTCGTCGTTTGTCTTTTTCATCGGATTTTCCGCGGTTATTTTCTGATCGCGATTTCTGATCCGATTTTCGTTTTAGTATAACTTTTCATTCGTTTATCGGAATCAGGCGATTCAAGCGCCTGGAGTTTCGTCTCGAAACCCTCTTTCCGAATAATCAACTTAAACATGTTTTTGTTACTGTAAAATTTTCCCTAGATCCAGATTACTAGAACGAAGTTGTTTTCTTTCGCCGTTTGATTTCTTTTGCTTCGTTCGATTTAATTCTTTTTGCCAACCAGGGTTCTTAAGTTGAACTTTCTGGTTAGATCTGCTATTTGAGTTTTACCTGTGCATTAGATGAGTACTTATTGTATGCTTGTTGTTTGTCTGCGATAGAATACCCGGAGTGCGCCGCCTGTTAGATGTTGTTGTTTGATCGATTGCAAGGAGCTAAAGTGTTTTCCAAGATCGATTTGCGATCAGGATACCACCAGTTGAAGATTCAAGAACAGGATATACCTAAGACAGCATTCACCACAAGATATGGACTATATGAGTATACCGTTATGTCATTTGGACTGACTAACGCGCCTGCCTATTTTATGAACATGATGAACAAAGTGTTTATGGAGTTTTTGGACAAGTTCGTCGTAGTGTTCATTGATGATATCCTGGTCTATTCGAAGAATGAAGAGGAGCATAAGGAGCTTTTTCGTTTGGTACTTGGAAAGCTCAGAGAACACCAATTATATGCCAAGTTCAGCAAATGTGAGTTTTGGTTGAAGGAAGTAGGATTCCTCAGACACGTTATATCCGGAGAAGGTATAGCAGTAGATCCCGCTAAAGTTGAAACCGTGACCAAGTGGGAAGCACCAACAACAGTTGGAGAGATCCGGAGTTTTCTTGGACTCGCAGGATACTACCGGAGATTTATTGAGAATTTCTCAAAGATTGCAAAGCCTATGACGGAGTTGCTGAAGAAGGATACTAAGTTCAAATGGACTGAGGAGTGTGAGGCTAGTTTCCAGGATTTGAAGAAACGTTTGGTGACCTCACCAGTATTGATTTTGCCAGATCAAACCAAGGATTATGAGGTGTATTGCGATGCTTCACGTCGAGGACTTGGAGCAGTGCTTATGCAGGAAGGGAGAGTTGTTTCGTATGCTTCACGACAACTGAAGCCTCACGAATTGAATTATGCTACGCATGATTTGGAGTTAGCAGCCGTAGTGCATGCATTGAAGACATGGAGACATTTCCTCATTGGAAATCATTGTGAGGTGTACACGGATCATAAGAGTTTGAAGTACATTTTCACACAGAAGGAGTTGAATCTCAGACAAAGGAGATGGTTGGAGCTCATCAAGGATTATGATATGAAGTTGCATTATCATCCCGGAAAAGCTAATGTAGTAGCTGATGCATTAAGGCGTAAGAGTCATGTCAATACATTAATGACGGGAGAAATACCCAAGGAGTTAGCAGAAAATCTTCGTGAACTATGTGTGGAAATAGTTCCGAGAGGCTATGTAGCAGCACTAGAGATTCAGTCAACTTTAATGGATAGAATCAGGGAAGCTCAGAAATCGGACAAAGAGATTGCCGCTATAAAGGAGAAACTGAGCAAAGGAAAAGCTAAAGGATTTCGTGAGGATGAGCACGACACCCTATGGTTTGAAGACCGCGTTTATGTGCCCAATGACCCGGAGATCAGAAAGTTGATTTTGCAAGAGGCACATGACTCACCATATTCGATTCACCCAGGAAATACCAAGATGTATTTGGATTTCAAGGATATTTTCTGGTGGACCGGAATGAAAAAGGATATTGCGGAGTATGTAGCAGTTTGTGATGTATGTCAGAGAGTAAAGGCAGAGCATCAGAAGCCAGCAGGATTGTTGCAACCATTGCCGATACCCGAATGGAAGTGGGATAAGTTAGGCATGGATTTTATCACGGGATTGCCAAGGACTTGTTCAGGCTATGACTCGATTTGGGTTGTAGTCGATCGATTGATGAAGGTAGCTCATTTCATCCCAGTAAAGACCACTTACACCAGTGCTAAGTTGGCAAAGATATACATGACCAGGATCGTTTGTCTACATGGAGTTCCGAGGAGTATTGTATCAGATAGAGGAACCCAGTTTACCTCAAAGTTCTGGAAGCAGTTGCATGAGACTTTGGGTACTAGGATAGAATTTAGTACAGCTTTTCATCCGCAGACAGATGGACAGACCGAGAGAGTCAATCAGATTTTGGAGGATATGCTGAGAGCTTGTGCGCTAGATTATGGATCTAGTTGGGACGATAATTTGCCATATGCAGAGTTCTCTTACAATAATAGCTATCAGACCAGTTTGAAGATGGCACCTTTCGAAGCTTTGTATGGAAGGAGGTGCAGGACACCGTTGTCATGGGACGAAGTTGGAGACCGCCAGTTGTTTGGACCAGATCTGATTAAAGAGTCTGAACAGAAGGTGAAGTTGATTCGCGATAGGCTCAAGGTAGCCCAGTCCAGGCAGAAGAGCTACGCAGACTCTAAACGCAAGGAAACAGTTTACGAAGTTGGAGACAGAGTTTATCTTCGAGTATCCCCACTTCGAGGGATCAAGCGCTTTGGAGTTAAGGGGAAGTTAGCGCCACGATTTGTAGGACCATATCGAGTTTTGGAGCGTATGGGAGAAGTGGCCTACAAGTTGGATTTGCCAGAAGGATTGGCCGGAGTGCATGATGTGTTTCACGTTTCTCAGTTGAAGAAGTGTCACACGGAGATGGCTGACATACCTTTGAGAGACACAGTACCATTAGAAGCAATTCAGTTGGATGACAATTTGACCTATGAGGAGAAATCAGTAAAGATTCTCGAGTTTGCCAGTCGAGTTACTCGTAGCAAGGTTATCAAGTTTTGTAAAGTTCAGTGGAGCCACCACACGGAGGATGAAGCCACCTGGGAGCGAGAGGAAGATTTGCTCAAAGACCACCCTCACCTATTTTCTAGCCAACCCGAATCTCGAGGGCGAGATTCATCTTAAGGGGGGTAGGTTTGTAACATCCCAAATTTTCAATTTGGAATGTTATACATTAGGTCATCATGCATATCATATTTTATTTTGCTTTTGGTTTTGATCCTAGAAAATCCTAAGCAACTCAAGGACCCACGGAGAGAGTTGGGGATTTCGTTATTTACATGTTTGAGTTTTCTCAAATTATTTAAACAGGATCATTTTATTTTATTTATTTTATCATCAATTATTTCTATTACAAAAATATGAGAGAGGGATTAAAATGACTTTCCCAAAATATAGAAATATTGAGGATTTAATAAAAAATCAAATAAGATTTATTTCGGAGTTTTTCGGTATTTTTATTTGAATTTAGGAAAAATGCGCGTTTTTCAAAGTTGTAGTTTGGGCCCAGATAAATGTTCACCTTATCGGGTTTGATTTTAGGAACCCGGCAAAATTTATTTCGTGATTTTTGGAGTCCGTTTAGTATTTCTTTTTATTTTTCTTCCGAGCGGATTTATATTAAAAAAAACGCGTAACCGACTTCGGGCCGTAACCGGCCAGGAGACCACCGGCCGGGCCTTTAAATAGCACTCGAGGCCGGCCCGAGAGGAGAGCAGCCGCCAGCCCCGGAAACCCTAACCCTAATCTGCCCCAGCCGCCGCCGCCTCCCAGCCGCCGCCGCCGCCTCCCAGCCGCCGCCGCCGCCTCTAGCCGCCGCCGCCCGCCGGAGCGCGCTGCCCAAGTTTCGCCGCCGCCGCCTCGTTTTCTGTGCAGGTTTTTTTAAAAAAAAAATTCTGTTCGTCGTTTGTCTTTTTCGTCGGATTTTCCGCGGTTATTTTCTGATCGCGATTTCTGATCCGATTTTCGTTTTAGTATAACTTTTCGCTCGTTTATCGGAATCAGGCGATTCAAGCACCTGGAGTTTCGTCTCGAAACCCTCTTTCCGAATAATCAACTTAAACATGTTTTTGTTACTGTAAAATTTGCCCTAGATCCAGATTACTAGAACGAAGTTGTTTTCTTTCGCCGTTTGATTTCTTTTGCTTCGTTCGATTTAATTCTTTTTGCCAACCAGGGTTCTTAAGTTGAACTTTCTGGTTAGATCTGCTATTTGAGTTTTACCTGTGCATTAGATGAGTACTTATTGTATGCTTGTTGTTTGTCTGCGATAGAATACCCGGAGTGCGCCGTCTGTTACGTTGAATCTCTAGGTTACGCGGATCATCAGCAAGGCAAGTAACACTTTGATCATACCTTTTTCTACAACCCAGTTTTATTGCATTATATCAATCCTCACACATTGCATGATTAGGATCTAATTAAACTGTGGGATGGGAAGTAGATGAGGTAGTACCTATTACCTGTTTATTATCAAACCTTTGGGAGTTAGTTCTACGTTTGCTTATTATGCCATGCTATGCTAGTAGACGTGGATTGGGTGAGTGATATCCATGACAGATGTGAGATTGTTAATTAATGGTTTATCTAAGGTGGCAACCTAACACACATCTGGGTGGATTGAGGCACCTGGGGTTACCAGGACTTGCCTGTTTTCTTTGGACCGCCACCCAGGCCCAAAGGGATCATGAGATTATTCATGCTAGAAACTTCCGTGTGCAGCCACAAGCCATTATGGGCTCTGGCATAGTTGACTAAGTTGTGCGAACTCTTACATTGGTAGACTAGCAGATGTAGGGGATGTAGGTGGTACGGTCTACCCGATCGTAAGGTGCTAGCACTTCTGAAAGACTATGTCTCGGTCATCCGTCTTCTCAAACACCATGTAGTGCGAGAAACCAAACGGAGGCGATCGAGTCTTGTGGGGAAAAGTGCGCAAACCTCTGCAGAGCGTAACAAACTAATCATGATTAGCCGTGTCCCCGGTTATGGACGTTTTGAGTATCTAGTACTTGGATTTTCATGTGAATCTCAACATGTTACTCTAAATTAATATTGTTGGGTTTTAATGATGCTATTTTAATTGGGATTGAGAATGCTGTCAACCATTCTCAATGTTTCACAACCACCATGTTAGTAATTAAATTTATTCCTTTGAAGTAGGGAAAAATTGGCTTTACGCAAAAACTGTAACCATAGAGCTTTCCACCAACCAAATATGCATATAGTATAGCTGATGCATTCCATTACTATCTATGTGTTACCTTGCCAACATATTCCATGTGCTGACCCGTTTTCGGGCTGCAACGTTAATGTTGCAGACTTTTCAGACGATGATTAAGGAGTTTTTAGGTCGTGGTTCTATACTCAGTGATACCGTTGGAGTTGATGGACTCACTTATCTTACAAGCCTTCCGCTGTTATTGTTATTAGATGGCCTTAAGCCATATTTATTGTAATAAGTTCTCTTTTGAGACACTCGATGTAATAAGTGTGTGATTGCTACTCTGTTATAAATCCTCCGAGTACTGTGTGGTGTCAGCATTACTGATCCAGGGATGACAGCGGAGCACAGAGATCAGACTATTTGAGGTCTGGTCGCTACAAGGAGACTTGGAGTGGACGTCAAGTAAGCAACGAGGTGACCACGAGAAGGAGGGCACACCCAGGGGTAGGCACGCCCCCACCCTCGTGGGCCCCTCGTGGCTCCATCGACCTACTTCTTTCGCCTATATATACTCATATACCCCGAAAACATCCAAGAGCACCACAAAACCCTATTTCCACCGTCGCAACCTTCTGTACCCGTGAGATCCCATCTTGGGGCCTTTTCCGGCGCTCCACCGGAGGGGGAATCGATCACAAAGGGCTTCTACATCAACACCATAGCCTCTTCGATGATGTGTGAGTAGTTTACCACACACCTTTGGGTCCATAGTTATTAGCTAGATGGCTGATACGTCTCCGTCATATCTAATTTTCCAAACACTTTTGCCCTTGTTTTGGACTCTAACTTGCATGATTTGAATGGAACTAACCCGGACTGACACTGTTTTCACAGAATTGCCGTGGTGTTATTTATGTGCAGAAACAAAAGTTCTTGGAATGACCTGAAACTCTACGGAGATTATTTTCGGAAATGATAAAAAATATTGGCAAAGAATCAAGGCGAGGGGCCCCATAACCTAGCCACGAGGGTGGGGGCGCGCCACCTGCCTCGTGGGCCCCCTGGAGATCCACCGACCTCAACTCCAACTTCATATATTCGTGTTCGGGGAGAAAAAATCAGAGAGAAGGATTCATCGCGGTTTACGATATGGAGCCGCCGCCAAGCCCTAAACTCTCTCGGGAGGGCTGATCTGGAGTCCGTTCGGGGCTCCGGAGAGGGGAATCCGTCGCCATCGTCATCATCAACCATCCTCCATCACCAATTTCATGATGCTCAACGCCGTGCGTGAGTAATTACATCGTATGCTTGCTGGACGGTGATGGGTTGGATGAGATTTATCATGTAATCGAGTTAGTTTTGTTAGGGTTTGATCCCTAGTATCCACTATGTTCTGAGATTGATGTTGCTATGACTTTGCTATGCTTAATGCTTGTCACTAGGGCCCAAGTGCCATGATTTCAGATCTGAACCTATTATGTTTTCATAATATATGTGAGTTCTTGATCCTATCTTGCAAGTCTATAGTCACCTACTATGTGTTATGATCCGGCAACCCCAAAGTGACAATAATCGGGACCACTCTCGGTGATGACCGTAGTTTGAGGAGTTCATGTATTCACTAGGTGTTAATGCTTTGGTCTGGTACTCTATTAAAAGGAGGCCTTAATATCCCTTAGTTTCCATTAGGACCCCGCTGCCACGGGAGGGTAGGACAAAAGATGTCATGCAAGTTCTTTTCCATAAGCACGTATGACTATATTCGGAATACATGCCTACATTACATTGATGAATTGGAGCTAGTTATGTGTCACCCTAGGTTATGACTGTTACATGATGAACCGCACCGGGCATAATTCTCTATCACCGATCCATTGCCTATGAGCTTTCCATATATTGTTCTTCGCTTATTTACTTTTCCGTTGCTATTGTTATCATCACTACAAAATACCAAAAACATTACTTTCGCTATAGTTACCTTTTGCTATCGTTACCACTACTATCATATTACTCCGCTACTAAACACTTTGCTGCAGATACTAAGTTTCCAGGTGTCATTGAATTGACAACTCAGCTGCTTATGCTACTTCACCTATCTTTGTTACTGATAAGGATTATGAATTCTCTATTGATCCTGATATAATTACTTTGGTTGAATCTAGTCCTTTTTATGGTTATGAATCTGAAACTGTTGTGACACATCTTACTAAATTAAATAATATAGCCACCCTGTTCACTAATGATGAGAGAACTCGCTACTTTTATATCCTTAAAATCTTTCCGTTCTCATTAAAGGGTGATGCTAAGATATGGTTTAATTCTCTTGATCCTGGTTCTCTGCGTAGTCCCCAGGATATGATTTATTACTTCTGTGCTAAATATTTCCCTGCTCATAAGAAACAAGCTGCTTTAAGGGATATATATAATTTTGTGCAAATTGAAGAAGAGAGTCTCCCACAAGCTTGGGGGAGGCTTCTCCAATTACTTAATGCCTTGCCTGATCACCCTCTTAAGAAAAATGAAATACTTGATATCTTTTATAATGGACTAACCGATGCTTCCAGAGATTACCTGGATAGTTGTGCTGGTTCTGTTTTCAGGGAAAGAACACCGGATGAAGCTGAAATTCTATTGAATAATATGTTGATAAATGAAAATAATTGGACACTTCCTGAGCCAGCTCCTGAGCCAACTCCTAAGCCTATTCCTAAACAAACTCCGAAGAAAAGAGGTGTTCTATTTCTCAGTCCTGAAGATATGCAAGAGGCAAAGAAATCTATGAAAGAAAAGGGTATTAAAGCTGAAGATGTTAAGAATTTACCTCCTATTGAAGAAATACATGTCTTAATTTACCGCATGTCAAAGAAATATATGGTTTTAATCCATCACCTATTGAAGAAACACATGGTCTTGATAACCGGACACAGGTAGTAAAGGTAAATTCTCACTATAGATATGATAAAGCTGAAATCCCTCCTACTAAGCTTGCTAGCCAATGTTTGGATGAGTTTGATAACTTTACGGTTAAGCAAGAAGACTTCAATGCTTACTTTGGTAGATAATTGAAACAAAATGCTTATATGATTGAACACTTGGGTGATTATATGTCTAGAGTTAAAGGTGAACTTAAACTCATTAGTAAACATGCTTCTATGGTTACCACTCAAGTAGAACAAGTACTTAAAGCTCAGAATGATTTGCTCAATGAATTAAATAGTAAGAAAAATGATAATGATGTTAGAGTTATGACTAGAGGTGGTAAGATGGCTCAAGAACCTTTGTATCCTGAGGGCCATCCTAAGAGAATTGAGCAAGATTCCCAGAAAAATAATATAGATGCACCTAGTCCTTCTAAAAGGAAGAAAAAGAAAAATGATAGGACTTTGGATGCTTCTAGTGAACCTGTTATTGACACACCTGAGAATCCCAATGATATCTCTATTTCTGATGCTGAAACACAATCTGGTAATGAACATGAAACTAGTGATAATGTTAATGATGATGTTCATGCTGATGCTCAACGTAGTAATGATAATGATATAGAAATTGAACCTGCTGTTGATCTTGATAACCCACAATCAAAGAATCAACGCTATGATAAGAAAGACTTTGTTGCTAGGAAGCATGGTAAAGAAAGAGAACCATGGGTTTAGAAACCCATGCCTTTTCCTCCCAAACCATCCAAGAAAAAGGAAGGAGAGGATTTTGAGCGCTTTGCTGAAATGATTAGACCTATCTTTTTGCATATGCGATTAACTGATATGCTCAAAATGAATCCTTATGCTAAGTATATGAAAGAAATTGTCACTAATAAAAGAAAGATACCGGAAGCTAAAATTTCCACCATGCTTGCTAATTATACTTTTAAGGGTGGAATACCTAAGAAACTAGGAGATCCAGGACTACCAATCTTGATAACCCACAAGTATAGGGGATCGCAAAAGTTTTCGATGAGTAAGAGTGTCGAACCCAATGAGGAGCTAAAGGTAGAACAAATATTCCCTCAAGTTCTATCGACCACCGATACAACTCTACGCACGCTTGATGTTCGCTTTACCTAGAACAAGTATGAAACTAGAAGTACTTTGTAGGTGTTGTTGGATAGGTTTGCAAGATAATAAAGAGTACGTAAATAAAAAGTAGGGGCTATTTAGATAAAGAAACAATAAAGTAAATATAGCGAGTGTGGAAAAGTGGTGGTAGGAGTTGCGAAATTGCCACTAAGCAATTGACTACTTTACTAGACCGATAGCAAGTATTATGTGGGAGAGGCCACTGCTAGCATGTCATCCCTGACTTGGAATTCTATGCACTTATGATTGTAACTATTAGCAAGCATCCGCAACTACTAATGTTCATTAAGGTAAAACCCAACCATAGAATTAAGATATATTGGTCCCCCTTCAATCCCGTATGCATCAATTTCTATGCTAGGTTGAAGCTTCTGTCACTCTTGCCCTCCAATACATAGTCCTATCAACATACAACTAACCCTAGGGTGTGATCCACGCGCGCTCTCATATGATGGGCACCAAAGTACGGCAACATAACCACAAGCAAATTAAATCAATCATAGCAATTCATCAACCACCGATAGGACAACGAAAATCTACTCAGACATCATAGGATGGCAACACATCATTGGATAATAATATGAAGCATAAAGCACCATGTTCAAGTAGAGGGTACAACAGGTTGCGGGAGAATGGACCGCTGTAGATAGAGGGGGGAAGGTGATGGAGATGTTGGTGAAGATGGCGGAGGTGTTGGTGTAGATCGCGGTGATGATGATGGCCCCCGGTGGCACTCCGGTGCCACCGGAAGCAAGGGGGAGAGAGCCCCCCTCCTTCTTCTTCTTCTTCCTTGACCTCCTCCCTAGATGGGAGAAGGGTTTCCCCTCTGGTCCATGGCCTCCATGGCACGGGAGGGGCAAGAGCCCCTCCGAGATTGGATCTATCTCTCTGTCTCTCTCTGTTTCTGCGTTCTCAGATTCTTCCCTTTCACCGTTTCTTATATTCCCGGAGATCCGTAACTCCAATCGGTCTGAAATTTTGACACGATCTCTATCCAGATATTAGCTTTCTTGCGGCGAAAGAAGGGCACCAACCGCTTTACGGGTGGCCCACGAGGGTCAGGGGCGCGCCCAGCAGGGCAGGCGCGCCCCCTGCCTCGTGGCCACCTCGGGCACCGTCTCGCATGGATTTTTCTTCCCAAAAATCATATATATTCCAAAAAAAATCTCCGTCTGTTTTATTCCGTTTGGACTCCGTTTGATATGGATATTATATGAAACAAAAAAACATGCAACAAACAGGAACTGGCACTGGGCACTGGATCAATATGTTAGTCCCAAAAATAGTATAAAAAGTTGCAAAAAGTATATGAAAGTTGAATAATATTGGCATGGAACAATCAAAAATTATAGATACGACAGAGACGTATCAGCATCCCCAAGCTTAATTACTGCTCGTCCTCGAGTAGGTAAATGATAAAAAAGATAATTTTTGGTGTGGAATGCTACCTAGCATAATCTTGATCATATGTCTAATCATGGCATGAATATTAAGACACGAGTGATTCAAAGAAATAGTCTATCATTTGACATAAAAACAATAATACTTCAAGCCTACTAATAAAGCAATCATGTCTTTTCAAAATAACAAGGCCAAAGAAAGTTATCCCTACAAAATCATATAGTCTGGCTGTGCTCCATCTTCACCACACAAAATACTCACATCATGCACAACCCTGATGACAAGCCAAGCAATTGTTTCATACTTTTGACGTTCTCAAACCTTTTCAACTTTCACGTAATACATGAGCGTGAGCCATGGACATAGCACTACAGGTGGAATAGAATGGTGGTTGTGGAGAAGACAAAAAGGAGAAGATAGTCTCACATCTACTAGGCGTATCAACGGGCTATGGAGATGCCCATCAATAGATATCAATGTGAGTGAGTAGTGATTGCCATGCAACGGATGCACTAGAGCTATAAGTATATGAAAGCTCAAACTGAAACTAAGTGGGTGTGCATCCAACTTGCTTGCTCATGAAGACCTAGGGCATTTGAGGAAGCCCATCGTTGGAATATACAAGCCAAGTTCTATAATGAAAATTCCCACTAGTATATGAAAGTGATAACTCAAGAGACTCTCTATATGAAGAACATGGTGCTACTTTGAAGCACAAGTGTGGTAAAAGGATAGTAACATTGCCCCTTCTCTCTTTTTCTCTCATTTTTTTCTTCTTTTTTTTGTAGGCTTCTTTGGCCTCTCTCTTTTTTTGGGGGGGCTTCTTTGGCCACTTTTATTTTGATAACCTCACATGGGACAATGTTCTAATAATGATGATCATCACACTTTTATTTACTTACAACTCAATATTACAACTCGATATCTAGAACAAAGATATGACTCTATATGAATGCCTCCGGCGGTGCACCGGGATGTGCAATGATCTAGCGTAGCAATGACATAGAAAAATGGACAAGCCATGAAAACATCATGCTAGCTATCTTATGATCATGCAAAGCAATATGACAATGAATGCTCAAGTCATGTATATGATGATGATGATGATGGAAGTTGCATGGCAATATATCCTGGAATGGCTATGGAAATGCCATGATAAGTAGGTATGGTGGCTTTTTTGAGGAAGGTATATGGTGGGTTTATGGTACCGGCGAAAGTTGCGCGGTACTAGAGAGGCTAGCAATGATGGAAGGGTGAGAGTGCGTATAATCCATGGACTCAACATTAGTCATAAAGAACTCACATACTTATTGCAATCTATTAGTCATCGAAACAAAGTACTACGTGCATGCTCCTAGGGGGATAGATTGGTAGGAAAAGACCATCGCTCGTCCCCGACCACCACTCATAAGGAAGACAATCAATAAATACCTCATGCTCCAACTTCGTTACATAACGGTTCACCATACGTGCATGCTACGGGAATCACAAACCTCAACACAAGTATTTCGACAATTCACAACCACCCACTAGCATGACTCTAGTATCACCATCTTTATGCCGCAAAACTATTGCAAGGAATCAAACATATCATATTCAGTGATCTACAAGTTTTATGTAGGATATTATGACTAACCATGTGAATGACCAATTCCTGTCATCTCTCTAAATAGATATAAGTGAAGCAAGAGAGTTTAATTCTTTCTACAGAAGATATGCCCATGCTCTAACAAATCTAAGTGAAGCAAAAGAGCATTCTACAAAATGGCGGTTGTCTATGTAAAGAGAAACAGGCAATCCAAACTTCAAATGATATAAGTGAAGCACATGAAGCATTCTATAAAGCCATACTCAAAAGATATAAGTGAAGTGCATAGAGCATTCTATAAATCAACCAAGGACTATCTCATACCAGCATGGTTCATAAAAGAAAAATGAAAACTAAATGCAAAAGACGCTCCAAGATTGCACATATCGCATGAACGAAACGAATCCGAAAACATATCGATACTTGTTGAAGAAATAGGGGATGCCTTCCGGGGCATCCCCAAGCTTAGACGCTTGAGTCTCCTTGAATATTTACATGGGGTGCCTCGGGCATCCCCAAGCTTGAGCTCTTGCCTCTCTTCCTTCTTCTCACATCGAAACCTTCTCGATCATCGAACACTTCATCCACACAAAACTTCAACAGAGAACTCGGTAATATCCGTTAGTATAATAAAGCAAATCACTACTCTAAGTACTGTAGCAAACCAATTCATATTTTGTTTTTGCATTGTGTCTACTGTAGTATAACTTTTTCATGGCTTAATACACTAATATAAATTGATAGTTTCATCAAAACAAGCAAACTATGCATCAAAAACAGAATCTGTCTAAAACAGAACAGTCTGTAATAATCTGAACATTCACCATACTTCTGATACTTGAAAAATTCTACCAAAATTAGGAAACATAAAAGACTTGTATAGAAAGATAGTGCAAAAAGAATCAGAACCATTTGACGTTCTAGCTAAAAATGTAAAATCGCGCACTACATCCAAAGTTTCTGTCCTGCACCATACAAACCATCAAGCAAATGTAAACATCCTAAAGGAAAACCTTGGCACATTATTTTTATTTCTAACCTTTATAAAAGCACACAACAGAAATAAATGACTCTCTAAAACTTCCGGGTTGTCTCCCTGGCAGCGCTTTCTTTAAAGCCATTAAGCTAGGCATATAGTGCTCAAGTAATGAATCCACCCGGATCCCAAGGTATATCAAAGCCAATTTTAATTAACAATGATTTAGCATTTAGTAGTGAGCACAAAGTAACATATATCATGTAACAACAATGTCTAACTCTCTTCCTATGCATCGGCATATCATAAAAGAACAATTCATGCACACATAGTAAAGGCCAATGCATAGTATAAATAGTTTCTTGCAATTTTATCATATTGGAAGCATAGATATGTGGAGATATAGTTCCTCTCTCATAATAATTGCAAGTAGGAGTAGCAAGCACATGCATATTATATTCATCAAAATCATCATGTGTAACGGTAAAAGGCAACCCATCAATATAATCCTTAATAAGGGCAAACTTCTCCGATATAGTGTAGTCGGGAGAATTCAAAAAGATAATAGGACTATCATGCATGGGTGCAATAGCAACAATTTCATGTTTAACATAAGGAACTATAGCAAGTTCATCTCCATAAGCATAATTCATATTGGCATCTTGGCCACAAGCATCATAAAGGGATATTTCAAAAGAATCCAAGGGATCATAACATTCATCATAGCAATCATCCTTCGGTAAGCACGAAGGGAAATTAAACAATGTATGAGTTGAAGAGTTACTCTCATTAGAAGGTGGGCATGGGTGATCAATCCGCTCTTCCTTCTTTTGTTCTTCGCTCTCTTCCTCATCTTTTTCATCCAATGAGCTCACAGTTTCATTAATTTCTTCTTCCATAGACTCCTGCAAAATATTAGTCTCTTCTTGGACAACGGAGACTTTCTCAATAAGTGCATTAATTTCGGAATTGTATTCATAATTCTCATAGCAATATTTGAGGATAGCTAAATTTTCAGATCTATAAACAGCATCATCAAAATCTTCAAACTCTTTACACATAGATTCAATTTCATAAGCACCCATAAAAGCAACAAATTCTTCAATTTGTTCCACATCATAGTAATCATATATACCATTAGCATAAGAAGCTAAGGTTTCATTATCATTAAATTCACATGAAAAGGGAAGGTGTGGAGCCTTCACCTTAGAGCAACAAGTATAATCATATCTCAAGCATAGTTTCCTAGCATACCAATTCAATATATGAATTTGATCCCATAATAGTTTCCCTTTTTGTGTCAAGCGGTAATCCCTAAAGTATTCACGTTGATCCAACGTTACTCCCATTACATAATTGAATGGGGTTTTCTCAGGATTATTAAAGTAGTACATAATATTTTTCACATAACTAGCATCAAGGGTTTTAGGAGGTTCCCCATCTCCATGAGTAGCAAGTACACCTAATTTTTTTGGTATTTCGTGTTCCATATCCATAACTAAAGATAGAGAACAACTAAGAACAGCAAATAAAAATTACTTAGTGACAAAGCAAACAAGCACACACGAGAATATTCACCCCACGCTATTGCTCCCCGGCAACGGCGCCAGAAAAAGGTCTTGATAACCCACAAGTATAGGGGATCGCAACAGTTTTCGATAAGTAAGAGTGTTGAACCCAACGAGGAGCTAAAGGTAGAACAAATATTCCGATTGGGCTGAAATTTTGACACGATCTCTATCCGGATATTAGCTTTCTTGCAGCGAAAGAAGGGCACCAACCGCCTTACGGGTGGACCACGAGGGTCAGGGGCGCACCCAAGGGGCAAGCGCGCCCCCTGCCTCGTGGCCACCTCGGGCACCATCTCTCGTGGATTTTTCTTCCCAAAAATCATATATATTCCAAAAAAATAATCTCTGTCAATTTTTATTCTGTTTGGACTCCGTTTGATATGGATATTCTACGAAACAAAAAACATGCAACAAACAGGAACTGGCACTGGGCACTAGATCAATATGTTAGTCCCAAAATAGTATAAAAAGTTGCCAAAAGTATATGAAAGTTGAATAATATTGGCATGGAACAATCAAAAATTATAGATACGACGGAGACATATCAACCAACTATACCATGCTCCATTAAAAGAAACTATGTTAAAACTTCTTTATGTGATCTTGGAGCCGGTGTTAGTGTTATGCCTCTCTCTTTATATCGTAGACTTGATTTGAACAAGTTGACACCTACTGAAATATCTTTGCAAATGGTTGATAAATCAACTGCTATACCTGTCGGTATTTGTGAGGATGTGCCTATTGTGGTTGCAAACGTTACTATTTTAACGGACTTTGTTATTCTTGATATTCCCGAGGACGATAGTTTGTCTATTATTCTTGGAAGATCCTTTTTGAATACTGCAGGGGCTGTTATTGATTGCACCAAAGGCAATGTCACTTTTCATGTTAATGGTAATGAGCATACGGTACACTTTCAGAGGAAACAACCTCAAGTCCAATGTATCAATTCTATTGGAAAAATTCCATCGATTATTTTTGGAGGTTTTGAATTTCCTCTTCCTACTGTCAAGAAGAAATATGATATTCTTATTGTTGGGGATGTGCATATCCCCGTTGAGGTAACCTAGTGTTATTCGAAAATTCTCCGGTTCCATGTTATTCGGAATGAGTTTGTTAACAAGACCTGATCAACCTTGTTAGTGGATTGCTTTTGATGAGCATGGGATGGATGAAGTTAGAAAGCACAACCTTTTGTACCCTCTTTTTACTTTCTGTTATTTATGTTAAATAAAGCAAAAATAGTAATTTCTGTCTGTTTTCTAACTATCCGTGCAATATAAAAATACCCCGAAAATAAAAGTCCTCCAAATGCCCTGAAATTTAAATATGATTTTTCTGGAATATTTGAGAATATCTGGCACTGAGAACACAGCAGGGGGAGCAAGCACCTGGCCACGAGGGTCCACGGCGCGCCCACCCCCTGGGCGCGCCCCCTGCTTCGTGGGCCCACGGTGGCTCCCCTCCAATTATTCCAGCCACCACACACTCCTTCCTCCCAAAAAATCACTAACCATCTCAAGCACGAGTTCTAGCTCATCTTGCTGCCATTTTCGATCTCCTTGCTCAAAGCTCCATTCACAAAACTGCTTTGGGGGATTGTTCTTTGGTATGTGACTCCTCCATTGCTCCAATTAATTTTTGTTCTAGTACTTTATTCATTGCAAATTTGTGCTGCCTAGGTGACCATGTTCTTGAGCTTGCATGTCAAATTTATATGGTTCCAAGTAGTTCTAATGCATGATATAGGCTCTAGGCACTTGTAGGAGTAGTTGCTATCAATTTTGTTGAGTTTGGTTTACTTTTATTTGAAGTTACTAAAAATTTCAGATTTTTTCAGAAAATAATGAAGAGATTTTTTAGGGGCTTATCGAGCCGAAGCTCAAAGGAAAAAGCAAAATGAAGAAGCAGAGAGGCCCAAATACAATCTGCCTCGCACCGCGGAGGTTCGGCCGTGTGAATGGCCTTCCGATGATTTCTTGAGAGCAGCCAGGATTTATGATGATTTTTATGAATTGGCTAAGAATGCAGGCCTCACCAACTTCCTCCATGACCAACGCGAACAGTATCTCTTACTCACCAATACTTTTGTGCAAAACTTCTACTATTATCCTAGGGAATCACCTCCTTCAGTAGAGTTTCATTTATATGATGTGGTTAAGAAGATGTCACTATATGAATTCTGCAGGGTTTGCAAAATACCTTTCGAGGGTAGCTTAGAGGAACCACATCATAGAGATGTGGACGGGTTTATTGACACTATTACTGTAGGGGAAACTAGGAAAGTTTCTGATGCAAGAATCACTAGCATACATTTTTCTGTTTTACGCTACTTTGCAATATTTGCTAGTCGTTTCTTAATTGGTCGCGGAAACTGTGGAAACCTTAGTGTTCCTGATATTATTATTTTGTTCCATGGTTTATTCCGTGACGACTCTGTTAGTATGGGCGGTATTATTGCCAAACAGTTAAGTCTGAACCATACAAAGGGCCCCATCTTTGGGGTGCCTATGCTTCACGCCTTGTTGCATACTATAACATACCTATTAGGCACTATGAAAAAGAAGAAAAATTGTTGCCTACTGTTTATTTAGATTATAAGAGTATGGTAGTGCATGATTTTATTATAAAGAATAGGGAAATGGAGCTTAAATACAAATTGTTTTTTGATAAACATCATCCTGAGACTATCACCTTGCCTGCTCCTTCCTTATTTGATTTATCTACAGGCCAGTATCTCGTTCCACTGGAGGCTACTCACGCTTACCGGAACCCTATATCAGCCACAGAGCCAGAGTCGGAACCACAATTTGATCCTCCACGACAGTCTAATTACCAGTGGGATCCGGAGATGATTGCCAACCAGTGGCAATCAGAGTCCTCTTCTTCGTAGTACGACCCAACTATTACTTTGGATATCCGCCAAGCTAGTCGTGGCCATAGACCAACTTAGGCCAAAAGCCTAAACTTGGGGGAGTACGTATTTCCCACCGACATTACATTCATGTTCACACACTCATTGCTAGATGTCGGTGCTCATACTTTTTCATTGTAATATCTATGCTAGTTTATTTCTTTTTTATGCTTTCTTCTTGTGTGTTTAATAAACCTTAAGAAACCAAAAAAATAGTTGTAGCTTTTAGCTAGTTTTAATTTCCATGCTTGTAGTAGTAATTAAAAAGAAAACCCAAAAAGATTTCCTGTTCTTCTTTTGCTTGTTGGGAGCTTTCCCGTGTAAATAGTTTTATTTCTTTTCTTTTCTTTGGGGGTCGATAGGATAAGACCATAATTAAATTGTTAAAGTGGCTCTTATATGCATTATTGTTGATCTGACAAAAGATCCCATATTGCCTTGTCTTCTCTCTTGAATTGAATGCTTGCAGATTCCAGCTTAGTCCAATGCACGTGCACTGTTATTATTATTCACATCATTCGGTCATGCAAGTGAAATGCAATTATGACGATATATGATGGACTTATTAAGATGGGAGAAGCTGGTATGAACTCGACCTCTCTTGTTTTTGTAAATATGATTAGTTCATCGTTCCTGATTCAACCTATTATGAATAAACATGTTTGCAATGACAATTAGAGATTATAGTTGCTTATGCCATGCTTAATTAGCTAGGAGCTTATAATGGTTTACCTTGCGTGCCAACATGCTATTAAAATGGTTGTGATGTGGTATGATAGGCTGGTATCCTCTTTTGAATGATTCGAGTGGCTTGACTTGGCAGATGTTCACGCATGTAGTTGAAACAAAATCAACATAGCCTCTACGATATTTATGTTCATGGTGCATTATATCCTACTCATGCTTGCATTCAGTGTTGATTAATTTTAATGCATGTTCATGACTGTTGTCGCTCTCTAGCTGGTCGCTTCCCAGTCTCTTTCTAGCCTTCACCTGTACTAAGCAGGAATACTGCTTGTGCATCCAATCCCATAAACCCCAAAGTTATTCCATATGAGTCCACCATACCTACCTATATATGGTATCTACCTGCCGTTCCAAGTAAATTTGTATGTGCCAAACTCTAAACCTTCAAATAAACATTCTGTTTTGTATGCTCGAATAGGTCATGTATCAACTAGGGCTATCCGTATCTTCCATGTTAGGCGGTTTATTCTCAAGAGGAGTGGACTCCGCTCCTCACTCACAAGAAAATGGCTGGTCACCGGGATGCCCAGTCGCATGCTTTATGCAAATTAAATCAAAATAATTGCAAACAAAAATCCTCCTGGGACTGTTGTTAGTTGGAGGCACTTGTTGTTTCGAGCAAGCCATGGATTGATGCTTGTTGATGGAGGGGGAGTATAAACTTTACCATTCTGTTTGGGAACCGCCTATAATGTGTGTAGCATGGAAGATAACGCCATCTCTTGGTTGTTATGTTGACAATGAAAGTATACCGCTCAAAATATTATTCACCTCTATTTCAAAATCGAGCTTTGGCACCTCTACAAATCCCTGCTTCCCTCTGCGAAGGGCCTATCTATTTACTTTTATGTTGAGTCATCATCCTCTTATTAAAAAGCATCAGTTGGAGAGCACCACTGTCATTTGCATTCATTACTGTTAGTTTACATTGAGTATGACTTGACTGGATCTCTTTTACCATGAATTACAATGTCGAGTCAGTCCTTGATCTTTAAATGTGCTCTGCATTTATGTTTTGCGGTCTCAGAAAGGGCTAGCGAGATACCATCTTGTTATATCATATTATGATTGTTTTGAGAAAGTGTTGTCATCCGAGATTTATTATTATTGCTCGCTAGTTGATTATGCCATTGATATGAGTAAACATGAGACCTAAGAGTTATTGAGAATATGGCTAGTTCATAATCTTTGCTGAAAACTTGAATGATGGCTTTACATATTTATAACAACAACAGCAAACAGAGTTTGTAAAAGTTTTTCTTTATCACTTTCAGTTTGTCAACTGAATTGCTTGAGGACAAGCAAAGGTTTAAGCTTGGGGGAGTTGATACGTCTCCGTCGTATCTACTTTTCCAAACACTTTTTCCCTTGTTTTGGACTCTAACTTGCATGATTTGAATGGAACTAACCCGGACTGACGCTATTTTCAGCAGAATTGCCATGGTGTTATTTATGTGCAGAAACAAAAGTTCTCAGAATGACCTGAAACTCTACGGAGATTATTTTTGGAAATAATAAAAAATACTGGCAAAGAATCAAGGCCAGGGGCCCACACCCTAGCCACGAGGGTGGGGGACGCGCCCCCTGCCTCGTGGGCCTCCTGGAGCTCCACCGACCTCAACTCCAACTCCATATATTCGTGTTTGGGGAGAAAAAAAATCAGAGAGAAGGATTCATCATGTTTTACGATACGGAGCTGCCGCCAAGCCCTAAACTCTCTCGGGAGGGCTGATCTGGAGTCCGTTCGGGGCTCTGGAGAGGGGAATCCGTCGCCATCGTCATCATCAACCATCCTCCACCAATTTCATGATGCTCACCGCCGTGCGTGAGTAATTCCATCGTAGGCTTGCTGGACGGTGATGGGTTGGATGATATTTATCATGTAATCAAGTTAGTTTTGTTAGGGTTTGATCCCTAGTATCCACTATGTTCTAAGATTGATGTTGCTATGACTTTGATATGCTTAATGCTTGTCACTAGGGCTCGAGTTCCATGATTTCAGATCTGAACCTATTATGTTTTCATGAATATATGTGAGTTCTTGATCCTATCTTGCAAGTCTATAGTCACCTATTATGTGTTATGATCCGGCAACCCCGAAGTGACAATAATCGAGACCACTCCCGATGATGACCATAGTTTGAGGAGTTCATGTATTCACTAGGTGTTAATGCTTTGGTACGGTACTCTATTAAAAGGAGGCCTTAATATCCCTTAGTTTCCATTAGGACCCCGCTGCCACGGGAGGGTAGGACAAAATATGCCATGCAAGTTCTTTTCCATAAGCACGTATGACTAAATTCAGAATACATGCCTACATTACATTGATGAATTGGAGCTAGTTCTGTGTCACCCTAGGTTATGACTGTTACATGATGAACCGCATCCGGCATAATTCTCTATCACCGATCCATTACCTACGAGCTTTCCACATATTGTTCTTCGCTTATTTACTTTTCCATTGCTATTGTTATCATCACTACAAAATACCAAAAATATTACTTTTGCTACCGTTACCTTTTGCTATCGTTACCACTACTATCATATTACTCCGCTACTAAACACTTTGCTGCAGATACTAAGTTTCCAGGTGTCGTTGAATTGACAACTCAGCTGCTAATACTTGAGAATACTCTTTGGCTCCCCTTGTGTCGAATCAATAAATTTGGGTTGAATACTCTACCCTCGAAAACTGTTGCGATCCCCTATACTTGTGGGTTATCAATGGCTTCTTCTCTCTCTTTGGATCTCAATACAAAGTTCTCCTTGATTCTCTTGGAGATCTATTCGATGTAATTCTTTTTGCGGTTTGTTTGTCGAGATCTGATGAATTGTGGGTTTATGATCAAAATTATCTATGAACAATATTTGATTCTTCTTTGAATTCTTTTATGCATGATTTAATATCTTTGCAAGTTTCTTCGAATTATCAGTTTGGTTTGGCCTACTAGATTGATCTTTCTTGCAATGGGAGAAGTGCTTAGCTTTGGGTTTAATCTTGCGGTGTCCTTTCCCAGTGACAGTAGGGGCAACAAGGCACGTATTGTATTGTTGCCATCGAGGATAAAAGATGGGGTTTATATCATATTGCTTGAGTTTATCCCTCTACATCATGCCATCTTGCCTAATGCATTACTCTGTTCTTATGAACTTAATACTCTAGATGCATGCTGGATAGCGGTCGATGTGTGGAGTAATAGTAGTAGATGCAGAATCGTTTCGGTCTACTTGTCATGGACGTGATGCCTATATACATGATCATGCCTAGATATTCTCACAACTATGCGCTTTTCTATCAACTGCTCGACAGTAATTTGTTCACCCACCGTAGAATTTGCTATCTTGAGAGAAGACACTAGTGAAACCTATGGCCCCCGGGTCTATCTTCCATCATATTGTTTTCCTATCTACTTGCTACTTCTGCCACCTTTTATTTTGCAATCTTTATTTTCCAATCTATACAACAAAAATACCAAAAATATTTATCTTATTATCTTTATCAGATCTCACTTTTGCAAGTGGCCGTGGAAGGATTGACAACCCCTTTATCGCGTTGGTTGCAAGGTTCTTAGTTGTTTGTGCGGGTACGAGGGACTTGCGTGTAGTCTCCTACTGAATTGATATCTTGGTTCTCAAAAACTGAGGGAAATACTTACGCTACTTTGCTGCATCACCCTTTCCTCTTCGAGGGAAAGCCAATGCATGCTCAAGAGGTAGCAGCTGCCGTCACTGCACCGACGTGGTGGGGCTGGGCTTCGAGATGTGATGTGGGTGGGGGTTTTGAGGAGGAAGGGATAGGGAGGAGGGAGGGCATCCTCTTTGACGTCCAAGAGGACGGCGACGTCCTCGTCATTGACTGTGGCGGAGTCAGGAGCAAAATCACATGTACCTCCGGTAGATCGAATCAAATCGGATTGTGTGTCCTAGTTAGTTCGGCAGTGTCCTGATTTCTCTCCTTTGAAAGAAGAGGCGACGAATGATGGAAGCCAACGAAAGCGAACATATACGAAACCAAATGAGATGTCCAAGCCCACCATGGACTCTCTGCTAGCGGTGCACACGCCACTCCTCTAGCTCCATGGTTAGGCCCAACACGCCTGTTGGGCAGTTGCCGCCGCCCCATCGACGTGGTGGGGCTGGGCTTCGGAATGTGATGTGGCCAGGGGTTTGGAGGAGGAGGGGATGGGGAGGAGGGAGGGCGTCCTTGTTGACGTTCGAGAGGGCGGCGGCGTCCTTGTCGTTGGCGGTGGCGAAGTCAAAAGCAGAATCACATGTACCTCCATTAGATTGAAAATCGGATTGCGTGTCCCGATTGGTTCTGGAGCGAAGAGGCGACGAACAACGGAACCCAACGAAATGAACATATTCGAAACCAAACGAAACCAAAGGTACCATCACCACCGCAGACTCGTTTAGAGCAACTCCAACGGGCCGACCTAAACGGATGGCACATTTGTCCGCTTTTTGTCCGTTTGGGTCGGCCACCCGCCCGGCGTCCGCCCAGTTTTGTATTTGGGTCGGCAGTGCGCCCAACGCGCTGACCCACTTCATGTCCGCATCAACTTTTTTTTTAAAAAGGCCCGCGGCCGATTATGCCAGAGGCCATGTCTCACCATGCCGGCACCATGCCAGCGCCGGCATACAATGTCGGCTTCAGAAAATATCACCACAGCTCATGCTGGCGCACTCGCCAGCTAGCCGTCACACATGCCACCACACAAAAAGGGTGGGACTTGAGTTCGACCACGTCATCATGGCCCCCGTGGTCATGCCAGCACACCTGCCGGCATACAAAAAGACAGCGCTTGCCGCCATAGATCACTCATCATCGAACTTGAGCATGTCAGCCTGCATCTTCTCGAACCACGGCCTCTTCCTTGGCGACATGGTGTTGAGATCCACCTTCATGATCTCCACCCCGGTCATCATGCTCGCGAGAGCAACTTATTTGGCCTTAGTCTTGGTGTTGGCGGCTGATGAAGCTATGTACCTAGGGTAGGGGCACGGACCTGTCCAAGATCCCTACCCAAGGACATCCCTAGAAGAAGTCACCTTTCAATCGACTTGAAGGTATCCCACTCGACGGGTTCAAGACACTCGACCAAGAAGCTATCACTCGACCATGAAGCCAACCACTCGACTGCCAGGAGATCTAAAGTCACTCCGCAGGCAAACGGTCGGTCTTTAAGTAGTCTTTATGGTCATTATAGCACTTTATTAGGGGCGTTACCAGTAACGCCCAACCTTAATGTACCTTAAACCCTGCATTACTAAGGGCAGGAGAGGGCCGGCGAACTCTATATAAGCCACCCCCTCCTCAGTATGAAGGGTTCGCACCCCTGTTATTCACACATCTATAATCCAATCGACCGCCTCCGGGCACCGAGATGTAGGGCTGTTACTTCCTCCACGAAGGGCCTGAACTCGTACATTCTGGTGTGTTTACAACTTCTCCATAGCTGAGATCTAGCCTCTCCATACACACCCCCCTACATCACTGTCAGAGTTAGAACCACGACAGTTGGCGCCCACCTTGGGGCAGGAATCTTAGCGCCTAGTTGGAGAAGTTGCGATTTTTCCGATCACTTTGATCATGGTTTCGTGCGGAGTTTTGGTGGAGGGCCGCGAGATCCGTCTCGGCGCGCTCACGTTCATCGCCGATGACTCCGCTTGGCTTCAGGAGGCTCCACTCGACATCGAAGCGCTCCACGTCCGCGGTGTGACGCACTTCCGCGCATGCGTTCCTGGCGTCCTCCTGCGGCAGCCGTCGACCCAGTATCGGTCGGCCCCCGTGTCGTCTCCCCGCCCTGTCTCCCACCAGCGCAAGCGCTCCGGTCGGTCAAGACTTCAGCGGTGGATGAGGCATGCCATGGCTCGCCAGTCGGCAGCCCCACAAGTTGCGGCAATCGAGCCCGACGAATCTCTCTGCGGCCTGTTCGACCTGTCTACTGGCTTCGCGGAGACCGCATCCGAGTGCGATAGCAGCGACCCAGCGGCTGAGGTTCTGGCGGTCGATGGAACACACAGTCCTCCCGGTTTCCCTCGCGCTGATGGAGGCGCGGGTGGGGGCGACCCGTCGCATCCCATGATGAGTATCTCCCCGAACCTCTCACGTCATTGCAGCGAGAGGAGCTTCGCCGCCGGAACATGGACGCACTCCACACTCCTATCATCGGAGAAACCCCCGAGGCTCGGGCCTTGGAGGACGCGCGCTTGGCTAACTTGGCCGAGCACACTCGACTGGAGAATCTCCAGCGAATACTCGACGAGCAAGCGCGTCAGCGAGCTCCCGAGTCCAGTCGACGTCGGCCCTTCCCGCCGACGCAGGTATATCGAACCCCAGTTCAGAATTTGGCCGCCGCAGCCCGTATAGCAGAATCGATTCACCCCTCCTAGTCGGAGGCTGGTAGGGGCTTGTTGCAGATCAGAGCGTTGCTCCGGGCGGCGGGAAACCAGAATTCCGCTGTTTCTCAGTCGCGGAATAGGATCCACAGTCGATCCGTTGCAACGGATACAGTCCAGTCGGCCCACAGCCCGAGATCGCCCCCGAGGCGTGAGGGACGTGGAGACCGGCATAATCAGTATAGAAGAAATGAGCAGTATGATCACCGATTCGATCGTGATGATCGACGTCGAGTGCCAACCCCTCCCCTGAGGAGTGGGTCGTATGCGCCTCGACAGCAAGATGACAAACGCCCTCATAGTGTTGGGCGGAGGATTCCAGTCGACCCCAGGGACCCGGGCTTTGATGCAAGATCCATCCTCGTTCAAGGTTTGGTTGACAGGAACAGAGCTCATCGAGAAGGCCATGACAGAGATGCGCCTGCCAGCAGTAGAGTACATGCTTCGGGGCCAGAGTGTTTCAGTCGAGCTATCAGAGCCGCAGTGATTCCTCCCAACTTCAGGTTGGCGACGGGAGTCAGCAAGTTCACTGGTGAGTCTAAACCTGACACTTGGCTTGAAGATTACAGAGTGGCTGTACAGATTGGTGGTGGCAATGATGAGGTGGCTATGAAGCATTTGCCTCTCATGTTAGAGGGCTCAGCCAGAGCGTGGCTAAATCAGTTGGCACCCAGCAGCATCTACACTTGGGAGGACCTCTCCCGAGTGTTTGTCACAACCTTTGAGGGAACATGCAAGCGACCTGCAGGCCTTACAGAATTGCGGTCTTGCGTGCAGAAACCGAATGAAACTCTGAGGGATTACATCCAGAGGTGGATCACATTGCATCACATAGTTGAGAATGTACCAGATCATCAAGCAGTTTGTGCCTTTAAAGAAGGCGTTAAATACAGAGAATTGAATCTGAAGTTCGGTTGAACTGGAGAGATGTCTCTGAATCGGATGATGGAGATTGCCACCAAATACGCTAATGGTGAAGACGAAGATCGACTCCGGAGTGGCAAGCACAAGGCAGTCGCCCAAGAAACCGGAGGAAACTCCAGTCGAAAACAGAAGCGAAAGGCCGAGCCAGCCGCCCCTGGGGAGGCCCTGGCCGTAACCCAGGGAAAATTCAAAGGAAAACCCAAGGGGCCCTGGAAGCCCAAGAAAGTCAAGGATCAAGATGGAAATGATGTTTTGGATCTGCCATGTCACATCCACACCAAGAAAGATGAAGAGGGTAATTTTATTTACCCAAAGCATACCACTCGACAGTGCCGGCTCCTGATCCAGCAGTTTCAGGGCAAGCAGTCCAAAGATAAGGAAAAAGAGTCGGACAGAGTTGAGGACAAGGAAGATAGTGATGATGGATACCCCCAAATCAATTCCACCCTGATGATTTTTGCCGATGTCGAAAGCAAAAGTCGACTGAAAGTCATTAACCGTGAGGTGAATATGGTTGCTCCGGCAACACCTAGTTATCTGAAGTGGTCTCAGACTGCCATCACATTCGACCAGTCTGATCACCCTACGCACATAGCCACCCCTGGGAGGCAAGCTTTGGTGGTCCACCCAGTTGTCGAAGGCACTCGACTGACCAAGGTCCTGATGGATGGTGGCAGTGGCCTGAACATACTATACGCAGAAACATTGAAAGGGATGGGCATTCCGATGTCCAGGCTCAGTACCAGTAACATGAGCTTCCACGGAGTCATTCCCGGGAAGAAAGCCGAATCACTCAGCCAGATTGCTCTTGATGTGGTTTTCGGTGATTCGAAGAATTACCGCAAGGAAAAGTTGACATTCGAGGTCGTGGACTTACAAAGTGCCTATCACGCTATTTTGGGCAGGCCGGCTTATGCACGCTTCATGGCCCGACCATGTTATGTGTATCTCAAATTGAAGATGCCTGGCCCTAAAGGTGTGATCACTGTTACAGGCAATCGGAAGAAAGCTGAAGAGTGTTTTCAGAAAGGCTCAAAGATCGCTGATGCTCAGATGGCAGTGGTCGAGCTGCAAGAGTACCAGAAGACTGCTGATCCGAGTGAATTGCTACGAGCCAAGAAGCCTGCTTCAGAATCTGCTTTTCAGTCGTCCAGTGAAACAAAGCCAGTCCACATTCACCCGACCGACCCCGATGCTGCCCCGACTCACATCTCAAAGACGCTCGACTCCAAATAGGAAGAAGCGCTCATCCAGTTCCTCTGTGAGAACTGGGACATCTTCGCATGGAAGCCCTCTGACATGCCTGGAGTTCCCAGGGAGCTGGCTGAGCACCGTCTACGAGTCGACCCAAAATTCAAGCCTGTGAAAGAACATCTTCGATGGTCCGCCGTCCAGAAGAGGGAAGCTATTGGCGAGGAGGTGGCTCGGCTCTTAGCAGCGGAGTTCATCCGAGAGATTTACCACTCCGAGTGGCTCGCCAATGTTGTCATGGTCCCCAAGAAGGACAAGTCACTTCGCATGTGCATTGATTTTAAACATATCAATCAGGCCCGCCCGAAAGATCATTTTCCTCTCCCTCGCATCGACCAAATAGTCGACTCGACCGCGGGGTGCGAGCGATTGTCTTTTTTGGACTCCTATTCCGGGTACCATCAGATCCGTCTGTATGGACCCGACGAGATCAAAACAGCTTTCATCACTCCATTTGGATGCTTCTGTTATGTCACCATGCCATTCGGCCTCAAGAATGCCGGAGCCACGTTCATGAGGATGATTCAGAAGTGTTTACTCACCCAAATCAGTCGGAATGCGGAGGCATACATGGATGATATTGTGGTTAAGTCACGGAAAGGTTCCGACCTGCGGACTGACCTTGCTGAAACCTTTGCAAACCTCAGGAGGTATGATATCAAGCTCAACCCATCAAAGTGCACATTCGGAGTTCCAGGTGGAAATTTACTCGGTTTTCTCGTTTCCGAACGGGGAATCGACGCCAATCCTGAAAAAGTCGGTGCCATACTCCGGATGAAGCGCCCTGTGCGTGTGCACGATGTCCAGAAGCTTACAGGTTGTTTGGCCGCTCTAAGTCGATTCATTTCTCGTCTGGTGAAAAGGCGTTGCCCCTTTACCGACTGATGAAGAAGTCTGACAAGTTCGAGTGGACTCCAGAAGCTGATGCAGCATTTGCAGAGCTCAAAGCTCTACTCTCCACCCAGCCGGTGCTTGCTGCCCCAATCAGTAAAGAGCCCCTGTTGCTTTACATTGCGGCCACGGGACAAGTTGTCAGTACAGTACTTACGGTCGAGCGGGAAGAAGAAGGAAAGGCCTTCAGAGTTCAGCACCCCGTATATTATGTGTCTGAAGTTTTGACCCCTTCAAAACAAAGATATCCTCATTACCAGAAGCTTGTATATGGGATTTATATGACCACGAAGAAGGTTGCTCATTACTTCTCTGACCACTCCATTACAGTCGTCAGCGACGCCCCACTGTCAGAGATTCTGCACAACAGAGATGCAACTGGTCGAGTGGCCAAGTGGGCGATTGAAATCCTTCCCTTAGATATCAAGTTTGAAGCAAAGAAGGCTATCAAGTCCCAAGCAATCGCAGATTTCGTCGCCGAGTGGATCGAACAGCAACTTCCGACTCAGATTCACTCGGAGCACTGGACCATGTTCTTTGATGGATCTAAGACGCTGAATGGTTCCGGTGCTGGGGTAGTATTAGTCTCCCCCCGAAGGAGATAAGCTCAGATACGTTCTCTAGATTCACTTCGATTCCTCCAATAATGAAGCAGAATATGAAGCACTGTTGTATGGGTTGCGCATGGCCATTTCACTCGGCGTCCGTCGCCTCATGGTCTATGGCGACTCAGATTTGGTGGTCAATCAGGTGATGAAGGAGTGGGACGTCAGAAGTCCGGCAATGACTGGTTATTGCAATGCAGTGAGAAAGTTGGAAAAGAAATTCGAGGGGTTAGAGCTTCATCACATCCCCCGACTGAAAAATCAAGCGGCTGACGATTTGGAAAAGATAGGCTCCAAGAGAGAAGCCATTCCCAGCAACGTGTTTCTGGAGCACATCCACTCACCGTCAGTCCAAGAAGATCCTTTTACAGAAGAAGCCCCATAGCCGAAAAGTGCCACAGATCCGACTGAAGTCGAAGTCCCTGCTGTGGTCGACCTAATCATGGAAGTCTTGGCAATCACTCCCGACTGGATGATACCGTACATCGCGTATATCCTAAGGAAAGAACTCCCAGAGGACGAGGAAGAGGCTCGACAGATCGTCCATCGATCCAAGGCCTTCACAGTCATAAAGGGACAGTTGTATAGAGAAAGCGCGACTGGAATTGGTCAGAAGTGCATAACACCAGAAGAAGGTCAGATAATCCTTGATGATATTCACTCGGGGACCTGTGGTCACCATGCGTCTTCTCGGACCATTGTGGCTAAAGCATACCAAGCGGGATTTTACTGGCCAAAGGCAAACGAAATGGCAAAGGAGATAGTCGACAAGTGTGGAGGGTGCCAGTTCTACTCCAACATGTCACACAAGCCTGCGTCAGCCCTGAAGACCATTCCACTCGTCTGGCCCTTTGCTGTTTGGGGACTGGACATGGTTGGTCCACTGAGAACAGGCAGGAGCGGTTTCACACATGTGCTTGTGGCAGTCGACAAGTTTACCAAATGGATTGAAGCTAAGCCTATCAAGAATCTTGATGCTTGCACTGCTATCAGTTTCGTCAGGGGGCTAACATTCAGATATGGAGTCCCGCATAGCATCATCACTGACAATGGGTCAAATTTTGATTCGGACAAGTTCAGAGCTTTTTGCGCCTCTCAAGGCACACGATTCGACTACGCATCGGTCGCCCATCCCCAGTCGAACGGACAAGCTGAAAGGGCGAATGGTCTGATTCTCAAAGGACTAAAGCCTCGGCTGATGTGTGATCTCAAGCACACAGCGGGCGCATGGGTCGATGAGCTTCCGTTAGTTCTGTGGGGATTGAGGACCACCCCAAATCGGTCGACTGGAAGAACTCCGTTCTTTCTGGTTTATGGAGCCGAAGCAGTTCTGCCAAGTGATCTTCTTCACAACGCACCCCGAGTCGAACTTTATACCGAAGATGAAGAAGAACAAGCCCGGCAAGATGCAGTCGACCTCCTAGAAGAAGAGAGGGAAATGGCCATGATCATATCGACCATTTATCAGCAAGACTTGCATCGATTCCACGCCAGAAATGTGAAGAGTCGAGCCTTCCAAGAAGGAGATTTGGTCCTCCGAGTGGATCAACAGAAACCACACAAGCTTGCTCCTACTTGGGAAGGCCCCTTCATCGTCACCAGAGTCCTCCACAATGGAGCGTATCACCTCTATAATGTTGATCGCCAGATCGACGAGCCGCGAGCTTGGAATGCGGAACTGCTCCGCCCCTTTTACACTTGAGTTCTCCCTTGGACGAGATGTAATAAGAAGAACTTCTGCAGTTCATTTTTATCAAATACAAGAGTGTTCCAATAATTGCTGTCACTTTTGTTTGCATACGAACCCCCCCCCCCTAGTGGGTGACTTAGCTGCGAATCCGTTTCGCCTAAATCTGAAAAATCCTACCGAGTGAGAGCAAACCTCCCACTCGGAGGCTTAGCTGCAGCCCAGTGCTCGCCTAAGTGTTTAAAAATCCTACCGAGTGAGAGCAAACCTCCCACTCGGGGGCTTAGCTGCAGCCCATTGCTCGCCTAAGTGTTTAAAAATCCTACCGAGTGGCGAGCCAGACTCCCACTCGGAGGCTTAGCTGCAGTCCAGTACTCGCCTAAGTTCTCCCACTTAGAGACTTAGCTGCAGTCAGGCACTCGCCTAAGTTTGAAAAATCCTACCGAGTGGAGAGCAATCCTCCCGCTCGGAGGCTTAGCTGCAGTCCAGTACTCACCTAAGTTCTCCCACTTAGAGACTTAGCTGCAGTCAGGCACTCGCCTAAGTGTTTAAAAATCCTACCGAGTGGCGAGCCAGACTCCCACTCGGAGGCTTAGCTGCAGTCCAGTACTCGCCTAAGTTCTCCCACTTAGAGACTTAGCTGCAGTCAGGCACTCGCCTAAGTTTGAAAAATCCTACCGAGTGGAGAGCAATCCTCCCGCTCGGAGGCTTAGCTGCAGTCCAGTACTCGCCTAAGTTCTCCCACTTAGAGACTTAGCTACAGTCAGGCACTCGCCTAAGTGTTTAAAAATCCTACCGAGTGGCGAGCCAGACTCCCACTCAGAGGCTTAGCTGTAGTCCAGTACTCACCTAAGTTCTCCCACTTAGAGACTTAGCTGCAGTCAAGCACTCGCCTAAGTTTGAAAAATCCTACCGAGTGGAGAGCAATCCTCCCGCTCGAAGGCTTAGCTGCAGTCCAGTACTCGCCTAAGTTCTCCCACTTAGAGACTTAGCTGCAGTCAGGCACTCGCCTAAGTGTTTAAAAATCCTACCGAGTGGCGAGCCAGACTCCCACTTAGAGACTTAGCTGCAGCCCAGTGCTCGCCTAAGTGTTTAAAAATCCTACCGAGTGGCGAGCCAGACTCCCACTCGAAGGCTTAGCTGCAGTCCAGTACTCGCCTAAGTTCTCCCACTTAGAGACTTAGCTGCAGTCAGGCACTCGCCTAAGTTTGAAAAATCCTACCGAGTGGAGAGCAATCCTCCCGCTCGGAGGCTTAGCTGCAGTCCAGTACTCGCCTAAGTTCTCCCACTTAGAGACTTAGCTGCAGTCAGGCACTCGCCTAAGTGTTTAAAAATCCTACCGAGCGGCGAGCCAGACTCCCACTCGGGGGCTTAGCTGCAGCCCAGTGCTCGCCTAAGTGTTTAAAAATCCTACCGAGTGAGAGCAAACCTCTCACTCGGGGGCTTAGCTGCAGCCCAGTGCTCGCCTAAGTTTGAAAAAATCCTACCGAGTGGAGAGCAAGCCTCCCACTCGGGGGCTTAGCTGCAGCCCAGTGCTCGCCTAAGTTTGAAAAAATCCTACCGAGTGGAGAGCAAGCCTCCCACTTGGGGGCTTAGCTGCAGCCCAGTGCTCGCCTAAGTTTGAAAAAATCCTACCGAGTGGAGAGCAAACCTCCCACTCGTAGGCTTAGCTGCAGCCCAGCGCTCGCCTAAGTACGGAACGCAACCCAATCCGCAAGGACGACGAGGTGCAAATCGACTGCTACCTTCTCCTTCGGAGCTGCACCACAAATACAAAGTTATTTCGAGTGAAGATCGAGTTCCACTCGACGGATCATCCACGAAGATATTCAACGATAAATCAAGTTCAGATAAGACCTAAAGGTCCCAGACCTCAGACCAAAGTACTCGAGCCCTCAGCTCGACAGAGTTTAACGGTTACAAAACCCACTCGGCATTCTGAGGCAAATTTAAAGTGAAGCATAAAAGTTTTTCATTCCTCAGGTGGAGGACTGGAAGGGGCGACGAACTCGTCCAAGTCGATCCCGTCTGCAATACGAGTGGCAGCAGCGATGAAAGTCTCCATGAAGTCTTGAAAGCTGTGCTTCCTGGTATTGGCAACTTGAATGGCGACCAGCTTTTCTTCTCGCACCTCCTTGCAATGGACGCGGACCAGAGACAGAGCGACATCAGCACCACATCTAGCAGAAGATTTCTTCCATTCCGCCACTCGACCTGGGACTCGAGGGACTCGAGGTCGTTCTGAAGCATCATCCCAGGCCAGAGTGATGTGTCGATCCGCGACATCGCAACCTTCAGTCGAGCAAGATAGTCAACAACACTGGTAACACGAGACTCCAATCGGAGCACATTCATAGCAGCCTCATCCTTCACGAGAGAATTGGCGGGGTCCAAGCCTGGCTCCACTTGACTGGTTTCCTCTTCGAAGCTCTGGCAGAATTCTGCAAACACGATTCAAGAATAAGACAGTGGCCCTAAACAGGCTTGGTAACTGCAAGATAGTCGGGTCGGAGTAATTACCTTCGAGCATGACGAACAGCTTCTTGGCGAGTCCACCGAGATAAGCCTCCAGATCGTTCCTCTTCCCCGCCAGATCATCCGCCTTGTCATGCAGAGCCACATTGTCGTTCTTCAGTTGGCTGACCTCTTGATTGGCTACCTTGAGAGCAGCTTTCAGTCTGGAGTTCTCCTGCTCAAGAGTTCCGACCGAAGCCAGTTTCTCTTCAGCAAGCCTCGTTTTGTTCAAGGCCTCCTTCTGTGCTTCTGCAAGATCTTGATCCTTCTTCCTCAGAGCTTCTTCCAGTTTATCTGCGGCACGTCGAGTGAAATCAACATCAAGAATGGACAAGAAAGAAAAGTCACTCGTCAAGAATGGAGAACCTCACCAGCCATACCTTTTGCTTCTTCTTGCGCCTTCTTCAAATTCTCTTGAGCAAGCTTCAAGTTAAGGTTGAGCTGGATCTGCTGATTCTCCAACTCAGTATAGCGAGCTACAAGTTCGCAGGATTTCTGCAAAAAAAATCAGTCGACAGACGTCCAAGATAAGTTGCTTCCGAGTAACTAAGAGACAATGATGGCGTTTCTAAGACTACAGCCGAATCAAAAACATTCAACAGTAGTCTCAGGGACTACACCCAGTGGGTGTACTCAGCATGCCCCCACTGTAAAAAAAAGTCGACTGCCCGCAGTCGACCGGATACAGTTCCATTCGACATGGCCTGACCAGATCGAGTGAAGAAATACAGCTACAGCAACACAATATAAAGACTACAGTCGACTGCCAGCAGTCCACCGTAGTCTCGGGGACTACACCCAGTGGGTGCACTTAGCGTGCCCCCACTCGTCCAAGAATTGGAAGACACACCCAGTGGGTGTACAGATATAAAGATCTTCGGAAAAGAGATTCTTCAAACAGCATATCGTAACAGACCAAAGTGTTGAGTCGACTGACCTGGACGTTACTCTGAAGAGCCGAACTCGCGTCATAAGCTGCTTGGCTGGCCTCCCGAGCCACTTTCACTTGTTCCATCATGATCCCCGCCTGGCGTATAGCCTCTTTTGCGGCAGCCGCTTGGTCCTCAGGGACGGGGTACGCGGCAAAAAGTGAAGACGGATCCGCAGTCGACGTCGAGGGCCGCACACTCGTCAGAGGAATGGCGAAAGTCACAGAAGCCCGAGTGGTTTCACCACCGTCTCGAGCTACGGCCTCAGGCGCCGGAGTGGATTGTGGGGTCTCGCCAGCCGACGCTCTCCTGTTCCTTCTCACTCTCAGCGGCACGTCGTCGTCATCCGGGAGGTTGATAACATGAGGAGGAGCTACAAGAAAAAAAATTCAATCGACCAGAGTTGCAATAAATGTCCAGTCGACTCAAGGCAGAACATCAGTAATCGTACCAGGGTTGGAGGTAACAGCATCCTCCATCTCTTGATCGTCGTCCTTGGCGGAGAGCTCAGAAGTAGCAGCACTGCAAATCTCGAAAGTCAGTCAGTTGGCTCAATGAATCGACCAAGGATCTGTCCACGGTCGACAAAGGAAAACAAGTTTTATTATTACCCAGAGATGGTGGGGACAGTTATCTTCATCTTCGGCAGAGCCTTTGGCGGCTTGGACGGCGTCGCGCGTGGGTGCTTGGGAGCCTTTTCGGTCGGCGTAGGAGAAGAGGTCCGAGGGCGTTTCGACGACTGCCCGACAGGAGCAGTCGCCTTACCACGTTCCCGCGCTGGATCGTGTGTAAGCTTGGATCGCCTCTCCGGACGGGGGGGGGGGGGTTCAACCTCCTCCTCCTCCTCTTCGCTGGAGTCAACGTCGTCGTCTCCCTCTCCTTCGCCATCGGACTCCCACTCGCCTTGTTCGTCTCCACTCTCACCTCCGCTCGCCTCCCCTTCCTCAGTTGGCTCCTGTGCCCTGTTGGGCGTCGAGTGCATCTCAGTAGTTGCCTGGAAAACAACAGACAAGACAAAAGTCAATCGACCAATTCAAAGAAGACCAATGAAGAAAACAGGATCCCAGTCAGGAGCATAAAGTCAGACCTGGTCTACTTCATACGAGTTGTCGAGTGGAACAACCCTCCTGGCTCCTCGGGGGTTGTCTTTGTTTCCTGTGATGCTCGACAGCCACCCCTCCAACATCTCATCAGTGACCTCCTCCGGGTGGATCCGAGTGGTGTCGTCGAGACCCGAGTACAGCCACATCGGGTGGTCACGAGCCTAGAGCGGTTGGATGCGCCTCCGAAGGAAGACCTCCAGCAAGTCCATGCCAGTCACGCCATCGCGGACAAGCTGAACCACTCGACCAACCAGCACTTTGACTTGGGCCTTTTCTTCCGGCGTCACTTTCAGAGAAGCAGGTTTTTCAGCTCGGTCGAGAGAGAAAGGGGGAAGCCCAGTCGACTGTCCTGGGGTCGCCTGGTCTTGACAGTAAAACCAGGTCGCCTGCCAACCACGGACCGACTCTGGGAAAGTGATAGATGGAAAACAACTTTTTCCCCTCGTCTGGATCGCCAGGCCCCCGCACAGCTGGATCACCTGCGTACTTTCGTCACTCGACTTGGCCTTCTTGACCGATTGGGAACGGCAAGTAAAGATGTGCTTAAAGAGTCCCCAATGGGGGCGGCAACCCAAGAAACCCTCACACAAGGAAATGAAAGCAGCGAGATACACGATAGAATTGGGAGTGAAGTGGTGGAGCTGCGCCCCGAAGAAGTTTAGAAAGCTCCGGAAAAAAGGATGAGGAGGCAGAGAAAAGCCGCGGTCGATATGAGTGGCTAGGAGCACACACTCACCGTCACGAGGTTGGGGTTCGATCTCTCCCCCCGGGAGACGCGCAGCTTCGTGGGGAATGACTCCCCCCTCGACCATGTCGTCAAGGTCTTCCTGCCGGATCACCGACGGCATCCAGTCGCCCTGGATCCAGCCTCTGGGCAGAGCAGTCCTTGAGGAAGATCCGCCCCGAGCAGACTTCTTCCCTTTCCCCTACGCCGCCGCCTTCTTCGCGCGCTCCAGAGCAGGCGCCTTGTCCTTCACCATCGTCGCCGGCAAATCTCGAACGGGCCTGCGGCGCTAGGGTGAGAGCGGAGGTGGTGGAGGAACTTGTGAAGGGAGAAAGAAAGGAGAGAGCGCACTGTTTGGAAACCCCGAGCCGACGGCTTATAAGAGGCCGCTTCCGAGTGGCTGACTGGTAGGCCCAGGCTATCCCGTCAAATCCCGCAGCAGACGCGCGCGCAGTACGTGGCGAAAAAGGTGGCGCGGAAATTGAGGAGCTTCCGCCTTATCACATCCGATTACTACGGCCGCTCCCGTCCCGCGCGCTTCCCGAAATTCAAACCCCGCGAAATCCGCGGGTTGCAGAACGATTCATCAGGCAGAAGATCCCTTTAGCACCATCATTCGGAGCTTCACAAGCAAGGTAATTCACTCGACGAAAGGCCTGGAATGGATCAAGGCGACTGAAAGGAGTTGGCAACGTCATCCGTGACGATTGATCCAAAACGAGGCACTCATGTAGCCCAAAGAACCAGTCGGAAAGATCCCCAACTCTTTCCCCACTCTAACCTCGATCCATTCGGGGGCTAATGATGAAGCTATGTACCTAGGGTAGGGGCACGGACCTGTCCAAGAGCCTTACCCAAGGACATCCCTAGAAGAAGTCACCTTTCAATCGACTTGAAGGTATCCCACTCGACGGGTTCAAGACACTCGACCAAGAAGCTATCACTCGACCATGAAGCCAACCACTCGACTGCCAGGAGATCTAAAGTCACTCTGCAGGCAAACGGTCGGTCTTTAAGTAGTCTTTATGGTCATTATAGCACTTTATTAGGGGCGTTACTAGTAACGCCCAATCTTAATGTACCTTAAACCCTGCATTACTGAGGGCAGGAGAGGGCCGGCGAACTCTATATAAGCCACCCCCTCCTCAGTATGAAGGGTTCGCACCCCTGTTATTCACACATCTATAATCCAATCGACCGCCTCCGGGCACCGAGACGTAGGGCTGTTACTTCCTCCGCGAAGGGCCTGAACTCGTACATTCTGGTGTGTTTACAACTTCTCCATAGCTGAGATCTAGCCTCTCCATACACACCCCCTACATCATTGTCAGAGTTAGAACCACGACAGCGGCCTCGATCTCTAGCATCTTGGCTTGCTTCTCCGCCTCGAGCTCGAACATCTTGGCTTGCTTCTCCGCGTCCATCTCAAGCCTCCTCCTTTGGATCTCCATGAAAGCGTCCATTTGCTCCGCCTTGAAACGCCGGCGCTCCTCCTCCCTTGAGTCCTTCTTGTTCATCATGCCCTCCACGCTTGCGATCAAGGCGTTGGATGCCGCATCCCGCTTGTCCTCCTTCTTGGAGTTGGTCTTTCCCCGCGACCGTGCCGGCTTGCCCTCCCCAACCTCCTCCATGGCTTTCTTCCCCCCACGCGACTTGAGGGTGGTATATTGCGCCTTGAACTTCTCCTCATCCTTGATGACCCGAAAGCAATGGGAGAGGTTGAAGCACTTGCCGTTGTGTTGAACCTTGAATGCCTCCAAAGCTTGAAATGCCTACAAAATGTTTCCATGCAAGCATATGGGCAAATGATATGCAAATGAACACACAAGCATGAACTTGATGACACAAAAGAGGGTGGCTTGCTAGCATACCATGTCTTGCATGCCGATGCCGCTCACGGGGCGGGCCTTGATGCTCTCAAGAGTGGCGCAAAACTTGTTGCCCTCTTGTTGGATCACCCTCCATCGCTTGAAAATGGACACCCGCCCGCGCGTGCTCACAAGTTGGTAAGGCGGAAACTTCTTGCGCTCATGAAACTCTCGATGGACATGAATTCAAAAGGTTGAATGCTTTTGTTCGGCGCCCGTCTTGGGGTCTTGTCCAATGCCTCGCCAACACTAGCAAATAAGCTTGTCCTCGGCCGCCGTGTATGCCTTCATGCGCTTGCTCTTGCGCTTTGGCTTAGGGTCGGCGGCTTGGTTGACGAGCTCGTCCTCGAACAAGGGCTCCACTTCGATGTCGCCCTCGTCCTTTTCCTCTAGCCCGTAGTCGTCCGAGAACTCGTGGTCGAGTGGGAAGCCGTCCAGGTCGATGCCGACCTAATCACGCATGAAGGCCGTCTGATCGGGATCATAGTCAGCGCCCGGCGTGAACGGCCCGCGACTGTCCTGGCTTTGTGTCTCATCGAGATCGTAGCCAGCGGCCGGCGCACCGCCCTCGAAGATGAGGTTCTGCATGTAGTCCTCGTCGATGGTGGACGACATTCCCTCGAACAGGTTGCGGGCCTTCGGGAGCACGCCGGTCGGCGTTTGCCGCAGACGTTTCCTCGCGCCACCGGATGACGAGCCACCGGCCACCGGGGTGGCGTTGAGGTCGATGGGTGCAGGCACGGGCGTGGAAGGCGCGACCACGCTCACGTCGGGCGAGCACTCCCCGGAGAGGTGGGAGGCCTGCGAGTACACGTGGAAGCCGGGCACCGGGTTGCAAGCCGACGCGCGGGGCGAGTCGGGCAGCACCATCCAAGGAAACGCAGATGAGCCGGTGCTGGCCGCGGCGATGGCGGCGTTGAGGAGGCCGTGCTGGCCAGGGTTTAACCCTAGCATGTAGAGCGCCTCCTCGTTGCCGCCGTGACGCGGGCGTTGGTGATCTCCTGCTGCGTGGCGGCGGCGACGGCGGCCTGCGCGGCGGTCTCATCTCTCGCGTCCGCGGCGTGCCTCCGGTCCTTCCTCTTGGCCGACTCCCACACCCGCTGTGCGGGCATCAGCGGCTTCTTTGGCTTTGCCGTGGCAGCGGTCTTGCGCGGGGCACGAGGCTTGCCTTTCCAGGCTGGGGCGGGGGCGCCGGACGAGGCGAGGGAGGCGGGGTGCCGGACGAGGTAAGGGAGGCGAGGCCGGCGGCGGCAGCGAGGTCGATGTCGTCCTCCATGACGGGAGGTGGGGCGGGAGCACGCGGGCGGGGGATTTTTGGGGAAAATGGGGGGAATGGTGGTGGCTGCCACCGACCGGCGGGCTCCGTCTTGTGTCCGCGCCGACGCAAATCTAACTTAAAAATGGGCCGGAAATGGGTCGGCAGACAGACGCGCGTCCGTTCGGATCGGCGCGTTGGGCCGATTTTTGTGTCCGCGCCAATTCAAACGGACGCGAGCGTATGAAATGGGTCGCCTCATTGGAGTTGCTCTTAGGAGAAGTAGAAAGATGGCCTACTGCTCGACAGTTGATTTACCATCCAACGGTGGCTGGACACTCAGTTGCTATCCCAAGCAAATCCCATGTGCGCTTTGGGTTATTCGATATGCACGCGGCCGCCGCCGCCGCTCGCCCGCCGTTCGTCCCCAGTAACGGAAGCTTCTAGAAACCTCACCAGCCGCCGCGGATGCGCACCTGCCTTCTCCCGGCGTCCCCCTTCCCAGCGCGCGTTACGGGCGCCAGCCTCCCACACCGCGACGCACTGCACTGGCCGTGAGAGACTGGCAGGCTTGGAACTTCGGATCGCATTGCGCTGCTGGGTGGTCGCTGAGTCCTGGAGTCGCCGCGGCGAACGGATTGTGTAAGTCCCGTTGCGTACGCTTCTTCCTCAAATGGAATTTGTTTCATGAGCTGAGCTTTCAGGCTTCTTATCTCCAGTTCATGAATTTGGTGAGTTGAAGTACAGTAGCTAATTTCGATCTGTGTGATTTACTGTGCATAGTCGTCAAATTTGGTCGTTGAATGATCTCTCACCGCATCTGCTGGTCATGCTGAAACTAGTTTTCTTAGTGCACTAATTAAATACAGTAGCAGTTTTGCAAAGTTGATATAGCTAGCTAGCTGCTGTGAGTGTGATATCTAATGACTTCCAATTTGAACACCCAGAGTTATTATTATCTGCCGAGAAAAATGAAGTAGCTATTCAGTTGCCATAACATGAAATTCCAGTTTTCACTCGTACTAATTTGTTGAAGAATTTGACCATTTTGGATCATTATCATCTAAATAGTTGCAGTCTCAAAGCGCACAAGCTAACAATTAAAAGGTCAGAGTACCTCAGTTAGCTACTGTAGAATTTATGTCTATCATCCATTTTTTTGACTAGTTATCTTGGTGAAACATTCAATATTGCTAATATTTGTTGCCTGAAAGTGATATTCTTCCCTAAAACGACCAATTCAGCGGAGGTCTACCCTCCCCAAACATTTGATCTGCAGAACAGATTTAAAACTGTTTCCATCACATCTTCGTATCTACATTTAGCTAGTCTATAACCGTAACTCCAAGTCTCCCACTGATTCCTGGGTGGCATTTTCTTCATGATTTCACCAAGTCGCTCGATTCCTGTTTGCTGAGATCTAGGCAACTTCCTCAAATGAGAGTCCTACTTCATATACTATGCATTGCTCTTTCCACAGTCTATATTTTTGAGCATCCTTAATCAAACTTCCATAAGAAACAACTGGTCACCATCTCGAATTACTGTTATATCGTCAATTTCAGCAAAATCTTGATTGAACAGCTTCACAGGACAATAACCCGGAAACTTCTCACCTACAGAAAAAATGCAGGATAAGTACATTCACACTAAAAGAAGGATTGCACTGCATGATTAGACTATGCAATGCTGGTTTCTGGCATTAGGAGAGTTGTAACGGGGCCTTCACACTATTATGGTACTACAATTACTGGCTGATTTCAACAGACTTGATCACTGAGCTAAGTCAATTACTGTTCATTTTTAAGGGGGGAAGCAAAGGAACTGAAAATTTCCAAAACTAAAACAGGGCGCAACTAAATCCGGAAAATATTCATGTATGATGCCAACTACAAATGACAGATGCCAGAAGGTTCTGGCTTTAGCTATTTGGGGTTAATACAAACCCTGTGGGGCATTGATTCATCGACTTAGTATATTAAAATCAGAGTTAGCTAGGGCCTGGGCCTGATGCTTTGGGGATATGGGCAACACTTGACGTACTGTGACCAGTTAAACAAAAAATCAGGTGTAGGAGTAGTTAACAAACATAAACTTTACTTGAACAGTTATAAGTTAAGTTTGTAGTGTGATAAAGTTATGTTAGCATAGCTTATCACAATGTAGTGGTTTGCTAACCAATACTGTGTGATAAAGTTATGTTCTGGTCATGATCCCGCATTATACAACTCCTTTCGATTCTCATATAAAATCCAAGTCAGAATAGCGATAGGCTATGAGAAACCTAAGCAACCTCATCTGCACTGACAAGGTGAAGCCCCTATCCATAAAATAGCTGAGAAGCTATAAGAAGCTAAACCCTCCTATACTGGACGTTAATTCTTAATCATGCATCTGAATTATATGATACTTACGAGCTATGCCGAAAAGTTGATCCAGAGATTCTGGTAGATTTATGACTTCTGCATATGGTACTGCTAAGCTTTTGTTCTGTTGTGGATGCATATGAATTGTCACTCTTTTTCTTTCTGAAACCACAGAACCAGCTTCTGTGCGTGTATCAGTGATCTCCTGGAGTTCTCCAGCAACTAAGCATGTAAGCATTTTATCTGTGATTTTTGGCTGCCCTAATATTGTGTCTTGCCGTATGTTTTTGAACCTCTCTCGAGCCCCTCCATATCCTGTCATGCAGTTGTCGGTCGATGTATGTTCATGCTCATCTGCCTTCCATTTGTCCGTAAGCTGACTTGTAGCAACATGATTTTCCATACTTTCACCTTTATCAGGAAAATCAATGTTTGTATTAAAGGAACCCTGTTCCGTAGTACTGTGAATTGCTCCATGTCTGTCTGATTCATTGAGTTCTTTACAACGTTCTTCACTGCAAGCCAGTCTTATTGTTTCTCCTGCTTTTGATTCATTGTTTATGTTGACCTGATTGGATGCAAAACATCCGTTGTACTCTCCAAAGTGTTGATCGAGCGTCTCTTCGCATACTTCCATCGTGTCAGTAGAGAACCTTTGATCCGAGTTCATTTTCTGCCAAATGCACAAGAATACTAATTTCGTTCTATATAAACAACTCAATTATCTAAACATGATGCCATAATTATAAAAAAGCTGGTGAACTCACCTGGTAAAGATTGTTCATTATAATTTCCTTGTCGTGTTTGTTTTCCTGAATAATGTTTTTTAGCACTGTTGTGTTAAGCCTTAATAGTTGTGAAATTCTGGACGTGCGGAATGTAAATGGCTGGGGAATGTTGCAGAGAACTCCTATTTCACCAAATATGTCACCACCTGATAGTAGTTTCTCAACCTGGATTTTGTAATGATACATATCAGATTCTGCATTAACTTGTATCCTTTAAAATACATGATCATGTGTCATCTCTTACCTTTTCTCGCCCATCAATCATTATCCGTTCTTCCTGCCAAACAAAATAGCACAAGTTACACTAGTATGCATGGTTGTAAGAAACTGCAGTATCTTGACAATCATCAATCTTATAGTTGGACTAACCACTGCTCCTGAAACTAATATGTAAACATCTGTAGGCGTTTCATTCTGGAGTATGACAGTTTCTCTTGGTGGGTAGTACTCTGCTTCCATTGTGGTAACCTACATGTAGGCGATAACATATTACCTTCTAAACGTTGATGATATTCAGTGTACACTATTTTACACTTGCTCTACAATAAGTAACTATTTTTGTGTTCATACCAATTGGAGCCTGCAAGTAAAAGAAACACCATGAAAAAGATATATTTTTTCTAGGACAGGGAGGTATAAATGGCACGCTATGCTTGAACGAATTGCCTTGGGGAGACTATCCAATGTTTCTTTCTGTTTCAGCCCTTCTGTCTTATACCTCAGGCAGATATGAGCTAGCATTTCATCCCTAATTTGTTCAGGTAACTGATTCCTTGCAGCAAACCGAGAGGCAGCATGGATGGTATCTCTCTGCAGAGTTGAAGACAGGAAGGTTAGGAGGAATAAAACAGTATATGATACTCTTGAAATAAAGCTCTTGCTTCTATGCATGTGAACACATGTGAGCCGTACACATTCAGGTATATCTACATGCATTTTAATTAGCCAGAGTTTTCATGTGTATCTGAACATGCATGACCTTAAGCCATTAGGAGTCCAGAGCCAGGACATGCTAGTGACATACTCCCTCTGTCCCAAAATAAGTGTCTCAACTTTGTACTAACTTTAGTATAAAGTTGTACTAAGCTTGAGACACTTATTTTGGGACGGAGGGAGTATCTATAAGCATGCTGTGATTTGTTTTTTCAGCCTATCCTGACCTACAGTCTATAAGGTCCATATGTATTACGTGGAACTGGCTCCTCTAACTTCGCTCCTATGAAGTTAGGGAAACAGTACCCTAACTTAGTCTGCACGGTACAAACAAGTTCACATGCTTCTTACTTCCATTTCGGTTTCTTATTCCAATCCTTATGTAAAGCCAGGCAGGAATATCAACAATCACAGAATGACAAAACAAATCTTGAAAGGTATTTGGAAGAGTACGTACAAAGTTCCTGGTACGGCAACTTCCCTGGACAACTAGGTTTGTCATGTTACCAATGAGGTATGCTGTCAATCCCAGGTTAAATAGCATGAAACATATGCAAAATGACATTTCTCTTGGATTCTCCGCATGTAAATCGCCATAACCAGTTGTTGTGAGTGTTGTAATGGACCAATAAATTGCTGTCACATATCGAATCCATAGACTCTCTGATCTGTAGTTTGGTATTGCTGCTCCTATCCAGGTTCTTGATGGATCGGGATATGTATCAGCTATTAAGTAAATGAAACATCCTGAACAATGTATTGCAAAAAGAGTAACCTGCAATGCTCAGTCAAACATGCAGAGTTATGTTTCATTCATCAGGGCAGTAATACATCAATTTGTTTCATACTTGGAGAGGAGAGGATGCAAACTTACAGAAATTAGTTTGGTGCACCTTATCCAGTAGTAGTTCAATCGGATATCCTTTTCAAGCCTAGAGGGGCGATTTACCTTAGTAATTTTCGGTTCTCTTATTTTCAAGTTTCAAATAATAAAACGACACATACCTGGCAAATAAAGCACTGAGGCGTCGGAGACGCCATAATCGAAGCATGTTAAGTGTCCTATAGGCAAGGCCATTTCCATGCTTGTTAAAGAGTAGCCCAAACGGTTGATATGGAATCGTGGAACAGACGTCAAGAATGAACCAGGAAGAGAGATATCTGTGTACAGGCTCATGTCAGTGTTGTTCAAATTGTTAGCTTTGCACATGTGCTTTACCATTAAGAATGACACGGTTGAGGTGCAAGTACCAACCTAGCTGCAATCCTTTTTGGATTATCCACTAGAAGATAAGACTTGTGATCAAGATACGCTAGAAAAAAGGTGAGAACAATATCAATTGCGAAGAAGCTGTTGACAATGTTCTCAACTAGGAAAAGCTTCCATGAGAGATGTCTCAGAAATGCTAGCTCAAACGGGTAGATCCATGCTGAATAAACAACGAGCACAAGCAAGAACGTTTCCCAGATCCTGCAGACTCACAAGAGTGGAAGACTATACTAAGTATTTGTGTACACATACATATATGATGCGAGAGAAAGTAAAGAGTGTGATTTTACCTGTAACGGGAATCACAGGGAGAAATGATGAATTTTCTCAACTTGATAGATTGGTTTGCTCTTGCTCCTAGAGATGGGAGTAGGTCATTGTGGAAGATGTTGCTAATATTATCCATTGTAGTATCTATGAAGCAGGGCGTATCTTACCGTCGATCCTAGTTCCTACAGGCTATTTGGATTATTGAAGAGGATTTTAGTCTTGCCATGCCTTTGAACCTTCATGGATGGTACTATTCTGTGTTGAAGTATTGGTTGTGCAGAATAAATAAGAGTTTGGCTTGGCTCCAAGAAAGAAGAGGATGGAGGAAGCAACGGAAGTGAGATCCTTGATGTGGCCATTAAAAGATAGTGACCTTTTATTTGTTCTTTTTTGTTTCTACATGAAAATAAACAAACAAGTGGTCTGAGTCTACTGTTCATGGTTTTGGTAGGTTCGCTATGAATGGGCTGTAACTGTTTTGGTTTACCATTACCTAGTGTGGTCAGGGTTTAGGAGATGATGTTTGCAGTCCTTTGGAAAGTATTTCTTTTCAGATTTCACAGACAGGTTATGCAGAATTATAGGCATAATTAATTATAAGTAAAAAAATTGGAAGTTCATATGATGAAATATCATTTTCTGTAATTCACCCATTAACTTTGTCTGTAGGGAGGGACTCCATAGTAGTGAAGTGAAATTTTAGTCCCAAGGTAAAAAGAATATGCTTTGCTGCCTGCGTAAAGTCATGATATATGCTACTCCCTCCGATCCGAATTAATTGATGCAACCTCTATACATTGCATCATTTAATTCGGATCGGAGGGAGTACTGATCTTGCCGTGAAGTAATTGGAAGCATTTTACTGGCCTCCGAAATGAAAAACTGGATATAACATTCTAGTTGAAGATAAAGGATTGTTACGATTAATTTCTCGCAAGGGTCCTGGGCTCATTGGAAAATTAAAATCTTGTGCCGCCGCAAAGATTAGTTTACACTATGAGAATAGGGGATTCAATAATATTCTTCTCTTTGGCTGCGTAGCTAACCAGAAATGTTTCCATTTGCTTTTATTTTGTGATGCTGTCAAAGTAACAACTGAAGTGAGCTTAAATGCTGTTACAGCTCTTAGCATCCTCTCCCATGCTCTGCATGTTGGCAGTTATGTTGTATACTTCTTCTGGTCAGTAGATAGGTCTATTCAATATGCCTGGGACCATTTTCTTGGGCAATAATAAAGGCCAGTCACCACTAGTATCATTACTTTCTGATCCTTGAGCAATCTAATCATCTACCAGACATTAAATATTTTTTCTCGTTGATCACAGGTAAAGAACCTTGTGTTATTTGTGTCGCTTCCTATTTCATATATCCTCTTCTGACAATCTAAATAATAAGAATATACTCCCTCTGTACACTAATATAAGACGTTTTAGATCACTACTTTACTACTAGTTAAGTTGAAATAAGCCTTATACACAGTAATACATTATCTCCATGGTTGTAGATGTTTCATGCACCTTTCTTGCGACGCGTGGCTGTTACTGGAAACTTACAACCACTTGAAATTGACCATGTCTTGCTTATTTGCCTTCGCCTGGGAGTATCAAGAAAGAAATATCCTGCTTTCTGGATCCTGTGAGCAAATGTGCAAGTTGCGCGGCTTCAGCTTATCCTGCCTCACAAAGTCACAATCCACTGACTTCCATCACGGGCTTCCTGGGAGCTTTGCATCTTGGTGACATCTGTGCCCGGTACTTTTCAACTTTCATCACGTGTGACTATTTGATGATCACCTTTCTTTCTTATGTCACCCTCAGGTTTTGCTAACATGTGAACTTGCTTTTTATACATATCAGCATCTGGAAATGATTTGGTTTTCCATGCACAGAAGTGCAAATTCGTGGAGAATGGAGATGACTCTGGGATTTTCGGCCCATTTTCGCAGAGTAGTGGCTTCCGTGTTGTTGACCAGCAGGGACCCCTATGTGTAAGAATTTTATAAACCACTGACCGGTTGGATTAGGTTTCAGCTTGTAGATTTTGCATGTGATTTGAGTTTTGCCGTTTTGGAAATGGAAACCGATGTAACTGGTTAATTGCAAGACTGGATTTTCTCTTGAAAAGAAGTACTGAATTGGGCAAAGACTAGTTTTGACTGAGTTGCTCCTGATCTGTTTACTGCATCGTCAGTGTCTTCTTTCTCACTCGAATTACGCAAAACTGGACTGTTTGGTTGATCCATCGCCTGCCATTTACACCTCAAATTCAGTCGTTTGGTTATACCCGTTTCATCTTCAGGAAGTACTACCTCCGCAGTTTAAATTGAACTGCCAAAACGTTTTATAATTAGGAACAGAGGGAGCATATCATATGGCCTAGGGAGAGGCTTAGACGAAAGAACCCCTCGCCTCAGGCCCCTTAAATGGACGTTTCTTTTTAGTTTTATTACTTTTATTTATATTTCTGAAATATATGCAGATTTTATTTAAATCTTAAAAAAATTAATTGCTCGTTTGAAATATGTTCACGCAGTGCAAAAAGAATGTTCATGCAACTTAAAAAAATGTTGATAGCATTTGAAAAAAAATGTTTGTGACATAAAAAAGGATAACACTTGGAAAAAAATGTCTGTGACATTTAAAAAACTATTTAACAATGTATTTTTTTTGCATAATTCAAGAACATGTTCATATCATTCAGAAAAATGTACATGACATTTCAAAAAAATGCTCATTGTTTCAGAAAAAATGTACGTGACATTTTAAAAAAATGTTTATACAATGTAAAAAATGTTTGTGTAGGTTTTTGAAAATTTAAGTATCGTCCAAAAAATTTATGTGACATTTAAAAGAAATATTCACATGTTTCAAAAATATTCATGATTTTAATAAAAAAAGCATACAATGTAAAAAAAGTTTACATAGTTCAATACAAGAATTACTTGCCATTAAAAAATGATCACATGTATTTGGAAAATGTTTAGCATTTATTTGAAAAAAAGTTCAAAACAAGTATTTGAGAAAAAGTATACATCATATATTTGAAAATTTCAACGTGTATAAAAAATGTTCCACGTGTCTACTATAAATGTAGAATGTGTATTGAAAAAACTAGACATGTGTTAAAAAGAAGGCGCGTGCTACGCGTCGGCCAGCGGATCTTTTTAAAAGATCCGCCGCCTCGCAAGCCGTCCAATCTAGATTGCTCAGCTTAGGACCATCTTTGCAGCAAGAGTCTTGTTTCAGAAACAATAGAGACTATTGCAACAAGAACTTTGTTTGAGAAACATATCAGTGATTATTGCAATAATAGATCTGTTTCGGAAACATTGGTGACGTTGCAAAGCATCTCTATGTATAATCCTTCTTTGCAGCAAGAGCTTTGTTTCAGTAACACCGTTGACCACTGCAACAAGGTCTTTGTTTTGGAAACATGACGCGCAAGGTTGGGACTGATCCAGCAGGGAGGGCTCCTCGACACCGACAGCGGCGACAGAGAGGCCGTGCGCTGCCCCATGCGCCGCTGGAACGACGATCGGGCCTTGTAGATACCAGTCACCGACATCGGGCGGTGGCTCGCCCGACCTAGATGCAGGGGAGCAGCCGGCTGCTCAGCCACGACAAGTGAGGCGGCGAAGGCCAGCCTCGCCGGCGAACGACGGCTATTGAAGCAGGCCGGCGGCGAGGACTGGTGCATGGTGAGTGTCTCTTGCGGTGCTGATTGGGGACGAAAGGATTGAGAGATGGGAATAAGGTACGGCGTTGTTGCAAAAGACACGGTGGTAGGCCACAAAGGACGCGTGGCGCACAATCAAGGAGGCAGACGCGGGCGTGATTATCGGCCGGCTGATGAGCAGCATTTCCCTAAAAAGAAAAGAGAAAAGGTAAATAAATAAAGAAAAAGAAAGAAGAGAAGAAAACCGGTGATGAAACATAGAAACCCCTAAAACATTAGGAGAAATGAAGAAAGACAGAAAAAACCGATAAGAAAAATACAGAGAGAGAGAGAGAAAACTCAAGTCAGGGGCACTACAGTACTGGGCCAGCCCACTCCCTCACGCCCAGAGGCGGGACCGAGTTACGTCTCGCAATGGACGAGAGGTAGCTCTGGCGATATGGCCCAATCCAAGTAGTTGATTGGCCGAACGATCACCATGGGAGCTAGATCAGATCGAAATCACTAATTAAGAAGTACTCCTTGCAAAGAGCACTCCATTTTTCCAGGTCGCGACGAGTGGCGCACATGCAGCGTGCCACTTGTTGCAACCTCGGAGTTTTCCTTTTTTTAGATCCGTTTATTCAAAACGTTTTATCTCTTAAACCGTACGTCCAAATCTCGAACCGTTTTCACCATTGGATTCCTCGCGTCGAGATTTTCAAAACCAGATCCCATGTTGATAGGTTTTGACGAACTTTTTTTTCATGAAAAAACCGGATGAAAAAGACCGGACGAAAAAACCGGACCGGAAGCATGGTTTTTTTCCCTTTCCGAAAGAGGCACGTCCGTGCCTCTCACGAAATCACAACCATGCCTCTCGTGGAAGCAAAACCGTGACTCTCGTGAAAGGAAAAAAAAACAGAAAACGCATTTTTTTCCGTTTCCGAGAGGCACGGCCGTGACTCTCGCGAAAGCACAACCGTGCCTCTCGCGAAAGCAAAACCGTGACTCTCGCAAAAGAAAGAAAAAAACAGAAAACGCGTATTTTTTCCCTTTCCGAGAGGCACGGTCGTGACTTTCGCAAAAGCACAACCGTGCCTCTCGCGGAAGTAAAACCGTGACTCTCCCGAAAGAAAAAAAAGAAAAAACGCGTTTTCTTTTTCCCTTTCCGAGAGGCACGGCCGTGACTCTCGCGAAAGTACAATCGTGCCTCTCGCGGAAGCAAAACCGCGACTCTCGCGAAAGAAAAAAAAAAAACAGAAAACGCGTTTTTTTCGTTTCCGAAAGGCACGGCCGTGACTCTTACTAAAGCATAACCGTGCCTCTCGCGAAAGAAAAACCGTGACTTTCGCGAAAAGAAAAAAACACATTTTTTCACCCAATTTTTTTTTTCGAAAAAACCCGGAAAAAACCGTTTAAAAAGCCGAAAACACGTGCGGAAAAATAAAAAAATAAAATCCGAAGGGAGCATCCAGAGTGCGACACGTGGCAAATAGCTGAGAGCGCGCCAAGTAGCGATGATCGTTGCGAGGCTCCCGAAGGAGCGCTCGTTAACTAGTTGCTCCCAGATCAGATTGCACTGATGTCGTCCTCCTGAACTGCTTCCCACGCCGCTCACCACACCCACCTCGCGGCCTCCCTCACCGCGCCGCTGGGGGGCATGGTCGTGAAAGTCGGCCGCAATGAGACGCACAAATCGGTTTGTACCATTGCCAGGGAGCTTTGCTACATCTACGTGCGACTATGATTTTTTTAGGGCAAAGCTAAGCTTTATTGATGAGAGTCCACATGATGCGGGATATAAGTCGGATCATAGGGGTTGGCCAACCACGTGGCATCCCGGACCGAGATTAAGAAAATGCTTAACTAAACTATGAACCTCACTGTTAATGGCTCGACTTTCAAAAATAAAATTACATGCAAAACTAGAAGCTCGGAGTTTGATTTCTGGGATCACCTATCCATAGGGACCCTGGCAACCCTTGTGTATGTCACTCGCCACTTGTTTGCAATATGAGGAGACAACAAAACTTTGAAGAAGAAGATCTTCTGCCAGCGCTAGCGACTCCCTAACTTTATACAGAAGGTAGAATGAGCAAAAAAGCTACACTTTGTACTACTCATGGTATTATAGGTGTAGAGAGAGAGAGAGAGAGTGTATGTATGTGTTCATAGTATGTGTGTATATGTGAGCATCTGTGTTGTACTGTGTTGGTAATGATGCTTGCATTTTTCTTGATTTATTTCAGGTTCATCGGTGATATTCGTTTACTGGGAGGAGACGTTCTTGTCGACCACGAAGGCGTCTAGGGCAACTTCAATTTCAAAATGTTGTGCCGGCTCATTATATAGAGAGAAGATAGAATGAGTAAGAAATGCTACGCTTCATACTACTCACAATGTTATCGGGGTAGCCGGGTAGGATGTGTGTATGCGTTAATAGAGGAGTGTATGTGCATATATATGAGCATATATTGTACTGTGTTGGCATTGGTGCTCGCTTTTGAATTTATTGCAGGCCCTTGGACAATATTTGTTTAGTGGGAGGAGACGTTCCCCGTCGACTACGATGGCGTCTACGGTGACTTTATCAATTTCAATATGCTATGCCGGCTCGGTATCTCAAAGGTTATCACAAGGGTAAAATGTATGTGCATGTGTTTATGGGGATATGTGTATATACATATATGTGAGCATCTTGTTGTACTTTTTTAAAATAGATAGCAAACAGAAAAAACCAGTAGCGAACGAAATAAAAAGTGAACACATGTCAGCTAGGAAAGTAGTCACGCTATAATACTTCAAATGCTTGGCAGGAGTGCTAGCTTAGTAGATTTAATTCTTATGTGTGTGTGTGTGTGTTTCAATGCTTTATTTTTGCAAAACTTATACTAAAACTTTGTGGGCATCTATGAAATAACTAGCAAATGCATTTGTGCATTGCAATGGGAGAAACAATTCCTAACACGTCCCTAGCGACTCATCCGTGTTACCACTTTTCCTTTTCGCCACCGTCGTTGATGGTGGTCACGTTGTTCACCTATTTCATGATGAACGTGGTCAATCCCAAGGCGATGTGTTGGTCATCACTCTAGTGGCGCTGTTTTTGTGAGCCCCTCTGTGCACCGACTTGTAATTTCGTGGACTTATAATGATAGTGGGCGCCACGCCTGTCTCATTTACAGTTGGTGCATGGATTGTCAAAAGAACTCATACGTTTCAACGTTTACAAAATAAGTAAATGTTTGCTTAGAAATGTTAAAATATGCTATTATTGCTCATGTAGTAATAAAGTTATTACCCATCGAGTATCCTCCAATTCTTTGGATTTGAAATCATTCTTGCATCATGTTGTTGATGCAACAAATACAAAATAAATAAATATGTGCATAGGAAATAAAAACAAATATTTATGGGATAATTAATTATGTGGCCTTAGTTGTGTCCCCTCGGCAGGTTTACCTTTAATTTTCGAAAACACTCGTTCCTGCCCAAACCACTTTGCTCGTCTTATACTTTTGCCCTTTGACTATTTGACTATCACTTTGAAAAAATCATAACAAATTCATAGTAACCCAAAAAAATGTGAATAAGATATCAAAATGTTCAGAAAAACATCACCTATATGTGCATGTCATTTGCATTCATGAAAAAGGTGTTAGAAGGTCCCGATCTCAGTTTGAGATCACATGATCTCAGCATGAACGTAAAATCCAAAAAAATGAAAAAAAAATTCTACCAAACATTGACTAATGTTTTGAGTTCTTGCCAAGTTTCATAAGGGAATGACATTCGTGGAAGTCGGTGCAAAAAATTAAAACAAAGCCGGTGCTCCAAAACGAAAACATTTTGGAGTGCTAATTTTGTTTTTTTGGCCACGACTTCCACGAATGTCATTCCCTGATGAAACTTGGCAAGCACTCAAAACATTGGCCAATGTTTGCCACCAAAAAATTTAAGATTTTTTTCTTCTTTAGTTTTTCAGTTTTTACTGTTCGTGTTGAGATCATATGAGCTCAACCCGAGATGGGGACTTTCCAACACTTTTTCATGAATTCATATCACATGCACACATAAGTGATGTTTTTCTTAACATTTTGATAGCTTATTCGCATTTTTCTGAGTTAGTATGAATTATTTATGAATTTTTAAAAATAACAGTCAAAGGGCAAAAGCATAGGACGAGCAAAGTGGTTTGGGCGGGAACGAGTGTTTTCAGAAACTAGGGGTAAACCTGTCGAGTGTGATCCAACTAGGGGCATAAAATCAATTATCCCAATATTTATACCACTCATATAATTTGTACTTACTGAGTATCTCCAACCTTTTGGATCCGAAATAAACAATGTGTAAATCATTATGGCAAATAATTATAAAATACATAAAATGCACCAAAAATCATTATCTAAATAAACCTAATTTTGGCTCATAAAGTCTGATTCAACCCATTAGGAAAAGGTGCTTGAGCAGTCCTTAAAGAGGGAAGGGTTGCAGGCAGATAACTTGGGCTCGACATTATCAAGATCTAGCCCAATTAGGGCATCTCCAGCCCGCAAATTTTCTCCGGCATCCATCCCGGACAGGGGGACCGGTCCGCGGACACGATGTGTGAGGTGGCCATCCAACACTGTCCGCATACATTTCAATCACTGTTTGAACGAACCGGACGAAATTCATGCAAACACGATGGATTTTATCAAAGTTCGAATAGAAATAACAATAATCATCCATACATAGCATGCAAATAAGTCTAGTGCAATAATAGTTCAAATTCAACAAGATTAACCGGATGTTCAACTAATTTTTCATGAACGGACCATGTCGTCCCACACATACTGTCTCTTCAGCTTCATCCAACAGTGTATGTACCTAAATGGCCATCTCTCTATCGTGTGGTACATAACGGCAGCGCGTACGAGATAGACAATGTGTAGAGCAACATTGAATGAATGAATTAATCAATCAATCAACAAGTTAAACAAGAAGAAGCAAAACTTACGATCTTTTTGGGTGCCGCGCGCAGTGGCCATCTTGCCTCTAGTATATCAACGGCGCCACAAAACTTGGTGACTTTGTTGGGGAACGTAGTAGAAAACAAAAAAATTGGCCTATAAATCTAGTTCCCATGGTCACTATGAATACTATGCATACAAGGTTAGATCCGATCTCACCAACAAATTAAACGAGTTGCGGCGGAAGAAGAGTCCATCGACTCATTCCAGGAATAGTTTCCTCAAACAAGAATCAAACATATGATTCCTATATCAGATTACACACGTATGAGTCCTTTGATTCAGCAGGGCTTTGCCATCCAGAGCTATGCCGTGTCAGAGTAGAAGTAGAGGGAGGAGGAGCCCTTCGAGAAGTGTCGTGGAATTGTCACGGCAGATGTCCTAGCAAAAGGACTTAGTCGTAGGGCCATCGCAACTAGGAAGCTTAAAGGAGTTAATCGGGACAAAGGACACAAGAGATTTATACTAGTTCGGGCCCTTACGATGAAGGTAAAAGCCTACGTCTAGTTGTGTTGGAATTGATGGGGTTTCAAAGACCAGGGAGCGAATACGCTTTGCCTGGCTTCGAGTTGTTGTTTCTTGTCCTAAGCCGCCGCCGGGTTGTCCCCTTATATACATGGGTTGACGCCTGGCGGCCTACAGAGTCCCGGCCGACTCATAAAATGTGTCCGGCTCGGTGACTTCTTTTATATGCCTTTCTTTACAAGTCTTTCCTTACATACGGCGGTTTACAATATTGGGCCTTAAGCCGCCTCTGGGCTTAGGCCTTCTATAAATCTTAATAAACTATCGCCTTGAATGTTACTGGGCTTCTTTTGTAACCCGCCATTGGGGTTGACCCGGCCCCTCCTGGGCGGGTCTTACCTGGTAGTCATATTCCCAACATTAGGCCCCAAGTTGACTTTGAACTTTGTTCCTTGTCAATCTTCAATACTTAGACGAAATCCATCTTCCTCTCTCTGTAAAAATTCTGTAACCCGCCATGACGTCATCTTCTGAAAACACAAAAAACTGTTATGACGTCATCTTCAACGGCTCTTTATCTTTTAATGTATTCCGAGAATCGAGGCGTCCGTTTATTTGGATAATCATTATTTGGGTCTTCCTCGATTTTCGCGTCCGCCTGTTTGCTTATCCCCTTATAAATAGGCACGCCCGATCCTTCTCATTCTTCTCTCTCTTCGTTTTCTTCCTCTCACAACTCCCCCGCTGCTCTAGCTCTGCCACCGTCGCAGAGCACCTCATCTCCGTCGACCTTGGCCGCTGCATCAACCGGAATCAGTCCAGAGAACGGCGGCGACTCTTCGCGGAAGATTTGCAGCTGTAAGTGTTTGCCCTCCTGTTCCTCAGATCCGCATTAGGGTTTCTAGGTTTTCTGCGTGTTCTTCATAGTTCATCTCAGTTTCTTCGTAGTTCTTCCACTGCAGCTTCTTCTTGATCCAAAAAGAACATATACTCGAATGGTAGTTGTTTTGTGCCCATCCTTGATACCAGTAGATTCCTTCTCTTGGTACAAAAAGCCTCATTAGAACTCACGAACCCATCTGTGCTGGATTTTTAGGTCTAGAATATTTTCCATTTCGAACGGCCATTTGATCCAGAATAATATCAAGAAATTATGAAACTTGTTTGTCTCAACACTTAGCCAATTATGTTGCTGGTATTTCTCAAATATCTGTAGTCATGGAGGCTTATGGTGGCGGCTTACTTTTTCCTTTATATGACATTAGCCCTTACGTAAGCCGCCATTACTTATTTGTACCATCATCATTTAACTTCACCATCACCTTTGAATTGAACCGGCACGTTACTTTCTTTTCAGTTCATCTTTTGATCATCATGTCGTCAAAAGCACCGACTGTCTGCATCTGGGTCCCCTCCATAGTAACTGAGGATAACTTGAAGGAATTCTTCACCATAGGATTTTTTCCAGGGAAGAATGTTATGTCTTACCGTGCACCTGACCCAGACGAGGAACGGTCTAACCCAAAAGACAGTGAAGTTATTGTCTTCTCTGACCACATGAATCGGGGTTTTTCACCACCCGGCTCAAAGTTCTTCAGAGATGTTCTTCACTTTTTCAAACTCCACCCTCAAGATCTTGGTCCCAATTCCATATCCAACATCTGCAACTTCCAAGTTCTCTGTGAGGTGTATCTTCAAGAAGAGCCGACTCTGGAACTCTTCACAGAGTATTTTTATCTGAACCGCCAGAACGAGTGTACCAATGGTCCTAGCTTGGAACTTGGTGGAATCTCAATCCAGCGCCGATAGGGCGCCGTCTTTCCCCTAATAGTCTTACCGAGTTGTCCCAAGGATTGGAACCAGACTTGGTTCTATTGCCAAGATACATCTCCAGCAAATGAAAAACCACTGTCGGGTTACCGCGCGGAGCGTCTGGACTCCAAATTTGTTCTCCCTGATAAGCTCACTGCTGCTGAACGCAAGAAGCTTATTCCATCTATAAAGAAGATTAATGCCTTATTGGGGAATGGCTTAACCGGAGTTGACTTGACCCGTTGCTGGGTCTCGTGGTGGGTCATCCCTCTAAGCCGCCGATCCAAATTGATGTATGACTATGACGGAGGCCTAGATGACTCTCTTCGTCACAGCTCCGTTCAACTAACTGAAGAAGATATTGTTTCAAGGTCAACCCTTCTGGTGAACGACAAATATGAAGACTGCAGTAAAGTCGGGTTAAACCCCTTCTGCAAACTTAACCTGGCGCCAGAGGTAAAAAAACCCCGACCTCTTTCTTTTTGTATTTTCCTCAATAGTTTTAAATACCTACATGACCTTTTATCTCGTTTACTTGTTTATAGGCCAAATCTGACTTTTGGAAAGCCAAGTATGACCATGAAGCCGCCAAGAAGGCTAGAGCCGCTGCCATAGCTGCCAAGAAAACGACCCGGAGGTCCAAGAAGAAAAAGAGCACCGCTGAGGACCTGTTAAAGCTTGACGATGATATTGAGTCGGAGGTAGCCCTTGACTCCCTTGGCCAGTTTTTTAATAACCTTACTGACACTGACTATTGCCAGGACGACACGGGGGCCAGTCAGGCCATAGAAGAAGAGGTAACTATTTCCTCCGACTCAGCCCATTTGCCAAGACAGAAACTTCGATTGGTAACCCGGAAAGTAAGGTTTTCGCACCCTTTAGCTTATTTGGACCCTCATTTTCTTTTGAAAAAGCAGCAACATGAGAGCCGCCGTCAGGCCCGGAACGATGATGAACCGCCTTCCATTGTACAACAAACTCCTCAAAAACGCCAGAATGAGGTCTCTTTTATCTTCATCTTTTGCTTTTATTAATGAGTCTATTCTCTTGCATTACTAACTTTATTTTACCTTTGTAGGAGGTTTCTCGCTCTTCTGGCGACTCATCCCAGACGCAATTTCCGGCCTTCAAGACTGCCCCTGGGTTAGGAAAAAATCATCTTTCCTCTATGTCTTTAAAAAACTGCATCATTGCACTAACTGTCTCATAAAATCTGTCTTAGTGGTCAAGCCAAGCCCAAGAAGGCCAAAGTGGTTAAACCGGCGGAAGACCCGTCAGTTCTTGCACCTGAACCGGCCATGCCAACTTCTCCCCCTCGAACTAAAGCACCAGAAGACCCAGCTATTGATACTCAATTAGACCCTCCTGAGCCGTCAGCTGATGATACCGTTGTTAACCCCTCTACTGCCAGACCATCCAGTTCAGCTAACCCGCCGTCATCTTTTGATCATGACGTTCTGATCACGGGTAGCCGTTTTGTTGAACCGGGGACTCCCACTGTGTTAGCTCGGCACACTGCTAAACAAGAAGCCTTGGAGAGACAGAAAGTGTGTTTTGACATTTCTCACTACACTCATCTGAATGCTAGTGACATATTGTTCGGCTATCTCAGCCATGTCCACTCCAGCTGTGAGTCAGAAATTGAGATGGTCAAGCAACTGCAGCTGAAATATGAGGTATGTTCTCCGGTTTACTTACACTCTGCCAACCCCCAAGTCTTCAGATGATGAACCTGAATGATCTGGAGACTTTATGATATAGATTGATACTTTCTCTCTAAGTTTTTCAAAAGTCCAACAAAATAGTGTAAACTTCACCTGTAGTCCCCAAGGGCCGGCTCAACTTATCATAAATGAACTGGTACTTAACTTCATAACTACCTTTTACCAATCCTAATAAATATTGCAATCTGGTTTAATCTTGAAAAACTTTCTGAATATCATGCATTAGCACCCAAGTGCCAAGTGCTGTTACTTTGTAAGGCACTTGGGACTTGAAACATATAATAGTCATAAAAATTGCTTTGGCAGACATTAGCCGCCAAGTGTCAAGTGGTATTGCGGTGCATAGTACTTGAGACTTGAATCTTTATAACTTGTAATTTAAGCCTTGACGCACCTGTGTATGTTTTGTAGAACGCCCTATCTGAATTGGGCTCCCAATTAACTAATGCAAAGACCCGGCTGGCGGATCAAGAGGCAGAAATCAAGTCTGCTGATTCTAAACTTCAATTGAGTCTTTCTGAGATGGAAAAATTGAAAACCAGCTTGATTGCCAAAAAGAAAACCTGGGCCGAAGAAAAGACGCTGCTGGTACAACGCGCTGAAAAAGCTGAAGCGGCTCTTGAGGAGGTTACCACGGAGCTTACCGGCTTAAAGAACCGGGTGTCTCAAATGGTTTTTGCCATCTTTGGTAAGCCATCTGTACTGATCTTTTATACCTTCTTTTGACCCGGAATATAAACCGCCTGCTGACCCTTTGTTTAAAAAATATGTGCAGGTCCGCGAAGCAAAAATCTGAGCCAAGATAATGTGACCAAACTGAAGGCGATTTACACCTTAGTAGAGCAGTTGTATACTGGCGCTCAATGAGCACTTGCTGCTATCTCTCCTGCCAACCAAGGACCCAATCGGCTGAGCGATATCTTGAAGAAATTGTCAATCTTACCCGCCAGGTTTCAAGAGGTCAAACGATCCTGTGCCAGAGCCGGAGCCTTGACTGCCCTGAGCCGCTCCAAAGCCTGGGTGCCAGATCTAGACCCGATGGATGTAGCTAGGGGGTACCCTACTGTGAAGGAAGACGGGTCTTTATTTGAGCAGGATGACTTCATTGCCTGCGTGAGGGGAGTTCGACCTCAAGCTACCGTTCTTGGAGATGAGACCAACATTGACAAATATCAGCCGGGTTTTGATTTGGAGAATAAGAAGATGGCGACTCCCTCTTTCAAGGTGACAGATCTTATCCCGCCGGTTCGTCAACATACGTTTGCTCCGGAAGTTGATCCGACTGGCCTGATTGATGATGAAGCAGAGTTCATTGTCGTGAACGGCTTTGACTGGTCCAATCCCAGCTTCCAATCAACAGAAGGAGGTGAACCGGCGAGGGAAGAGTGATAACCATCTTGTGGGCTCTTTAAAGCCTTGTAATAGATTTAGCTTGAAACAACTGCATATTTTGCCTATGCCATCGTGCATAAGATGCCGTGTGTGACTCTTTGCTTCTTGATGTCAAATATATGTGTCACATCTATGGTTATCTCTGTAATATTTCAGCTTTGTTCCTGTAGAAAAGGAAAAAACTGGCTTTGTCGGTTTAGCACCGAACAGGTCAGAACACCCGGTACATGACCAATGGTTTTATCATAGTAGAAAGAACAGAAACAGACGTGAAAATAAACAAGGTTGAAACAACCTTTGATTAACGAAAAGACACAGAAAGAACTGTTCATAAATAACAGTCATACCTGTACTTTTTGCATCTGGACCACCGGTTTATATGACCCAGGTGATGAGGTTGATGACCCGGTCCTTTTTTAGAAGTCAATGCTTCTGTATGCCTGATGACTATCATGCCTTAGCGGCTTATTGTCAAATAAAAAAGCCGGTGAAAAAACTATGCTGATCGTTTAAATTTGAGACAACAAAGACCAGTAAGACAAATAGCAGATTTCAAACAATATAAATTAACTTTGTAACTGGAAATTGGGGGTTTCTGATTCAATAACGATCAGCAAACCAGACCAAAGGGGTTAAGCTAAGATTCGAATACGATCATATAGCCCCTAGTGGCTTTGGCGTTGCGCCAATCAGGAGGGTACTGACAGCTATGTTCCCTTTGGTTTGAATACGACCTATGTTTGAACAGGAAGCCCCCAAATGACCTTGAGAGGTTTTTAACGACCCTGATTCGAATACGATCCAAGTCGGACCCAAAAGGGGTTAAGCTATGATTCGGATACGATCAAGAAGCCCCCTAGTGAGTTTGGCTTTGAGCCGATCAAGAGGGTTACGACATCTATGTTCTCTTTGGTTCGAATACGACCTATGTTTGAACAGGAAGCCCCCAAGTGATCATGAGGTTTACATCTAGATTCGGATACGATCATAAGCCGGACCAGAAAGGTTAAGCTAAATTCAGATATGATCAGCTCCTTAATAGTCATGAAAATAGTAAGATATATAATCTTTGAAGAGGAAAAGGACAGAGGTCCCGCTTTATTACTTATCATAATATATACAATGTCAAAGTATGTACATGATGAGAGCCGGTGGCTCAGGTGTAGTATGGCCGAAGTTGAGCAATGTTCCACGGCCGGCGGGTCTCCTCCTCCGACTTACGTGAGTCTTTGTGTTCCCAAACGTCGATGAGGTAATATGACCCGTTGTTTAAATTCTTGCTGACCACAAAGGGTCCTTCCCAAGGCGGGGATAGCTTGTGTGCATCTGACAGATCCTGGATGAGCCGGAGCACTAGGTCACCTTATTGGAAAGTTCTGGACTTAACCCGGCGGCTGTGATAGCGGCGCAGGTCCTTTTGATAAATTGCTGATCGAGCCGCCGCCAAGTCTCTCTCCTCATCTAACAAGTCAAGTGCATCCTGTCGAGCTTGTTCGTTATTAGCTTCAATGTAAGCTGCCACGCGAGGCGAGTCATGACGGATGTCACTAGGCAGCACTGCTTCCGCCCCATAAACCATGAAGAAAGGTGTATAACCCATAGACCTGTTAGGAGTGGTGTTGATACTCCATAGTATCGAGGGTAATTCCTCTACCCAACAACCCGGCATCCGTTGTAAGGGAACCATAAGCCGGGGCTTGAGACCTTTTAAGATTTCCTGATTTGCTCTCTCAGCCTGACCATTGGATTGAGGGTGAGCTACAGAAGAAACATCAAGCCGGATATGCTCACGTTGACAAAAATCCTCCATAGCCCCTGGGATAAATTAGTGCCATTGTCAGTGATAATTCTGTGTGGAAAACCAAAGCGAAAGATCACCTTTTTCATGAACTGAACCGCCGTGGCTGCATCACACTTACTCACTGGCTCTACCTCAACCCATTTTGTGAATTTGTCAACTGCCACTAAAAGATGTGTATTTTTATCCTTAAACCTTTTAAAAGGTCCAACCATGTCAAGCCCCCAGATTGCAAAAGGCCAAGTGATTGGAATCATCCGCAACTCTTGAGCCGGCACATGCGCTCGTCGTGCAAATTTTTGACATCCATCACACCTACTCACCAGATCCTGTGCATCAGCGTGAGCCATCAACTGGTAAAAACCATGACGAAAAGCTTTGGCCACAAGAGACTTTAACCCGGCGTGATGACCACAATCCCCTTCATGGATCTCACGAAGTATTTCTTGGCCTTCTTCAGGAGAAACACACCGCTGAAATGCTCCAGTGACGCTGCGATGGTTTAACTCTCCGTCAGAAATCGTCATTGACTTGGACCGCCGGGTTATCTGTCCGGCCAGGGTCTCATCCTCTGGCAACTCGCCCCGGGTCATGTAAGCCAAGAACGGTACTGTTCAATCTGGAATGACGTGAAGAGCCACCACCAACTGTGCCCCCAGGTCAGGAACGGCCAAACCTTCCTCTGTAGGTAACTTAACAGACAGGTTATGCAAAACATCCAAAAAGGTGTTAGGTGGCACCGGCTTACGCTGAGATCCCAACCGGCTTAAAGCATCGGACGCTTCATTCTTCCTACGGTCAATGTGTTCCACCTGATAACCCTTAAAATGTCCTGCAACAGCGTCGACTTCACGGTGATAAGCCGCCATGAGAGGATCCTTGGAATCCCACTTGCCTAACACCTGTTGGGACACCAAATCTGAATCTCCAAGGCACCGGACCCGGCTCAGGCTCATCTCTTTACCATTCGAAGACCATGGAGCAAGGCTTCATACTCTACTGCGTTGTTAGTACAAGGAAACATTAATCGCAGCACGTAACAAAACTTGTCCCCTCGAGGAGAAGTTAAAACAACTCCAGCCCCCGAGCCTTCCAACTGTCTGGACCCATCAAAATGAATCGTCCAATATGTGTTGTCTGGTTTCTCCTCTGGCATCTGCAACTCTGTCTAGTCATTAATGAAGTCAACCAGCGCTTGAGATTTGATCGCAGTACGTGGCATATACTTTAAACCATGAGACCCAAGTTCAATAGCCCACTTGGCGACTCGTCCTGTGGCTTCTCTATTTTGAATGATGTCTCCTAAAGGAGCAAAGCTAACCACAGTTATTGGGTGACCCTGAAAATAGTGTTTAAGCTTCCGGCTTGCCATGAACACCCCATAAACAAGCTTCTGCCAGTGCAGATATCTTTGTTTAGATTCAATGAGCACCTCACTGACGTAGTAAATCGGCCGTTGGATCGGATGTTCCTTGCCAGCCTCCTTGCACTCTACAACAATGGCCACACTGACCGCACATGAGTTAGCAGCTACATATAATAATGACGGCTCTTTCTCAACCGGAGCAGCAAGAACCGGCGGCTCAGCAAGCTGTTTCTTCAGATACTCAAAAGCAGAGTTTGCAGCATCACTCTAGACAAAGTCATCCGTCTTTTTCATCATCTGATACAAAGGCATCGCCTTCTTCCCTAACCGGCTTATGAACCGGCTCAAAGCAGCAACGCGACCCGCCAGTCGTTGAACATCATTGATGCACACCGGTTTGGCCAGGGATGTGATTGCCTTAATTTTCTCCGGGTTAGCTTCAATACCTCTGTTAGACACCAAAAAACCCAAGAGTTTGCCAGCTGGGACTCCAAAAACACACTTGGCCGGGTTAAGCACCATCTTGTAGACCCGGAGGTTATCAAAGGTCTCCTTCAGATCTGTTACCAAGGTTTCCTCTTCTCTGGATTTCACCACTATATCATCCACATAGGCATGAACATTATGCCCAATCTGATTGTGAAGGCAATTCTGCACACACCGTTGATAAGTCGCCTGGGCACTCTTAAGCCCAAAAGGCATAGACACATAGCAGAAGGATCCAAACGGAGTGATGAAAGTTGTTTTCTCCTGGTCCTTAACTGCCATATTGATTTGATGATAACCTGAGTATGCATCCAAAAAACTCAAACGCTTGCAACCCACCGTAGCATCAATGATCTGATCAATACGAGGGAGAACAAAAGGGTCAGCCGGACAAGCCTTGTTCAAAACGGTATAATCCACACACATACGCCAGGTGCCGTTCTTCTTGAGTACAAGCACTGGGTTAGCCAACCACTCTGGGTGAAAAACTTCAACAATGAACCCGGCCGCCAAGAGCCGGGCCACCTCTTCTCCAATGGCCTTGCGCCTTTCCTCGCTAAACCGTCGAAGAAACTGCCTGACCGGCTTAAACTTTGGATCAATATTAAGAGTGTGCTCAGGGAGTTCTCTTGGGACACCCGGCATGTCAGAAGGTTTCCATGCAAAGATGTCCCGGTTCTCACGGATGAACTCGATGAGCGCGCTTTCCTATTTTGGATCCAAGTTAGCACTGATAATGAACTGTTTGGATGAATCGCCAGGCACAAAATCAACCATCTTGGTGTCATCAGCTGACTTGAAGTTCAACATTGATTCATGCTCCGTAGTTGGCTTCTTCAAAGACGTCATGTCTGCCGGGTCAACATTATCTTTATAAAACTTTAACTCCTCTGTTGCACAAACAGACTCAGCATAAGCGACATCTCCTTCTTCACACTCCAGGGCTATTTTCCGGCTTCCATGTACCATGATGGTGCCTTTATAACCTGGCATCTTGAGCTGTAGATACACATAGCACGGCCGGGCCATGAATTTGTGTAGGATCGAAAGTATGTCTAGAGGGGGGGGGGTGATTAGACTACTTGACCAAATAAAAACCTAACCTTTTCCCAATTTTAGTTCTTGGCAGATTTTAGCTACTTTAGGACAAGTCAAGCAATCATCACACAATTCAAGCAAGCATGCAAAGAGTATATAGGCAGCGGAAAGTAAAGCATGCAACTTGCAAGAATGTAAAGGGAAGGGTTTGGAGAATTCAAACGCAATTGGAGACACGAATGTTTTTCCCGTGGTTCGGATAGGTGGTGCTATCCTACATCCACGTTGATGGAGACTTCAACCCACGAAGGGTAACGGTTGCGCGAGTCCACGGAGGCCTCCACCCACGAAGGGTCCACGAAGAAGAAACCTTGTATATCCCACCATGGCCATCGCCCACGAAGGACTTGCCTCACTAGCGGTAGATCTTCACGAAGTAGGCAATCTCCTTGCCCTTACAAACTCCTTGGTTCAACTCCACAATCTTGTCGGAGGCTCCCAAGTGACACCTAGCCAATCTAGGAGACACCACTCTCCAAGAAGTAACAAATGGTGTGTTGATGATGAACTCCTTGCTCTTGTGCTTCAAATGATAGTCTCCCCAACACTCAACTCTCTCTCACAGGATTTGGATTTGGTGGGAAGAAGATTTGAGTGGAAAGCAACTTGGGGAAGGTTAGAGATCAAGATTCATGTGGTAGGAATGGAATATCTTGGCCTCAACACATGAGTAGGTGGTTCTCTCTCATAACATATGAGTTGGAAGTGTAGATGTGTTCTGATGGCTCTCTCCACGAGTGAAGAGGAGGTGGAGGGGTATATATAGCCTCCACACAAAATCCAACCGTTACACACAATTTACCAATCTCGGTGGGACCGAATCACAAACTCGGTCGGACCGAAATAGTAAACCTAGTGACCGTTAGAGATTTTCGGTGGGACTGACATGCAACTCGGTAGGACCGATATGGTTAGGGTTAGGGCATAACGTAATCTCGGTGAGACCGATTACACAAACTCGGTGAGACCGATTTGGTAATAAGCTAACCAGAGGGTTTGTCAGGCAAACTCGGTGGGACCGATTTGCTCTTTTGGTGAGACCGAAAAGTTACAAAAAGGAAACAGAGAGTTTGCATTGCAATCTCGGTGTGACCGATCTGCTCTTTCGGTGAGACCGAAAAGTTACGAAAAGGAAACAGAGAAATTGCAATCCCATCTCGGTGAGACCGAGATCCCTATCGGTAGAACCGATTTGCTTAGGGTTTGGCAGTGGCTATGACATGTGAAACTCGGTGGCGCCGGATTGAAAGAATCGGTAGGTCCGAGTTTGGCTTTGGGTTTAGGTCAAATGTGGATATGGGAAAGTAGCTGAGGATTTTGGAGCATATCATTAAGCACATGAAGCAAGAGGCTCATTAAGCAACACCTCATCCCTCCTTGATTGTATTGGCTTTTCCTATGGACTCAATGTGATCTTGGACCACTAAAATGTAAAAAGAAGAGTCTTGAGCATATGAGCTAGAGCCAATCCTTTGTCCTTAGCATTTTAAGGGTTCCACTTTCACCATCCATGCCATGCCAATCATTGAGCTTTCCTGAAATGATCATCTTGGAATAGCATTAGCTCAATGAGCTATATGTTGTTATGAATTACCAAAACCACCTAGGGATAGTTGCACTTTCAATCTCCCCTTTTTGATAATTGATGACAACATATAGATCAAAGCTTCGACAAATAATAATAAGAGTGAAATATATCGTTGCTTTGAGAAGTATGTGATAAGTAAGAGCTCCCCCTAAATTTGTGCATATTTAAAATTTGCTTTGGACTGCAAATGCACAAAGAGTTAGAGTCATGGGTTGCTCTTCCATGTCACATACATCTTGGTGGAGCGCTCAAAATGATAAGAATTAAGTACATGCACTCATCACCAAAGAAAGTGAATGATCACATAAGATAGATAAGATAATATCAAGCATGCATAAGTGTAGCTTATGATGAAACACATGATCATCAATGTCTCACAAGCATATCAAAGTATCTCAACCAAAAGCAAACAAAGTTGGAAAAAACACCAAATAAAGCAAGAGAGAATAGAAGCAACACTCTCTCTCGAAGCCTATGATCTACACATTTTTATCCCCCTTTGGCAACAAGTTACCAAAAAGTTCCTAGAAAATGCATAGTGCTAGATCGACTCTCAGGCTTGATCTTCTGGTGGTGGTGGAGTCTGGATCACTCCAAGGACGAAGGTTTCTGTAGACGTGGTTGGAGTTGGAGCTGAAGTAGATGCTGGAGCTGGTTGGGCTGGTGCTGTGGCTGGAGCTGAGGTGGTGGCTCTAGTGTCAGGAACTGGCACTGCAGTCGACCTCGGAGCTCGTGGCACTCTGGCAAATGCATCAGTTGTAGTCTTCCCTCTCCTCTCTTGCATGTCATCTTGAAGTTGCTCCACTGCAGACTGAATCTCTGTTACTTTGACATCCATGTCATAGAACTTTTGTTCTATGATCCTCTCTAAGCTCTGCTGATTCTGAGTGAGGGTGGCCAGTCCTTTCTCAATCCTCAGTGTGGATGCAATCATGTAACTAAGCTGCTCCTGCTTGGTTTTCAAGAAATACTCAGATGCCTCCTCTTGAGTTGGCATCTTGGCAGCTTTCTCCTTCCTTTCCTTCTCCTTCTGTGCTTGTGCTTGTGCAGATGATGGTTCATCCTCATTCATGACAACTTGATTGTCCTCAAAGTCTGGATGGATGGGCAGGTGTTCCTTGTCCAGCAGGTATGTGCCTGTGCCCATCTTTGAGTTGACTAACTCTTGGATTTGTGGGGCATATCCACAGCTCCTCTTCTGATCAGCTGCTGTCCTCTTAATGGTCTCTACCATGAGGCTCATCACCTTGAACTTCTGTGGCACATCAAATATATGAAGCAAATTTATTGCATGGCCTCTGATCATCTTATGATCACCTGACTTGGGCAATAAGGTGTGCCTAAGGATCCAGTTAATGGTTGGCAGCCCTGACAGAAGATAATGTACTGAGCCAAACTTGAACGTATCAAGTGCCTTGTTTGGGATCTCCCTGTACATGTTGGACATAGAGTTGTGGTCCATCTTCTTCTTGGCATATATGTCTAGGTCATCCTCATGCTCTTCTGGGGCATTGATGAGCTGTGCCCACTCAGCAACAGTTGATTGGTACCTTGTACCTTCAGACATCCACACAATTCTGCCATCTGGATAAAAATGTGCTGTGGAGTAGAATTGCATGATCAGCTCTTCATTCCACTTGTGAGCTTCTGCCCAACAAGTCAGCTACTCCACAAGCTTTGAAGCTGTCTTGCACTCCAGGATAGTGCTCTTCATTGTCCTTGATGTACTCCCAGTCTACCCATCTCATGTCACAAACGATAGGCTTCTTATCAAGCAAAACTGTCTCATAGAAGTCCTGCTGTTCCTTTGTGTGGAACCTGTAGTCGACAGCAGTTCTTCTCCTTGAAGCATATGGATCTGCTTCTCTCCACTTCCTTAGCCCTGAATCTCTTCTGATTTTCATGTCCTCAGCCACAAGATGAGCATCATTGTGGTCTGGGATCTTGGGCTTAAGCTTCCTGAGCACTTGACCTTCTTCTTCTTCAACAATGTCAGGCACTGGGGCCTTGTTCTTCTCAGCAGCTGGTATGCTCCTTGTGTTCCTCTTTGGAGATGACTTGGCCTTTGATGCAGCCTTGGCTGCTTCCTTGGGCTTGGATGCAGTAGCCCCTGATCTTATAGCATCACCCATCAGCTTTTGTGCCTTGGGTGCTGGTGCAACAACCTCTTCTTCCTCTTCCTCTTCAGAATCTCTCATGATTGAGGATCTCCCAAGCACTCTAGCAGTGGTCTTTTTGATCCTCTCCTTCCTCTTCTTCCCTTCTGCAGTAGGCTCTTTGGGTTCAGGCTTTTCAGGAATCTGAGTTGAAGCTCTGGCCTTTGGCATAGGCTGCCTACCTGCTGGCCTTTTGACTTTCAAGCCTGGCTTTGTGCTCTGTGCTGAGCCATACTCCTTCTTGAGCACTACTTTCTTAGAAGTAGCTTCCTCTTCCTCTGCCACATAATCCTCATCCTCTGATTCTGAGGTTCTTTTCTTCCTTTGTCTGGTGGCAGCTTTTGGCAAATTGCTAGGGGTGCTCCTGCTGCCTTCATCTGAAGAACTGGAGGGACTAGTGCCCTCACTCATGTGCACTTGCTCTTCTGACACATTCTGGCTGTCACTCTGATCAGACATGATGAACAAGCTGACTGCTGACCCTGTGAACAGTTTATAGATGAGGTAGAGTGGATGAGCATCACAAAATGCAGAGATTTTTGCAAAAGAATGATTCAAAATCTTAGTTTTAGTTTCCCACAGAAATCATTTCGGATCTACCGATTTTTAAACTCGGTGATACCGAAGCAGTTTTGGAACCTAAACTAGTGAACTCGGTCAGACCGAGTCACAGTTCGGTGGCACCGAGGCTGCTAGGGTTTCACAAAGTTCCAAAATCGGTCACACCGATTAGTAATTCTCGGTCAGACCGAGTCTCACTTGTGCAATGGCATGAGCCAAATCGGTGGGACCGAGTTTTTCAACTCGGTGGGTCCGAGATGGTTTCGGCGGAAACCTAACCCTAAAATTTTCGAATCAAACCTATTCTATGAACGCATTGTCTGGATAGGAGTGTTTCAATCATGGCTAGAAACAATAAGATCACAATGTGCTAGGAATCAGATTGGGGATAGCACAAAGATCGAGTCCATACCCTAGTTCGGCGGAGACTCGCTACGGCGGCAATGGCGGGGTTGAATTCCGTTGACGGCGATTGAGACCAGCGACTGGAGGCGGCTGGCGGCGAGGAGACAATCCGGAGACCACGTTGGCAGAGCGAGCTATCGCGCGGGCGAAGGGGTTCAGAGAAATTTCCAAATTTTTACCCGTGCCTATATATATAGCCGGACCCTGTCGGTGTGACCGAGTGGAACAACCCGGTGGCACCGAGATGCAGAACTGTATACAGTTATTGCAACTCGGTGTGACCGAATGGTTCAAATCGGTTGCACCAAGATCGAAAATTTAGATCAACTTAATGATCTCGGTAGGACCGAAAGTAGGATATCAGTCAGACCGAGAATCACAAAGAGGTTTTGGAAGTTTAAGTCTATGACGAATCGGGGACTCTGAGTGCTCCTCACACAGAGTGGTTCGAATCTGACTTGATCAAATTTTGTGATGTAGCATGAATAGAGTTTGAGACGAGAAAAGCATAGATAGCTAGAGGAGGTTCTTAGGCATTCTTGTCCATCCACTTGGCAAAAGGAAATAAAACCAAACAATCAAAACAACAAGTGGATGTCCTCGAATGAGTAAAATATGCAACCAACATGCTCACACAATAAAATGGCAATTGAAATATGTGACAAAGCATGCACAACCAATTCTAGCATCTATGAAGCAATTGGCGATGACTAGGTCATCTATATATGAGTATATTGACTTAGGAGTCAAGTGAGAACACTTGATCATAGGTCATACTCATCGTTTAAGCTCAAGTGGGGTTACCACTTTTACATAAAGCATTGTTGTGTTCACATCTTTAGAGTTGCTTTAGCTCAAGTCTTAGAGTAAAGCTCCCCCTAGATGTGATATCCCCCCTAAGAGGGATGAACTAACCTTGGGTTTTGTCGATGATGACTTCATGTAGATGTTGAAGATGTGGATGCTCAATGTTGATGTAGATCACTTGGAGCTATCCATTTGAGTGAATTGCACTTTCAATACCTACATGGGTTAGTCCCACAAGGAACAAACAAGGATATCCATAGACATAGAGTGATGCACACAAATGATGTCCATGAAAACTTTTAGGTTACCTTGTCCCTTGTCTTACCAACAAGAGGGTTTGTGACTCCTTGAACTAGTGCAAGATGTGGAAGTTGATTGCACTTGTTCTTGCCAAAATGATAAGAGTGAAGTATGTTGGCGGAGTCACCCTCAAGAACTCTCTAGTTCTTCTTCTTTTGGATCCACACCATCTTGATGGGAATCCTTGGAGTTGTAGTCGTACTTGATGAAGTGGAACTTGAAGTGGTCTTGGGAATCCACTTGACTAATGTCTTAGGAGCTTCTTCAAATGCATCAATTTCCTCTTGAAGCTTGTCCTTGCCTTTTTGCTTGTAGTCTTGTGGTGGAAGATCATCTTGAGCTTGTGTACCCTTGAAGGAAGTAGGATCATACTTCTCTTGTTGAGGAACAAACTTTGTCTTGGGGTATTGATCTTCTTCCCACTCAACTCCTTTGGCATTGAACTTTCGTTCAAAACCAACACCTTGATTCTTCCGGTGCCTTCCTTGCTTGCGCACAATTTCCTCGAATTGCTTACTCCCGGCACGGCTTTAGAACACTCCTTTCTCTATAATTCCCTTCAATAAGCTATTTTCTTGCTCAAGTGTAACTTGGCTAAGAGAATCATTAGTGGAATCAAGAGAACTACTAGAAGCAACAATATTGGATTTAGCATGATCATTGTTACTACTAGAGGAAGAATCTTTCTTGTTCTTGTTACTAGACTTGACTTGAGGCATGTAAGTGGATAAGAGTAAACGCTTGGCAATGTAAGAAGAACTTTTCTTGCGGAGATCATCATTGATTGCCTTTAAAAACTCATGCTCTTGCTCAAGATTGAGCTTTTCAAAGCGTAACTTCTCATGAGCTCTTAAAAGTTCTCGATGATCTTCGAAGATAGTTTCATGAGCTAACTTAAGAGTGTTTAGTTCTTTAGTTAGAGACTCAATATTCTCCTTATCATTGTCATTCGTTTTATCTTGATTAGCATGATTAATTGACGTTTCACCATAGTATTCATCACTAGAGTTGTCAACAAGTAAATCATCATCACCTAACAAGTCATCTTCATCACTATTAAAATCAACATACTTGGGGTGTGTTACCTTAGGACCTTTGGCCATGAAGCATCTTCCAATTCCTTCATTTGGTGAGTCAAATATGTCGTAGGAGTTGGTTGACACAAGTGCTAGTCCGGCAACACCTTCATCTTGAGTATATTCGAAATCGGAGTGATAACTTCTCTCGGAGTCGTTGTCGGAGTCGGAGCCGGATACCCATTCACCAACATGAGCTTGATGTCTTCGTTTTGTGTAGCTCCTTGATGATTTTTCCTTCCGTTCCGAATCCTTGCTTCTCCGTGAGTGTCTTCGTTCATAACGATCATCTCTACTCCTTCTCTCTCTTGGTGGTGATTCTTCTCTTTTGCTTCTTCTTTTTGGAGAGTCTTCTCTTCTCTTGTAGGGAGCCATACACTCATTGGAATAGTGTCCGGGTCTTCCACAATTGTAGCAGTTTCGCTCTCGACTAGAAGATCTTTTGTCATTGTAGGACCTTGACTTAGAGCTTCTATCTTTGCTTCTACTCTTGTAGAACTTGTTGAAGTTTTTCACCATTAAGCTCAATTCTTCATTGAAGTTTTGTTTCTCACTTGATGATGTAAGGGCTTCACATGAGGCTTTGTAGGCACCACTTGATTTGTTGTGAAGTTCCTCTTTATCCTTAAGTGACATCTCATGAGAAACAATTCTTCCAATTACCTCCGTTGGCTTGAGATCTTTGTAATTGGGCATCATTTGGATCAATGTGCACACGGTATCATATTTTCCATCCAAGGCTCTTAGAATCTTCTTGATGATGAATCTATCGGTCATCTCTTCACTTCCTAAGCCGGCAATCTCTTTTGTGATGAGAGCAAGCCTAGAGTACATTTCAGCGACACCTTCACCATCCTTCATTTTGAACTTGTCAAGTTGACTTTGAAGCACATCCAATTTGGATTCCTTGACGGAGTCGGTACCTTCATGCATATCAATCAAAGTGTCCCAAATTTCCTTTGCATTCTCAAGACGGCTGATTTTGTTGAATTCTTCGGGGCACAATCCGTTGAAGAGAATATCACAAGCTTGAGCATTGTATTGCAACATCTTCAACTCATCCGCGGTAGCTTCACGGTTTGGTTCTCTCCCATCAAAGAAGTCACCTTGCAAACCAACACACACAATAGCCCAAACGGCGGGGTTATGTCCAAGAATATGCATTTTCATTTTATGCTTCCAACTAGCAAAATTAGTACCATCAAAGTAAGGACCTCTACGGTGATAATTTCCCTCGCTAGATGCCATACTCTCCTAGGTTGTGAAACCAAGGCTATGACCACCAAAAGCTATGGAAATCAAAGCAAATGGAGACCAAGGCTCTGATACCACTTGTAGGATCAAAAGTATGTCTAGAGGGGGGGGGTGATTAGACTACTTGACCAAATAAAAACTTAACCTTTTCCCAATTTTAGTTCTTGGCAGATTTTAGCTACTTTAGGACAAGTCAAGCAATCATCACACAATTCAAGCAAGCATGCAAAGAGTATATAGGCAGCGGAAAGTAAAGCATGCAACTTGCAAGAATGTAAAGGGAAGGGTTTGGAGAATTCAAACGCAATTGGAGACACGGATGTTTTTCCCGTGGTTCAGATAGGTGGTGCTATCCTACATCCACATTGATGGAGACTTCAACCCACGAAGGGTAACAGTTGCGCGAGTCCACGGAGGGCTCCACCCACGAAGGGTCCACGAAGAAGCAACCTTGTCTATCCCACCATGGCCATCGCCCATGAAGGACTTGCCTCACTAGCGGTAGATCTTCACAAAGTAGGCGATCTCCTTGCCCTTACAAACTCCTTGGTTCAACTCCACAATCTTGTCGGAGGCTCCCAAGTGACACCTAGCCAATCTAGGAGACACCACTCTCCAAGAAGTAACAAATGGTGTGTTGATGATGAACTCCTTGCTCTTGTGCTTCAAATGATAGTCTCCCCAACACTCAACTCTCTCTCACAGGATTTGGATTTGGTGGAAAGAAGATTTGAGTGGAAAGCAACTTGGGGAAGGCTAGAGATCAAGATTCATGTGGTAGGAATGGAATATCTTGGCCTCAACACATGAGTAGGTGGTTCTCTCTTAGAACATATGAGTTGGAAGTGTAGATGTGTTCTGATGGCTCTCTCCACGAGTGAAGAGGAGGTGGAGGGGTATATATAGCCTCCACACAAAATCCAACCGTTACACACAATTTACCAATCTCGGTGGGACCGAATCACAAACTCGGTCGGACCAAAATAGTAAACCTAGTGACCGTTAGAGATTTTCGGTGGGACTGACATGCAACTCGGTAGGACCGATATGGTTAGGGTTAGGGCATAACGTAATCTCGGTGAGACCGATTACACAAACTCGGTGAGACCGATTTGGTAATAAGCGAACCAGAGGGTTTGTCAGGCAAACTCGGTGGGACCGATTTGCTCTTTTGGTGAGACCGAAAAGTTACAAAAAGGAAACAGAGAGTTTGCATTGCAATCTCGGTGTGACCGATCCGCTCTTTCGGTGAGACCGAAAAGTTACAAAAAGGAAACAGAGAAATTGCAATCCCATCTCGGTGAGACCGAGATCCCTATCAGTAGAACCGATTTGCTTAGGGTTTGGCAGTGGCTATGACATGTGAAACTCGGTGGCGCCGGATTGAAAGAATCGGTAGGTCCGAGTTTGGCTTTGGGTTTAGGTCAAATGTGGATATGGGAAAGTAGCTGAGGATTTTGGAGCATATCATTAAGCACGTGAAGCAAGAGGCTCATTAAGCAACACCTCATCCCTCCTTGATTGTATTGGCTTTTCCTATGGACTCAATGTGATCTTGGACCACTAAAATGTAAAAAGAAGAGTCTTGAGCATATGAGCTAGAGCCAATCCTTTGTCCTTAGCATTTTGAGGGTTCCACTTTCACCATCCATGCCATGCCAATCATTGAGCTTTCCTGAAATGATCATCTTGGAATAGCATTAGCTCAATGAGCTATATGTTGTTATGAATTACCAAAACCACCTAGGGATAGTTGCACTTTCAATTTGGCATAAACCGGCCGTCCAAACATAGCATGATATGGGCTTTTGATCTTAACCACCTCAAAAGTTACCTTCCCAGCCCTGGAATCATATTCGTCCCCAAAGGCTACTTCCAGTTCAATCTTACCAACTGGGTATGCCGACTTGCCAGGCACAACACTGTGAAAAACAGTGTTGGATTGCTTAAGACTCTTATCAGTCAACCCCATCCGTCGGAACGTCTCATAATAGAGGATGTTGATGCTACTGCCCCCATTCATGAGCACTTTAGTGAATTTGTATCCACCAACCTGAGGTGCCACTACCAAGGCTAAGTGACCCGGATTATCAACCCAGGGAGGGTGATCTTCTCTGCTCCACACAATAGGCTATTCTGACCACCTGAAATAACGTGGAATCGCCGGCTCAATGGCATTGACAACCCTCTTATGAAGCTTCTGGTCCCTCTTGCACAAACTAGTGGTAATACATGGTACTGCCCACTATTCAACTGTTTTGGGTTGCTCTGATATCCGGACTGTTGCTGTTGTTGCTACTGATTACCTTGGCCGGGTTGTGGGTTATAACCTCCCTGGTTACCCGGATGCACTACAAAAAAAAGACATATCCGTGACATTTTGGGCCGAACGAAAAAAAGTTCTGTCATACATATGACACTTCTATGACGATAATTGTGACAAAACCCGGTATCATCATAGATGTGGTGGGCTCCTACTTCTATGACAAAAAATCATGACAGTAAATGGTCTTTTCGTCCTGGGCGGGCCGGAGACGCACCTGCATGACATTCTTTGGGCCGTCCATGACGGAAAAAACCGTGGTAGAAGCGAGGGGGAGGAAAATTTCGGGGAGTTCCCGGTTACGGTGGGAGGTCGGGGGCCGAGCGATGCGTGTTTCTCTCATACACGTACGTGCGTGTGTGCGAGGCATTGGCTCTAACTGAACCCGAGCGAGGCATTGGGCTCTAACTGAACCCGAGCGATTGCACTGCACGCTACACGTTACTGAACCCGAGCGATCGATCGATGGCTATTAACTGAACCCGATCGAGCGATTCCTTCGCTACTGCTGGTAACTGAAGTCGATCGATGGGATGAACAGTGAGCGTTGCGGGGGGTTTGGATGAACAGTGAGTGGTGGCGTTGCCTCTGGATGAACAGGACCCCGTGGTGTGGTGGAGGGCTGGATGAATAGTAGACGGCGAAGGGGTGCCCGTGGAGGGGTGGATGAATAGGACCCCGTGGTGTGGAGGGCTGGATGAACAGTAGACGGTGGAGGGGTGGTTGAACAGGACCCCGTGGTGTGGATGGCTGGATGAACAGTAGACGGTGGAGGTGTGCCCGTGGAGGGGTGGTTGAACAGGACCCCGTGGTGTGGAGGGCTGGATGAACAGTAGACGGTGGAGGGGTGGTTGAACAGTAGCCGGTGGAGTAGCGCGCGGTGGAGGCTGGATGAACAGGAGCCCGTGGAGGCTGGAGGAGGTCGACGGTGGAGATGAACAGTATCCCGTGGAGTCCCGTTTTGCGGCATGCCACACCCCTCCCGATGAACAGGACCCCCGTTCCGACCGTAGCACTCCAACACAAGTCCGTTTCCTCCGTTTTGCTGTACGCCACACCCCTCCCGATCATCAGGACCCCCGTTTCGACCGTAGGAGGTCCGTTTCCTCCGTTTTGCAGTACGCCACACCCCTCCCGATCAACAGGACCCCCGTTTCGACCGTAGGAGGTCCGTTTCCTCCGTTTTGCGGTACGCCACACCCCTCCTGATGAACAGGATCCCGTTTTGGACGTGGCCGGTCGAACACAAGGCCGTTTCCTCCGTTCCGCGGTACGCCAGGCCTCATTTCCATCGCCTGTTCCGTCCAAGCCCTCCCGATGAACACGATGCATTCCGTTGCCTCCCCATGAACACGACGCATTCCGTTGCCTCCCCATGAACACGACGACGACGCTGTTTCTCCGTTCCAACCCAGCCATGTACACGAGCCCTCGCCGTACGTATGCGCAAGTAGGCGTTCGAGACCCCGCCCGTATGTACACATACGTGGCCGTATTTTCTTTCTTGCACCCTGACCGCTGTACGTACGTGTACATGCTACGTGCGCGCCTCTACTATGACACGTGCGCGCCTCTACATCGACCAGTATATATGTACGTACACGTTCGCGACCAGAATGACAACGCTACGTACGCTTCGACCAGGTGGGTCTCGACTGTCAGGCACTTCCTTGCGTGCGAAGATGTAGCTGGTGGGTCCCAGCAGTTAGGGGGGCGAATCGTTTTGTTTTTTATGCCCGGACGCACTTCCTTGCGTGCGAAGGTGTAGCTGGTGGGTCCCAGCAGTCAGGGGGGAAACGTTGTTTTCGTGAAATACGGTGGCCGTCCGGTGGGTCCCCGCTGTCAGGTGGATGAATAATTATTTTGCACGTAATAAGGAGGCACTTCCTTGCTGCGGCCATGGACCCAGCTGTCAGCCTCTCCACGTATAGTCCACGTCCGATGGAAGTTGTTCCTTGACCACGTTGACCACACCGCGCCGAGAGCACCAGGGCAGTGGACGACGGCGAGGCCTAGGAAGGGGACGACGGGGAGCCGGGGAAGGCGCGGCAGTGGAAGCCCGCGTGGAGAGGAGTATGAGGGTTCACTGGTTCGGCTGCGGTGTGAGGCTGCCGTCGCCACAGGGCCTGGCCAGCGGTGGGAATAGTAGGGGGCGGTGAGGCCTCCGCGGCAGCACAGCCAGCCACGGGAGGCAGGAGCATGCGGCACGACTGGCGCTGCTTTGGGCAGCTGGAGCAAGAAGACCAGAGGTTGAAGAAACACTACGGCCGTTGGATGGACATCATATGGTCACTGGAGCTAGAATCGTTCATATTGACTAAAGTTGACAAAGGCCCCCGTCCCAGTCAACTTAGTAGGCCCACAAGTCAGCCTCCCACCATGGTGGGTCCCAGCTAGCAGGGGGAGTATTCATTTTTTGTGCGTAATAAGGAGGCACTTCCGGTGGGTCCGAGCTGACAGCGGGGGGAACCTTTTTTTTGCGAAATACGCTGGCCCGTCCGGTGGGTCCGAGCAGTCAGGGGGGAAACGTTTTTTTCACGAAATAAGGTGGCCCGTTTGGTGGGTCCCTGCTGTAAGGTGGAGGAATAATTATTCTGCGCGTAATAAGGAGGCACTTCCTTGCGGCCGCCTGGACCCAGCTGTCAGCCTCTCCACGTACAGTACTCTTCCGATGGAAGTCGGTCGTTGACCACGTTGACCACGCCGCACCGAGAGCACCAGGGCGGTGGTCTGGACGACGGCGAGGCCTAGGAAGGGGACAACGCGGAGCCGGGGAAGACGCAGCAGTGGAAGCCCGCGCGGAGAGGAGTACGAGGGTTCACTGGTTCGGCTGCGGTGTGAGGCTATCGTCGCCGCAGAATAACAGGGGGTGTGGGTGAGTGGAGGGATGGCCTGGCCAGCGGTGGGAGTAGTATGGGGGCGGTGAGGCCTCCGCGGCAGCACAGCCGGCCACAGGAGCAGGCGGCATGACTGGCGCTGCTTTGGGCGGCTGGACCAAGAAGACCAGAGGTTGAAGAAGCACTACGGCCGTTGGATGGACATCGTACGGTCACTGAAGCTAGAAACGTTTATTATTGACTAAGTTGACAAAGCCCTTGGTACGCTCCAACTTAGTAGGCCCACAGGTCAGCCTCCGAAACGGTGCGCCCCAGATGTCAGGGGAAGGAATCATTTTTTGGGCGGCCGAAGCTAAGAATATCCGAGATTGAAGAAGAAGCACGACATCCGTTGGATAGACATCCAATGGCCACTACTGCTAGAACCGTGTGTTGACTATAATAAGTTGGCAAAGCCTTGCATACGCGTCAACTAATTTTTTTAGGGGACGCGTCACTTAGTAGGCCCACAAGTATGTGGCAGAGAACTTATAGCCCATCCGCGTTTTGTAAGAATGTACAATCCATTTTGGAATTCTAATGGAATTTACAACAGCCCATTTACAGTTTGTTAAAAGTACAACCCATTTTCTAGCTAGGACAATGATTAATAATTTCAACCAACCGTTGAAGACATAATTCAATAAAATTTCCCACATTTTGATGGGCTATGAAATATTTTTATCCCGAAATTTCTAGTTAGATTAAATATAAATTTGTATTACGTAAAAATCCAACGAAACATTGCGCGCGCAACAATGAAAATTTAAGATTTTCAAAATCCATAAATAATATTTTATAAACTAATTTCATGTTTGGTGCATTTTTTTATAGTTACTGCCCAGTTTTTATATTTACATCCCATTTATTATTTTTTAAAGCCCATTTTCCTGTTAAGCCTAATGCATCCCTCCTAGGAAATATTTGCAGCCCAGCGGGACGGAGAATAACAAGTTGACCTTGCCTGGGTATTCCTCAAAAAGACGTATAGCTGGGCTAGCCATTTTCATCTTGAAAAAATTAGTATCTGGGCTGGATATCTGGCCTGGGCTAGACGGGCCACAGCCCGCCCAGTTAATACCCTGCTCTCCTCTGAACAACAACGAAATCATCGGCAAGAAAAACTCTGCAGTGCTCACGCCTCAAAAACACAAATACTGCTCGAGCTGCTTGGTCCCAGCTGTCGGCCGCACCTTGTGCAATTCTCTCGTTTATATTGACTACATAGGTTGACAATGGTGTGGGACCGTGATGTCAGGAAACCAGGAGAAAGCAAAAAAATATAGTTGTACGTAATAAGGAGGCACTTGCGTATGTACGACTATGGCCCTAGTGGGTCCCTAGTGTCATCCAGTCAAAATAAAGTCATCTCCTGAATCCTCATGTTCGTTGACGATGTTAACAATGCTCGGCGCCACGGCGAGTGCAACAACATGAAGGACAACGGAGAGGGCCTCGCGGGCCCTACAGATGGTCTGATACAGCGCCCGCTACTCATTCAGGAAGCCAGGATCATCAAACACCTATGAGCACCTTCGAGAAACTGAGACGACATGAAATGGTAAGGCCGCGCTTGGGAGCTCTGGTTTATTTCAAACCTGTATTAACATACAAGTGTAATTTACTCATCATCGAAAACAACGCGTAAAATACAGGCGTAATGAAACCAAGGGCCCGAGGTCTGTAAGTAAAACCAGTGGGTTACGCGTGTAATTTGAGAGACCAGTGTATATTTTATGAGCACTGCTATATGGACGACATTACCAGACGATACATGCACGACATGCGTATCATGCCATCCATGGGAAAGGCTGAAACAGCAGCTAACGGCTGGATTAGCAATCGTCCGAGTGTCGTTCAGCGTTTTTTATCGTGTGCCAAGTACTTTCGATACTTTACTAGTCTAAATCGACCAACCAAGCGCCTTCGCCCGAGACCATCTGCTTTAATTTACAAGCGTCAGTTTTACAAGCGGTTTTGGTTGGAAAACGACGATTCAATCACGGCCTAATATCATGAGTTTATCGGAAGATCATATGGTTTCACGTCTAACCTACCCGGCTTGTCATATAGGCTATGAATGAAACATCAGACGATGAACTTCTTAAGCACGGAAACAACAGAAGAGGATGATCTTCTTAACAAGCAAATCACTGGCATTAGATCGACATGCAAAACAATACGAAGCATTATTCTCAGGAGGCACGGTGAACAGCTCATGACGCCGCATGCCACAACATTCCAAGCTCAACTTTGCAATCAAACACAAGGCCTGGCATTACATAGACAATATTCAGAACAAACTCTTAACACAGGAATATCTTAGCAGAGTAACTATTTACTTCTAAATTGAACACGGGAATAGGAAAAAACACTCGACGCTGCTCACAGCAAGGGCGTCCCACTCAAAAATATCAAATGCATGTCTTCTGGCTAACATCAATGAGCAAATTTTGACAAGGTTTTTCCAATTCCAATATATTAAACCAACGTCTTCTTGCTAACATCAATGATTAAACTTTGACAAGCTTTTCCCATTCAAAATATGTAATGCCTATGATCGTGGAGTCATGTCGTAGCTTTTGTACTTGTTTGGGCACTTTTTGCCCAGGGCACTCCACGTGTTGTTAAATTGCCAATGGTCTCTGCAGACTAGTCATGTCACCGGTGTCTAATAATACTCTGTAAAGCTTCTCGGTCATTCCTTCTGTAATGTAGCGCAAACAGTGACTGCTTCTTTTTGCAAAGTGGAACGACCAACTAGACCCAGTAATGCAACAGTTTGCCTTACACATTGGCTCCTTTTGTGTAGTTCAACTAAAATCGAAGTCGGGATAAAACCGAGCTTTAATTTTGATATCCCTGTAAGCAACAATAGGTATAAGGGAAACAATTACTAAGAAATAACGGTTGATGACTTGTACTCCCAAAAGAAAAGCATCTACTGATCTACTTTATCTTAATGGGAAACAAAGCAGGAGAGTAGCAATTCTCCATCAGTGTGATTCATTCATATTGACTGAGACATTATCTTCACAATGCCTTGTTTCAATGTGTATAAAGAACGACAAAGCTTATAAAGGGGGTGATGCTGAATTTGTTGTAACAAAGCAACAAGCATCATGTCTGGGTTGGTCCCATTTTTGTTCACTACTTAATGGGAAAAGACAGCAATACAATAGCTTCAATTCATCATTTATTTAAAACAGTACCAATACAAGTAGCACAACATCTCAAAACACACTGCACGATCATGTGGATGAAGGCAAGTACCAACCTGTCATGACGCACACAAGATCACGTACGAATCTGCCAACACGAATAGGAAATCCAATCTCGTTTTGTGCAGTTGCACTGAAATCAAGCAAAGTGTTTCGCGTAGCGAAGCAAAATGTCACAATAGCAACAAGTTGAATAGATATCCTTGTATAAAGAGAGGCAAAAAAGGAATCAATTACTGGCTAATAGAGGAGGATGAAACATGCGGCCACAAAAATGGTAATCCCGCCAATCCGTAACAAGTGTTGCAGTTTTGAAATAAGATTCAGTAGTTAATTCTGAGAGTGGTATCAATTACTGGCTTATAAAGGGGGTGATGCTGAATTTGTTGTAACAAAGCAACAAGCATCATGTCTGGGTTGGTCCCATTTTTGTTCACTACTTAATGGGAAAAGACAGCAATACAATAGCTTCAATTCATCATTTATTTAAAACAGTACCAATACAAGTAGCACAACACCTCAAAGCACACTGCACAATCATGTGGATGAAGGCATGTACTGACCTTTCATGAGACGACCAACATAAAATACGAATCTACCAACACGAATAGGAAATCCAACCAAGTTTTGTGCAGTTGCACTGAAATCAAGCAAAGTTGCCAGTGTGACATTTAAGTTTTCTATAGCAACAAGTTGAATAGATATCCCTGTTTTAAGAGGCAAAAAGAAAACAATTACTGGCCAATAAAGGAGGATAAAACATGCGGCCACAAAAAGAAGCATCTACCTTATCTTGATGGAAAACAAAGTATAGGACAGTAGCATTTCTAAAACGGTTGCATTGATTCATATTAACCGAGAAATTCTTTTCAAACAGATCAGTAGTTAATTCTGAGATTAACAACAGCAAAATAGCTGCATGGGACATGCCAGCACCATGTGCGTCCACATGTATAAATGGGTGATGCAGAGTATGTAGCCAAGCAGCATATATGCGCTGGTCACATATTTGTTCTCTTTGAACCTTCTTCCGATGTGAGGGCAACAAATCTAGTCATGCACAAACTACCCGACCCCCCAGTTTCTTTCCCTTTTCAACAAAGAGATCGGTTCCTTACAGATGTGTGTATTGGGTTACCCCCTTTTCCCTTTTCGACCTACAAAGCGGCTAGATAGCCAGTCTATACTACCTTCCCCCCTCCTTTCCTCATTGAACCACGTCCTAGATTCTTGCTCCAGCCCACCGCACCCTTCTTTCCTCTTTGAACCAAGACCTAGATTCGACTACAGATCGAAAAAGATCCACATGCAGCTAGAGCAACGACGGTTTCTAATAAACTTATACCTTAGGGTCGTCAGGATGTGGCAAGGCGTGCGGTGGGAGGTCGGATCTGCCCACACTACGTACAACAGCAAGGAAGAAGGGGTCGGTGGCCCTCCCGCACAGGCGCTGGGTGAAAGAGAACAGCGCCGCCGGCAGTGGATTGCCTCCCTCGCCAAAGGCGATAGAGTGAACGCTGCACCTCCTCCCCTTCCCGATGCGACGGGATACGGACGCCTCCTTCACCAGCTGTGAGGGGGAGAGAGAGAGATAAGAGGCCAACACAGTCTTGTTTAGATCTGGTGAAGAGAGGGTGAGAGACTGTGAATATAGCAAACCCTAGCAAATGAACGCTGAGCCTCCAGCGTGTAACATACATGTAGTGCGGCGAGCGTGTGGAGAGTGCAAACCCTAGCGAACAAGCGCTGAGGCTCCCGCTTATATATATATATATATATATATATATATATATATATATACTACTGTAGTACGGACTGAGCTCCGGTGCCTTCACCGCACCTACTTTTGGCTGTATGACAGGTGAGCCAGCCACATTTTGGGCCCACCTGTCGTAAAAACCTAGCGAAAATTGCACCAACGTGAAAGACGACTGCGTCTCCAACGCAACCAAGGTGAACTGACGAAGGATATCATCTTTGTGCGTAACAAGCAAAGAGCACTGATGGAAGACAGCTTGTTTTTCGTCAAAAATCGATCAGCTTCACCAGCTGACGCAACCATGAGGTGCAACCATGAGCATCGATAGGTCATCGTGGTGATGCATCATCCATTTGGCATCAAGTTTGGGTGAGGCACCTAAGAAGTTCGACAAATCCTCACTCTGGTCTATTTCTTCTCAGTAATCAAGCTCGAGAAAGGAAGAACCACGTGGCAGAGGACAGTGAGGCGGAACATCAATGGCCATCCAATTTTGTGCAGTTCCACTAAAATTGAGGAAGACATGCCCGGGTATGGAGACACGCATCGCTGTTTCCAAAAATATAAAAAAGGGTTAGCAACGGCATCTCAATTGTCAATAAGAATTAATCAAAAGTACACCAACAAACAGAAGCATCATAATTATCTTGATGGGAACTAAACTAGGATACCTGAGAAAAAAACATTTCTTCATTTAACTAGTGATAGTACTACCACCATATGGACAATGACCACACGACGGCAACGAACAAGGGCGCGGAGGATCTTCGTCCGCGCCAGCGCCGGCTCCAAGAGGACGGTGCGCATCGGCTTCCTCCGTCGCCGACGGCGACAACGTCAACGCTGCACCTCCTCACCTCCCGCAGCGGACGGGATTCGGCCGGATCTGTGACCACCGGTGAGGAGAGATATAGAGTGGACACTGTCATCTTGTTTTGATATGGAGAGGGTGAGAGAGCGAGACGCGAGAAACTCTATCAAACAAGAGGCTATAATGGAGTAAAAAAATCTCTCCATAGCAGTGGTTTTAAATAGAATACACGCGTTCCCGGAAAAAAGAAACGAAAACTAGCGGACAATTTTTTAAGGGTCTGTCTAGGACACATCTAGATGTGACATAGTTATGTCACATATAAGTTGATGTCCACTCTGTTTGTGGTCTTTTCCTAGTTTTTTTGTTTCTTTTTGCTACATTATATACTTGTGGGAGCTTAGATGTGATATCCTTAAATAACATCTAGATGTGAATTAGACAAACTTATTTTCTAACGTACCAAGAAAGAAAACTCGATCAAAAACACGCCCCCGCTTCCAGGTCGCGAGAGTCGTCGCGCACACACACATAGACATAGACATAGACATGCATATCCGTGTTTACGTAAAATTCCATTTCCATCTCCATCTCCAATCATATTTGTCCAACTGGCACATTATTTATGTTGTTAATTATATACGCAGCAATATTAATGCACAACATCTCTTGTTTGCGCACGTCCGGACCGCTGCCACGGCCGGTCCTGACCAACCCGAACACTCTTCATCACCCGCGCGTGCTTCCCGCCCAAAACGGTCAGTGCCGCATTCATGCCCGGCCAGAGCGGACGTGACCTCTCACTGGCGCCGGCATTGATTGCGGCGCGCCGACCGAGAGAGCGTCGCCCGCGTCGCTTCCGGGTGCACGCGGCTGCTCCGCGTTCAAAGGTCGCAATAGCCGGCTACAACATGCGCGATCTCTTCCAGCAGTAAGTTCTTGGGAGTCCGCGCTACAGCTAGCTGTCCTCCTCCAACTCGTCAATCTCTTCCAGTAGTGCTAGTACTCCCTGGCGCGATCCATCGACAAGCAGGCGGGAAAGTTATGGTATACTACTCGGTTTGCAGTGAGTGGCAGGTCGAGCGACCATGTGGGGTCGAGCCATGGAGGAGGGTGAGACACGAACACAACATGCGTGATTTAAACGTTGGTTTTGCTCGATGGCTCGATCCAATGAAACGAAACGTTGGTTTCTCTCCGTTTCCATTTTTTCTCCGGAAAAACGGAAACTTTTCCAATCCATTTTCATTCCTATTCCAAGGTTGCCCCGTTACAACATTCCATCAAATACAAAGGAAAACTAACACGCATGCTGATGCATCTCAATGATTCACAGATCATAGCCAATATTTACTTCACAACTAAAGAAAAAAGTTGTGAGAGCGTGTACGATAAAAAAACTATTGATCGGGTCTCTATGACTTAAACCCTAAACCCTAAACATGATTTAATTTCCTGGCCAGGTAGAACCTATCAAAGGAATGTGCTAGAGGGAGATTCTTTAGTGAGAATGTCAGCAACAATAGAAGCAGCACTCTTTGGTTCTCCACCTTCTGGTACCTCTTGTTCCATAGCACTTTCCATGTCGGGAAAGAAAGACGGCTGGCACCCTCGGATCATACGATGCTTTTATGCAGTTCCACTAAAATCGACCTAAGCATCCCTGATGGCAAAGATATTGAAGAAGTGTGATTAGAATAATAGTACTGACACTAGTTCATGAGACATCAACTCATCACAAATAGAAGCCGGTAGAAGTAAAGAAAGATCGACATGGAGATGGAGCTACGGCAGTGGAGCAAGCCGGCTCCAAAAGGAAGATGGACTACCTAGGACGTCGGGCTGTAGCTAGAAGGGCGGTTGGGATGCGGCATTGGCCCATACCGCGGTGACCCCCGATTGGGACGCACCGACTGTGGGTTCTCTCCCTCGCCGATGTCGACCGCGTCTACGCAGAACATTGTTCCCTTCCCCCGGCTGCGGGATCAGGCCCGTCATTCTATGCTTGTGAAGAGAGCAACCTAAGCAAGTAGGCTTGTAGCTTAGGCTCCTGCTAGTGTATATATAGTGGTTTTCTTTTTCTCTCCATATCAACCATTTTATATTGCGTACGTGTCATTCAAGAGTGAAATGATGGTTGCTTCTTCCGACTAACTTACTGTGTGATTTGACTGCTCCTTAGTGGCCCCTACACGTACTCCCCCTACGTGTATGCAACAGTCACACGTACACATGGATGCAAAAACGCGCGCGACGCCCTAATGCATGCATGTCCGAGCACACGACGAAACACACACGGTCACACTCAAGTGCTCAACCTACACGTGCATGCACACACATACTGAGTCAGGGTGAGCTAGTGACCGTATGAACACCGGAATATATATATATATATATATATATATATATATATATTGAGCGCAATGAGCGTATTATGAAGTCCACTGACCGTATTTTTACAAATATACAGTGACAGACAGTGTATTTATCTCGTTTGAAATTAAGCCATATTAACCGGAGAGGAGGCAACATGGACTAGCATTACTTTGCTGTGTCCCGTCAACTTGCCGAACAAGGAGAAGGTTGCAGGACGGGAGAAGCTTGCGCGCGGTGGCTCGCAGGACAAGGAGGAACTTTTGACTAATGCAAGCTCTCCCTCGCTCAGGCGGTGGACGTGCAACAGTTAATTCGGTGTCAGATTGCCAGAAGCATACACTATACTACTAGTGCAATTATTGTTCGACTTCCGAGCAGCCAAGCGCAAAGTTTACTAGTACTACTACTATAGTCCATAAAGGTACGTACTATAGTAGTACTAGGAACCGGATGGAGGAACGTCTGCACTCTTATTATAATTTTAAAATGTGATAAAGCAATCTTCAACACATTTGGTTCTCTTCGAGGGTTCTCGCATGCCATAATGGAAGTTGATTGCATGGAACACTCGCCACAATTCTCGCTTAATTCTGGCTCATATCCTGTTACAAATAGTAGCGCTCAGTAATATTTCCTCTTTTTTTGTTATTCAGCATGTAAACCGATCAGCAAACCTTGCGGCGCATCTTCGTGCGAACCATGCTTGCTGCACTTTGAATGTGGCCGAGAGCTGGCTTGATGAAACACTTCGCTTCCTACTTCTTTTTTTGCAGGGTACCTTGCTTCCTAGTGACCAGTGTCTTGGTTGATCGTCCTAAGAATGCTTATATATGAATAAAGCTCTCTCATTTACCCGTAAAAACGATTAAGCCATATTAACCGGAAAGGAGGGAGTATGGACTAGCACTACTTTTTGGTGTGTCCCGTCAACTCGTAGAACGAGGAGAAGCTTGCAAGACAAGGTGAAGCTCGCTTACGTCTTTTGACTAATGCAACCTACCCTCGGTGGACATGCATCAGTCCATTCGGTGTCAGATTGTTAGAGGCATACACTGTAGTACCCAACATGCGGAGTACCATCATTGTTCGACTTCACAAAGGGGCGAAGAGCCAAGCGCAGTAGTACGCGTACTTGGTTTTGCACCTTCATACTACTCCACCCTCCGTCATAGTTTACAGGGCACACTTCATTATGATGCATTTCTCTCAATGCATTTCCACCACCAGAGAGACTTTAGACGCGTTTGGTTTAATGCTCAATTAATTAGGGCGTGGCGACCGCAATCAAGTCCACAATTTTCTCTCCATGTACTGTACTACTACGGAGTGCATGCATGTGTGTACCCGGGGTGGAAGCATTGCATGCATGTGTGCACGCATTATTCCCTCTAGTAATAGACGTCGTGCTATAACTACCAATGCTATTTTTCAGGCCGATCGCTAGTCGCCTTGGTCCCACAATTTTTTTTTCTTTTTTCTGAAGCGCGCTGTATAAACAGTGACGGATGGAGTAGTATGAGCGGATTCAAAGAAGAGCGTATTGATGGTTGCTTCTTCAGAGCAACTTACAGTGGGAAAGGTGGGGCTTATGATTTGACTGCTCATTACTCACTATTAATGCGGCGCAACGACCGGGCTGAGTCTCCCATGCGGTTGTGCACTACCCCCTCGGTTCTTAAATATACTCTGGAGTATTTGTCTTTCTAGAGATTTCAACGAGTGACTACTCAAATATTTGTCTTTTTAGAGATTTCAAATGGACTGGCACATACGGATGTATATAGACATATTTTAGAGTGTAGATTCACTCATTTTGCTCCGTATGTAGTCACTTGTTGAAATCTCTGTTAAGACGAATAGAATATTTAGGAACGGAGGGAGTACACATACGAAGCAAAATGAGTGAATCTACACTCTAAAATATGTCCGTTTGAAATTTGTAAAAAGACAAATATTTAGGAACGAAGGAGTATAATTTTGTGCATGGCAAATGGACCCGGATGATGAAGAGGCTTCTGGCAATGCTATCAAGCTTCCATCATTTGTTTACATAATTGACGTACTATACAAATAATTTTCCAGCGACATGAAATTGTACAATGGTGTGAGCTTTCAGCTTTTGTTTCGCGTGTCTTGCCATCGATGCTCTTTCGGAAACAATAAAAAACTAAATTCCTTGCTAATGCATGTCAATTATTAGCAGATCAGAGCTAATAATTACATCACAACTGAAGACAAAGTTGTGAGAAGGTGTTAAATTAAAATTGATCCATGCTTTCATTGGCAGCAACGTCCCCCCAGCTCTGTCTAAATCAACAAGGCATGTTGGGAAAAAAGTAGCTGTCTGGAGCATGCAACATTCCGATCATTTTGTGCAGTTCCACTAAAATAGAGATGGGTGTCCCTGTTCCAAAGATATCAAGTGTGATTATGATAATAGAGGACTGCTGATGAAACAATAAACACACAAATAGAAGACGGTCACCTTTGCAGTCTCTCTTAAGACTAACTAGTTGGAGAAGATTAGGCTCGGAGTTGGATGAGGAGGATAGAGCAAAACCAATCTCCCTTTGTGCAGTCGCACTGAAATGTAGAGACGTTGCCCGTGTGATATTTTAGTACAACTGTACAAAACACTCTTAAGAAAAAAGTGATTTGTGCAGTTCACCAAAAGGTCGCAATAGCAATGACGTGAAATGGATAGCCCTGTTCGCAAAAAGAGGTAGAAAGGAAACAATTACTGGCCAATAACAGTTGATGACACATGCGACGAGAAAAAAGAAGCATATTCCTTGTCCTAAGGGAAGATAACAACACAGTTGTGTTTGTCTAAAACGGTGTGAGGACGAGAATGCAATATGGAAAGTACGCCGGACGAGCTATGTTTTGGGCAAAGAACTATGGAAGATCCACATGCAGCGACGTGGGAAAACGGGTAGTGGAGCAAGGCCGAAGGGGATACCTGGAGGTCGTCGGGATGTAACTAGGTGAGCGGCGGCGGGCGGAATCTGCGAGCAGGTGGCGTAGGCCCTGCCGCGCCGGAGCTTGGTCAGAGAGAACGGCGTGTACCGCAGATCGGGACGAGCTGCCTCGGCACCGTCGAACGGAGAAACGATGCACTTCCTCCCTTTCCCCCGACGGACGGGATGCGTCCGGATCAGTGACCAACGGTGAGAGAGAGAGAGAGGCCACCGCACGCCCTTTCCCCCGGCGGACGGGATGTGGCCGGATCAGTGACCAATGGTGAGAGAGAGAGGCCACCGCACTCCCTTTCCCCCGGAGGACGGGATGCGGCCGGATCAGTGACCAACGGTGAGAGAGAGAGAGGCCACCGGAGCCTTGTGTGAGATACTCTAAAGAGCGGACTACCTTTTCCTCCATAAAAATCGTTTTATATTCTGTGTACGTGCCATTGAGCGCTATAACTTTATTTAAAAATAACGCGGCAACGCGTCAAGTCGACCTTTGTTTCATGCACGCGTGGTACACGACCTCCCTAGGTAAACAACCGCTACAGGCGTTCAAATTAGCACGTGGGCTGCCATTTCGTAAAGAAATGAGCTCCACCGTGTACCTGTGCGGGTGTGGCTGGGCACGAAGCGTGAGTACGTGCACGGTGCACCTATTCTCTTCTTGTATACGTACACCACCTACGTGGGGTTGTGTGAGAGAGATACAAACCTAGAGAGATATAGTGTGTGGGTTCTTGAGAGTTTTTTTTGTGTGGGGGGGGGGGTCAATCAAAAAATTTAACATATGCAATGTGTGTGAAATAGAGTCCTGGATATAAGATATATATAGAGGGGGCGATCCACGAGAAGAGAGTGGAGGTATCATCGGCTTGAGGTGTCCATAGAATCGAAGAGAGGGATGATGTGTGTGTGTGCGCGCGCGCGATCGATAAAGAGTGCCATCGAATTTGTGTGTGCCCACGTCAAAGATATAGAGTGGTTGGCCTACTGGAACGTGAGATGGGACATGTGCAGTTTGTCTCTGTGGCATGGATACCTACCTGCAGCGCTCGACTATCTGTGTGTGGTGGGGGAAGAGGGAGGCCCAATTAACTATAGAGGTACAATGGCTGGTGTATGTGTGGAGGAGGAGAGAGGCCTACCTCATGTATTAAGGAGATCATTCTGCCTCATGTATTAAGGGAGATCGATCCGCATCCATGCATATGTGCAGGAGATGAATAAGGTTGGGAGAGAGACGGAGCTAGAGTGTTGGAGAGGGTGGTAGTGGAGTTGCTTCTAACAAATGGTGGGATAGGCTTGCTAGACAAATGGAGGGCACACCCGCAATATCAATAAGAGAGGAGATGGCTGCTTGTTGTCTGTGCACGTGCGTGTCAGAGACGGGTCAGGAGGCATGCACGAATGATGAGTGGGGGACGATGTGGCTGTGGTAAGCAGACGTAACTACATAGGAAGATCAATCGCCCTTGTAAGATAAAGGAGAGACATAACTTGTGAGGTACGTCGATCGATGGGGGTAGTTAAAGTCGATCTAGGTATATGTTGGGAGATCGATCGGTATACATGCATGTGTGTGTTAGAAGCAAATGAGGCACGAGGAGAAGGATAGAGAGAGAGAGGGATGCATGTAGGAGGTGGTATGAGAGGCATACTATATCGAGGGGGAGGAGTGTGCGAGTACGAGAACGATGAAAAGAGTGGTGGGAGTGAGGCATGGATGGTGACAAGAGAAGAGGGGAAGCTTGTGTTTGTGCTAGGCACACCTGGCTAGAGAAGCATATCGATCGATGTGTGCCGTAAAGAAGGAGCTGGGGGGCCTACACACACCGTGGGTGAACGACCTAAAGTGAAAAGACGAATTTGCGTGATGGAGCTAGAGAATGCTGAGGGATGGTGAGAGGGATGCGGGCGTGTGCATGCACAAGAGAAAGTTAGCGCTAGCTACAAAGATAAGAGGGTTGTGTGGGTGTAAAAGACAAATAGAGATCATATATACTTCATTATAAAAAGCGAATTCGGATATTTGAATAATTTATCATAGTGTTTCAAACTGACGGATGTGTGAATATATATAACGGTGATACACATGGTGTGGTTATGAACATGGTATACTACATTTAATATATTTTATCTCTACTCTTATAAAAAACGGAGTTGTTGATGATGGTGTGCCTGCCATCCTGCATTATAGGCCGTCTGATTTATATCTGACGGATAGCAAGGAAACTATGATGGTTGAAGTTGGCAACAATCATGATTGTAGATTCTTATTGAAATAGAGAAACAAATTCAAATTTAGTTCGAATTGCAGCGGTAGTATAGACATTTGGAATGCACTAAAATGTTGGTATGAGTAGGTTACATGCATTATACAGCAAGCAAAAAAATTTAATCGGACATAACATGGATTCATACTCCCTCCTTCCATCTATATAGGGCGTAATGAGATTTTTAAGACCGCCTTTGACTATTGACAAGATTAATAGTACATGACATGCACAACGTGAAAATTATATCATTGAAAGAACCTCTCACAGACGAATTTAACGGTGTGCTTTGTGTAAGTTGCATGTCATATATCGTTGCTCTAATATTTGGTCAAAGTTAGCATCGAAAAACGCATTAGGCCCTATATAGATGGAAGGAGGGAGTAGCTTTGAATAGCATTTGTATAGTAAAACGAGGCAAGACTCTCTCTTTGTGTGGTGTGAATAGTTTTATTTTTTTTGTTTTCTTTTTGGTTGAGGGAAGTGCGAATTGATTTGGTACGTACAAGTACAATATTACTACACGTTAGGCTTGTCCCTAAAATTCAACCCTCGTCTTGTTATATCCCGAAAATTCAGATATCGTGCTCCCAAAACTGGCACCTTCACAACTGGCGCCTTCACAACCCGCGCCTTGCTATCCCGAAATTACAACGCGCGCGAAAACTCCCTCCAGCTGCCAAATCCCGACACGCAAATCCCCCTTCTAACCCCGAGCCGAAAGGGCCGCTAGTTCAAATCGGTGGGGGGGGGGGTACTTTTGTAACACACCCTACATTTTGGACAAGCGCGTTCCTAAGTCATGCTTCACCCCCTCCCATCGCCCCCTTTTCGCCATTCGAAATCCCAGGACGCCATAACCTCTCCACTCCAGCCGCAAAACCCCACCCTCCTCCGTCCGCCACATCACCGCTGCCCAGCCGGAGCCTCTTCCCCGACGACGTCGTCCACCGCAATAGCTCGACGTCCCTCGTCCACCTCCCCGGATGAGGATCCGTCATCCATCTCGCCGTCCCGCCGGTTCAGCCACCCCGTCCTCCACCTCCAAGGAGCTGCTCCGACGATCGCCTCGTCTATCGCGGCTACTCCATCCCCACAGCGCCGCCTTAACCAGCTCCACCAGAACCGCAACATCCTCACCGACTCCTCGGACGAAGCCGAGGCCTACTCGGCGCCACCAAAGAGGTTGTACACTCATCGCATCACACCTTCTCCTTAACTCGACCTCCCATCGCCGACGGTGCTCCATCCCGCGCCCCCATGGAGCGGCTACCTTGAAGCCGGCGCCGCGGGTGACATCTCCACGGCGGCTCTCCCCCAGTGCGAGGCCCCTTCGGCGGCGGCGTCCATACCAGCCGGATCTGTTGCTGCTGCTCCAGCTCTCGCTCGATCGCTCGCTCGCCCAGCTGCTGCTGCTGCTCTCCCCCTCGCTCGTGTTGCTGCTCTGCTTCGGTTAAGCCACACTTCAGTCGACTGAATCGACTTGTGGGTCAGTCAATTTTCAGGGGTTGGGGGGGCTCGCCGGAGTTAAGGAAGAACCACCCGCAGCGGGGACGGGGGCTCGCCAGAGAGGTACCCCACTATCTATCTTAGGGTTCAGGGTGGGGGGGACCTTAGGAGGGCTGGCCGGGGTGGCGGTGGCGAGTTGTTTCGGGGCGGCGAGGCGGCGCTGGGGCCGGCGGTTCGGCCGGTGGTGGCTGGCGGCTTAGGGGGGTGCAGGTTGAAGATGAACTGCAGGCCCTCCCTAAACTACATGTCAAGCGCCTCTCTGCTACCATTGCGTTCAGTTTCGACAGTAGCATTCAGATTCCAGAGTAAATTTTAGTTTCGACAGTTAAGTTCAGAGTCAACAGTTTTTACCTCATCTGTTGTAGTCAGGTGGTTTTTGGTGATGTTAATTTTACATCCATTTTACATCATCTATTGGAGATGCTATTAGAATCCCACTTGAGATTGACGATGTCTGTCTTGTGCTGCTTCAGCCTTGACGTCTTACGGCTCATCGGAGCTGCTCCAACGACAGAACGATCCATCACAACAGAGCAGTGCCCTGGACGCCGTCTACAGATTCCTCAGATCTTCCTCCACACCTCCGACAGCCACCTCTGCCTCAACTGCTTCAGCGACCAACCCAATGATGCTGAGGTCGACACGGCTACGGCAAAGAGGTTGTACACTTGTTGCATCACTTATTACTATACATTCACGTCGATCCATTAGGGCTATTTTGGTTCAACGGAAAAACATCGATCCACTGGTTGTTACCATCACTCTAAATTTCGGCATGCTCTCCTTACATAATCTCACCATATTTTTTTCATATGCATGTCAAATATTGTACATAGTCATGGTGAACATGTAGATAAAAAGAGAAGAGTTTTGTGCGGCAATACAATGTCATGCAGACATCGCTCCATGATGGGTTCAATGGCAAACCCTCCCCACCCATCTCCAGATTGTAATCCAGAGGAAGATATCTGTTCTGAGGAGGATTCGGACGCCGCTAACCACTCCTATTTACCCCCCCCCCCAAGGTGTTTGCTCTACCTTGGCATGATGATGTTAGTCATATCATGCATATGTTGCCTTGCAGTGCCTACTTTCACATCATATATGCAATCTGCTTAGTTTAGACATGTTCTGTAATGCCACCTGTTTAGTTTCTATATCATATATGGGAATTATGCAGTCTCATGTCTTTTAGCCAGCCATAATATATGTGAAATGTGCAATGCCATCCTGTTTAACCAGGCATCATATATTTGAATGATATCTTGCCCATCCTTTTCTTCATTATATTTCCATTTGTCGACAATGTTTGTACATTAAACTACTCTTCCTGTGAATCAGCCATTTGGGTGGGAGATGGAAAAATCTGGAGTGAAAACAAGGCCTTCAGAGCAGACAGTGCTACCTGTCGAAGCAGATCTCTTGTTGGGTCCCGATAGCTCCTCAGAGATGGATTCAGAGACAGATGACCAGTCCTATTCCCCCACTGAGGTGCATGCTCTAACTTGGCACGGTTATACTGCTCATATCATGCATACGGTGTCTTGCATTGCATAGTTTAGACATCATATATACAATATTCAACACCATGTTCTTAGTTCAAACATCATATCGAATGCCCTCTGTTTAGCATATAAATCACATATGTAAACTAAATGATGCGATCCTGATTACTTAGATAACATGTAGGTGAATTATGTCATGCGATCCTGTTTAGTTATTCATCATATCTTTGAATTATGTTATGCTATGCTATCCAGTTTAGATAGACATCATATATGTGAAATTATGTCATGCTATCCGTTTTAGTTAAAAAATATACATGTCAACTATTTCATGCCCTCTTTTTTCCACACTATCTATTGCATATGTCTCTCATACAATGTCTGTACATTCAACTATGTTTCCTGTTTATCAGCCATTTGAATTGGAGCGGGTGATGCCAGTATCTAGCGGACTAAAAACACGGTCTTCAAATAAAATAGTGCTACCTCTTGGTGGAGATAGCACCCCGGTTGTACATGCACAAGAACCAACCCTACCACACATAACCCAAACTCTCGCAGATTGTACCCCTACTACGATGGACAGAGAACCAGCTTCACCAAATCTAACCCCAACCCCAGCCGATAGTAACCCAGTTCCTGTTGACACAGCACCATTTCCACCATGGAGCTCCCAAACAAGAGCAGTTAGTAAGGAAGCTCCAGTGCCCAAAGGGCCAGTACTATCACGGCAAACCCCAACTCCACTAGTTAGTACGCCTATTCCTGTGGAGGAAGCACAACCAGCTAGTCGTAGTTTAACATCTATCGCATTTGATGTTGTTAAATCGTATGTGCGTATCTTCCCATCTTGGAAATATTATACTGAAGATGAAGGAAAATGCCAGTTGCAGGTGTTTGTCCAGGAGTTATGTGTAAGTAATGTTATTCATGACAATTACTTTGCTTCGTCCCATACATCCTACCTCCATGATGATTACAATACAGCAAATTTTCCCATTTTTCTCTATAGAGAAGGACAGATTTGGAAACTCAGGATGAGGTAACCTGTGCTAATACCTCTGCTACCTTCAAGAATGCTTGGTGACAGTATCAGAATTACCTAAAGAAAACATACTTCACCGGCAAAGAAACTCATCAAATTCCCTTACGTTCTCCTGAGACACATTTACTGGACGATGACTGGGAACGCCTTGTTCTGTACTGGTCTCGAACCAAGAATGTGGTAAGGTCTATGAGCTCATTTTCTATTTTGAAGTATTATATTCTTGCGTCTTACTGTACTCTGTTCATGTAGAACAAGTGCCTAAACCTGAAGAACAATTGTTCTAATTTAAGATTCCATTGCTACCATAGGACATAGATATATGTTTGTTTGATGCTTTTATTATGTACTAGTACTTGGCAATAGAAGACTTGGTAGTTTAATCCTGTCCACCTTACTAATGAACTAGTTCACCGAAATGAGTTTCATATACTAGCACATGCTAAACTTGTTATGTGTCTGCTTGTTTCTTCTTTTAGAATGCTGACAGAATATTGGGGAAGAGTGCCTTATTAAGCAACGGTAAAGGAAGTAATGCAGATAAGGTTCAGGATAGTGAAACATCCTGTCTTGGTTTAGTGTTGGAGTTACTGGCCACTACCACTTGCACAAGCTATTCAAACTCACTGTCTGAATCAGTTCGGTTTCTTGAGTCTCAACTACAAGCTGAAAGACATCGATCAACTGTGATGCGATAAGAAGCGGAAGGACTGAGGAAGTCCCTGGAGCATTCAGATGCCCACTTTCTGGTACAACAGCAAGCGTTGGAGGATTTTAGCGCCAAACAGGACAAAGCTAATCAGCTTGCTAAGCTTATTGCCAACATGGCGGATACCCAGGATAACGTTTTTGAGCTCTTCTGAAGTTGTTTCATTTATGCTCTTGTTTTGCTGCCGTGTTTATTTGCACTGGTGGCCAATTTTGACAGCCAGTGTATATGATATGCTGCTTTGTTCCCTATATTTGCACCGGTGGCGGACTTTGATGCCCAGTGGATATAATATCTTATATTTACTAATTGAAAGCACCATTCGAGCTTCCACGTTAATCGTGCAAAACTAAGCTAATTGTCCATCGGATCTACATCTTAGGTATTTGTGGCCGTCCGATATCACGTCATCCTCAAGGAGTCCTCACCAATTATCCCACCTGCAAAGTCCTTGCGGAATTTACAAAAGAAAAGCTGATGTCGATCAGATGCATCACGTCAATCCTCAATGAGTCCTCACCTGATATCCCACCTGCAACTCCCCTTACCAGATTTGAAAAAAAAATCGAAGACACAAAGTTGCCGTCCTATCTCATTCATGTGAACCCATAACCTAGATGCATATCAAAGAGAATTAGATGCCTCAAACGATGCCGCAGCCTCTGCTCTCCACGGCCTCTACTTCTCATCCATGTGTCTGCCCGCTCCAGAAGCCATGCACTATGCCCAGCCGCCGCTCCCCATGGCCTCTCCTCCATATGCCTCCCTGCTGCAAGCTTGCAACGGTTCCTGTATTTCCTTGCAACCTCTCTGTATTGTATAGGCTGTCAACAGCTAGGGTCTCTTAGATTAAAGCAGTCCCCAACCAAAACTATCGACAAGAAATATCTACCATCGCATTTGTTGGGTGCAGTTTTCTTGGCTCGCCAGCATGCAAATACGTCAGATATAAGGTTAGGCAACTAGGCATTACCTGGCTATTTTTTCGCTCTCCTTGCCCAAGAGAAAAGCATGTCATTTTTTATATTTCTACTCTCTGGATGGTGCTGTGTGCTAAGGGAGTCTACACGTACATGTAAGTATTGTTAGTTTCATCTACATAATTAAATTAGCATATAAAATTTGATTAAGGCATCTATTAAACTATCTGATCAACACCCACTATTAATGATATATTTGATTTGCTGATGCAACGCAGATGTGCAAAGTCATGGCTATGCAAGATTCCATATATATGTGCAAACGCTGATGGAGTCTCTTTTGGTACGTACATGAGGCAATGTGGACTCGCATTAGTCAGTTCGGCTACTAGCCTAATCAAGAAGCTACTTAAAATAGTTGCTAAAAGAAATATTTTTTTCTAGATTGCCAAAAGAAGTCATTAAGAATGGATATGTAGATATTGCGTATGTTGGAAAACAAAACTTTCTCACTTTGGTTTTAAAGTTGTAAGTTGTTACCCAAACAACGTGCTCCGAAAAGAAAAAGATCATACTGCGGGTAACAACTACTTAAAATCTCATGCAAATAATTATATATGTTTCATCAGTTATCTCTTAATGTATTTGCAGCCGGTCATAGAAAACAGAATATTAATTTAGATCTTAATTAAGGTTTTTTTAGTTGTACACAAACACATTTGGACAAAATTTGTTTAGTTAAAAATTTGATGCAATGAATGATTTTTTTAGGGATTTCAAAAGAGAGCTTCTACATAATTATGTATTACATGTACCTGATGATTCCTCGAAAGCGTGAAGAGTCAATGTCTGCTAACCTTGACTACAGATATTTGCAAAGTAATGCACAGGTACACAGTATACCATTATGTTCATTGTGGAAAATATTTTCACAATATATAGTTTCTTAATTTAAACTAGCATTTGCATTCAAAAAAACTTATCACAGATATATATTGAAGATAGGGCCAATGTCTGTAACACTATGCATATGCGGATGGAGAGTATTACTGGAGAAAAGAGTGCCATAAAAAGCAACGACAATAAGTGCCCTATTCAAATTAAGTACGGGTGGGATATATAGATTGGTTTATAGGGCATCTTTCGATGTAACTTACATTGCGGTCATGCATGTATTACATATCTATGATGTACATGTAGCACACAATGAGAAATAAATGTACATTGAGTTTCGATATAAAAAATTGTTTATATATTTGTCTGCCAGAGAAAATGGCATATGTTATGTTCTGGATACAAGCAGATGTACTGAAACTAATATCCTGGTGTTAGACAGATGTTTAATTAAGTTGCAACCTTTAGATTATTAATAAAAATCAAGAGAAAAAGTAGTGTCACAATAGATACAACCATTGTCAAATAATCCTACAATTTTTTAAAATTCAAAAGAGTAAAATAATCACAAAGCATACATATTTATGCTTATTGAGAAACTTTTCCCTTTAATTTTTTTGAGGGGTTTCCTTTAATAATATAGTCATGTAAAACTTTATTCTTAAATTGCGTATATGTAGTTTAGTAATAATGCTATTTCTAGCCCGTGCAGTGGCACGGGTTGACGGCTAGTGTGTAATAGCCGTGATAGCCTAGCGTTAGTTGCTTGCTTATTTATTTCCTTGTTGTCTTGTTTATTTGTTTGCTTGTAGTCATTGCAGTTCTTTTTCCGTGGTTAACTAGTGGTGCAATAACCTATTTTAAAAAACTAGGCCACAATAACCATGGGCTAATATTTACTGTAGTGACACTGGGCCTCCTACAGGCCGTAGAAACAGTGGGCCTTCTACGGGCCGTAGAAATAGTAGGCCTTCTACGGGCCGTATCATCAATGGGCCTTATACGGGACGTATGATCGATTGGCCAAACATGGGCCAATAACAGGCCGCATTATGGCCGTAACGGGCTAGAGTTGGAATCGTCCGTTCATGGGTCGACCGTAACGTGCCATCGTTAATAGGCCGTATTTTATGATGCTATGGAAACGGCCCAACGTATTAACGGACCACAAACAGGCCGACTATAACCATGGGTTGAATTTGGCCCACAAGCAGAAAATGACAGTAACGGGCCGTAAGTAAACGAATGCTGGAAATGTGCCCAAGAATAAGTGGGCTCTGAGAAGGCCGAAAGATAACATGGGCTAGAAACGGCCCAATGGAATAACGGGCCGTTAATGGGTATAAAGTGATACATTGTTCATTACGGGCCAGTTTCACCACGGGCCGTTAATGGGTGTAAAGTGATACACTGTTCATTACGGGCTAGTTTCACCACGGGCCGTTAATAGGCCAAGAGTTACATAGGGCCTCATATGGGCCGAAAGACGTTATGGGCCATACATGGGCCAGAAGTGAAAACGGGCTGAAATCATATTGGATGACCCAGATGACGCTACTGGGCCTAATTCGGATAGGGCGTAACGGGCCTTGGGTTTGCGGGCTGTAAATGGGCTATATGCGAACATGCCGTTAACAGGCTTTCCATGGGCCGGCCCGCCACCTTTTGACCAAGTCAAACGGGCCTGCCTTTTCATAGGAATGGGCCTCTGTTGGGCCATGCCATGTGTCGACGTATCATATGCGCCTATCTGACCCACTGACGAGCTGACACGTGTTTCGTTCGGCCAATAAGAATTTTACACGTGGAAATTTCCCATTGGTCGGGGTTGTTAACGGGTTATCGGATCCAAAACCTGACCCATAGCTTAACGGCATTCCGTTATGGTGGATGCCACGTGTCGGTCACCCTTGACGAAAGCACTTCTGTGACACACGATTTATCATCATGGAAGTGGACACTTCCGTGATGATAATTTTGGTAATGTCATGGAACACCTCTACGACAACACATGTATGACTATCTTGATTCTGTCATAAATTTGTCATGGATGTACATGCATGACAAAAAACGCGACCTACTATGACAAACACGTATCATCACGGAAGTGTATTTTTTTGTAGTGATGGCCCTGACCGTGAAAACCACCTCCGCCTGAACCGGCACCCAGGCCATGAAAGCCGCCTCCGCCTGAACCGCCGCCAGGACAGTGACTACCATCAAACGTGTTGGAATTTTTAAATGCCTTCATGATCGTACAGTCCTTCCACAGATGGGTAGCTGGCTTCTCCCGGGTGCCGTGTCTTGGACAAGGTTCATTCAATAGTTGCTCGAGGATGGGACCTGACCCGCCTGACCGAGGGGGTTGCCTACCCTTGCGCCATTGGTTGTTTCCCTGTGCATTGGTGTTAGCCACAAACTCGTCAGCCTTACGTTTATTACCTCCTTGATTCACCAAGTTATGCTGGTGAACCTTGCCGTTGCCGTTCTTCTTTCCCTTCCCTGTTTTTTCTTCATCAGACACGGGATCCTTGGTACTGTCAGAATTAGCATATTTGACCAGGGCCGCCATCAACTGGCCCATGTCATTGCAGTCACGCTTGAGCTGCCCCAACTTCTGCTTCAGAGGTTCAAAACAACAATTTTTCTCCAACATTAAGACTGCTGAGCCGGCATCCATCTTATCAGACGATTGTATTATCTCCTTGACCCGACGCACCCAATGGGTCGTGGACTCACCTTCCTCTTGCTTACAATTAGTCAGGTCCACGATTGACATAGGTTGTTTACATGTGTCCTTGAAGTTCTGAATGAACCGGGCTTTTAATTCCGCCCATGAGCCGATGGAATTGGGGGGGGGGCAATCCGTTCAACCAAGTGCGAGCCATTCCATCCAACATCATAGTGAAATACTTAGCCATTGCTGCATCGCTGACTTCCAACAGCTCCATCGCCATCTCATAACTTTCAATCCAGGCCCCAGGCTACAAGTCGGACGTGTAATTAGGCACCTTACGAGGCCCCTTGAAGTCTTTTGGCAAGCGCTTATTACGTATAGCTGGCACCAGGCAAGGGACACCTCCTGTTCTTGTGGCTACTCCTGCCTAAACAAAGGTTGCCGGATAAACCGGAAAAGCCTGATGAGCCGCCTGCTCAGCTGCCAGTTGAACTGCCCGCTCAGCCTCTTGACGGATCCTCTCCTGATCCGCCACGTTAAGGGCTCCACCCTGCGCCGGCTCAATCCTGCGCGGTTGGTTACGGTGTTGAGCGTTGCTTGACATAGCGGCTGAGTCCATATGCCTGTTATAGCTCGGGCTCCGGCTTGGGCGAGGGGTTGAATGGATTCTTTCTCGACTGTAAGAGTATGCATCCTGCTGCGCCAGAGCCGTATGAAGAAGTTCTCTCACCCTTTGTGTTTCGATTGCTGTTGGAGAGTCGCCTTCCATCGGGAGAGCCGCCAAACAAGCCGACGCAGCAATGAGATTCTCCAAAGGATTGGAAAAGTGACCCGGTGGTATCGGTGTATAATGAGGCGGAGCGGTATTCATACGAGGCGGTTCCATGGCCCGCGGTTGAACCGGTGCTCCGGGTGTCGTGACCCGATTTGCCTCTGGTGGGTTACTTGGACCGGCCCCGGGTGTGTGGAAAAGGTTCCTAGGATCGAACGTCAGAGGTAGACGTGACTGAGTTTTCTGGTGCCTTCTCCTCATGACCTCGTTTGACGCGTTCAGATCCACCGAGAGCCGAAAAGTCTCCGCTTGAAGCTGCTGAGCACAAGCGTCCAAAGCCGCCCGCTCCGCGGCCATCCTGACCTCTTCCGCTGATAAATTTTCCTTGGCCTGTGCCATCTCTTCGCGTACCTGTGCCACCTCCGCGTCATGATGAGCCTTATCCGCCGACGCCACCGCAACAGTCGACAGAGCTGTCAACTTATCCATGAGGTCCATCAGCATTTGAGACGGGGGCGCGCGGGGTCTCCTGACCCAGCTGCTGCCGACCCGGTGGTTACTGCTGCCGCAGCCGTAGAGTTCTGCCCGGGTTGAGTGCCAGCCATGAAAACTCTGGCTCGAGTCGGCGGCTCAAAGAGGTCCGGAATACTGCTGCCATCAGAATAACCCCCAAGCACGCCATCTTGTAGCTGATACAAAGAATCTGTCTCGCCTAAGGACGACTCACCGTCGGAACAGATGGCCATCTCACCGCCATCCACGGATTCTTTAGAAAACTCCCCTCCATGGATGCAACCCACGAAGGCACGCTTCACGGTGGGTTGGGCCCGGGTGGATCTCACGTGCTGAGCCGTCTCGATGATGTTGGTGCAGACGTCCGGCTTAGGGCCCGATTGAAGGAAATATGCCCTAGAGGCAATAATAAAGTTATTATTTATTTCCTTATATCATGATAAATGTTTATTATTCATGCTAGAATTATATTAACCGGAAACATAATACATGTGTGAATACATAGACAAACAGAGTGTCACTAGTATGCCTCTACTTGACTAGCTCGTTGATCAAAGATGGTTATGTTTCCTAACCATAGACATGAGTTGTCATTTGATTAACGGGATCACATCATTAGGAGAATGGTGTGATTGACTTGACCCATTCCGTTAGCTTAGCACTTGATCGTTTAGTTTGTTGCTATTGCTTTCTTCATGACTTATACATGTTCCTATGACTATGAGATTATGCAACTCCTGTTTACCGAAGGAACACTTTGTGTGCCACCAAACGTCACAACGTAACTGGGTGATTATAAAGGTGCTCTACAGGTGTTTTCAAAGGTACTTGTTGGGTTGGCGTATTTCAAGATTATGATTTGTCACTCCGATTGTCGGATAGGTATCTCTGGGCCCACTCGGTAATGCACATCACTATAAGCCTTGCAAGCATTGCAACTAATGAGTTAGTTGCGGGATGATGTATTACAGAACGAGTAAAGAGACTTGCCGGTAACGATATTGAACTAGGTATTGAGATACCGACGATCGAATCTCGGGCAAGTAACATACCGATGACAAAGGGAACAACGTATGTTGTTATGCGGTTTGACCGATAAAGATCTTCGTAGAATATGTGGGAGCCAATATGAGCATCCAGGTTCCGCTATTGGTTATTGACCAGAGACGTGACTCGATCATGTCTACATAGTTCTCGAACCCGTAGGGTCCGCACGCTTAACGTTACGATGACAGTTATATTATTAGTTTATATGTTTTAATGTACCGAAGGTTGTTCGGAGTCCCAGATGTGATCACGGACATGACGAGGAGTTTCGAAATGGTCGATACATGAAGATTGATATATTGGAAGCCTATGTTTGGATATCGGAAGTGTTCTGGGTGAAATCGGGATTTTACCGGAGTACCGGGAGGTTACGGGAACCCCCCGGGGACTTAATGGGCCTTAGTGGGCCTTGGTGGAAGAGAGAGGAGGCGGCCAGGGCAAGGGACGCACCCCCTCCCCCCTAGTCCGAATAGGACAAGGAGAGGGGGGCGGCGCCCCCTTCCTTCTTCTTCTCCACCTCTTTCCCCTCTCTCTCCTAGTCCAACATGGAAAAGGGGGGAGTACTACTCCCGGTAGGAGTAGGACTCCTCCTGGCACGCCCTCTCCCTTGGCCGGCCGCACCCCCCTTTCTCCTTTATATACGGGGGCAGGAGGGCACCCCAGACACACAACAATTGATCTGTTTGATCTTTTAGCCGTGTACAGTGCCCCCCTCCACCATAGACCACCTCGATAATACTGTAGCGGTGCTTAGGCGAAGCCCTGCGCTGGTAGAACATCAACATCATCACCATGTCGTCATGCTGACAAAACTCTCCCTCAACACTCGGCTGGATCGGAGTTCGAGGGACGTCATCGGGCTGAACGTGTGCTGAACTCGGATGTGCCATGCGTTTGGTACTTGATCGATCGGATCGTGAAGACGTACGACTACATCAACCGCATTGTGCTAACGCTTCCGCTTTCGGTCTACGAGGGTACATGGACAACACTCTCCCCTCTGGTTGCTATGCATCACCATGATCTTGCGTGTGCATAGGAATTTTTTTTGAAATTACTACGTTCCCCAACAGTGGCATCCGAGCCAGGTTTTATGCGTAGATGTCATATGCACTAGTAGAACACAAGTGAGTTGTGGGCGATATAAGTCATACTGCTTACCAGCATGTCATACTTTGGTTCGGCGATATTGTTGGATGGAGCGGCCCGGACCGACATTACGCATACGCTTACGCGAGACTGGTTCTACCGACGTGCTTTGCACACAGGTGGCTGGCGGGTGTCAGTTTCTCCAACTTTAGTTGAACCAAATGTGGCTATGCCCGGTCCTTGCTAAGGTTAAAACATCATCAACTTGACAAACTATCATTGTGGTTTTGATGCGTAGGTAAGAACAGTTCTTGCTAAAGCCCGTAGCAGCCACGTAAAAGTTGCAACAACAAAGTAGAGGACATCTAACTTGTTTTTGCAGGGCATGTTGTGATGTGATATGGTCAAGAAATGATGCTAAATTTTATTGTATGAGATGATCATGTTTCGTAACCGAGTTATCGGCAACTGGCATGAGCCATATGGTTGTCGCTTTATTGTATGCAATGCAATTGCCCTGTAATGCTTTACTTTATCACTAAGCGGTAGCGATAGTCGTAGAAGTATAAGATTGGCGAGATGACAACAATGCTACGATGGAGACCAAGGTGTCGCGCCGGTGTCGATGGTGATCATGACGGTGCTTCGGAGATGGAGATCACAAGCACAAGATGATGATGGCCATATCATATCACTTATATTGATTGCATGTGATGTTTATCTTTTATGCATCTTATCTTGCTTTGATTGACGGTAGCATTATAAGATGATCTCTCACTAAATTTCAAGATAATAGTGTTCTCCCTGAGTATGCACCGTTGCCAAAGTTCGTCGTGCCCAGACACCACGTGATGATCGGGTGTGATAAGCTCTACGTCCATCTACAACGGGTGCAAGCCATTTTTTCACACGCAGAATACTCGGGTTAAACTTGACGAGCCTAGCATATGCAGATATGGCCTCGGAACACTGAGACCGAAAGGTCGAGCGTGAATCATATAGTAGATATGATCAACATAGTGATGTTCACCATTGAAAGCTACTCCATTTCACGTGATGATCGGTTATGGTTTAGTTGATTTGGATCACGTGATCACTTAGAGGATTAGAGGGATGTCTTTCTAAGTGGGAGTTCTTAAGTAATATGATTAATTGAACTTAAATTTATCATGAACTTAGTACCTGATAGTATCTTGCTTATCTATGTTGTAGATCAATAGCTCGCGTTTAGCTCTCCTGTTTTATTTTTGATATGTTCCTAGAGAAAACTAAGTTGAAATATATTAGTAGCAATGATGCGGATTGGATCCGTGATCTGAGGTTTATCCTCGTTGCTGCACAGAATAATTATATCCCTGATGCACCGCTAGGTGACAAACCTATTGCAGGAGCAGATACAGATGTTATGAACGTTTGGCTAGCTCAATATGATGACTACTTGATAGTTTAGTGCACCATGCTTAAACGTCTTAGAATCGGGACTTCAAAGACGTTTTGAACGTCATGGACCATATGAGATGTTCCAGGAGTTGAAGTTAATATTTCAAGCAAATACCCGAGTTGAGAGATATGAAGTCTCCAACAAGTTCTATAGCTAAAAGATGGAGGAAAATAGCTCAAGCAGTGAGCATGTGCTCAGATTGTCTGGGTACTACAATCGCTTGAATCAAGTGGGAGTTAATCTTCCAGATAAAATAGTGATTGACAGAATTCTCTAGTCACCATCACCAAGTTAGTAGAACTTCGTGATGAACTATAATATGCAAGGGATAACGAAAACGATTCCCAAGCTCTTCGTGATGCTGAAATCGACGAAGGTAGAAATCAAGAAAAGCATCAAGTGTTGATGGTAAACAAAACCACTAGTTTCAAGTAAAGGGACAAAGGGAAGTGTTGGGGATATTAGTGCTGGGCGTAAACCGGCCTATCTGGGCCGGGTCAACTTCATGAGTAGTTCCAGAAGTGATAAAGCCCAAGAAGGCAGATGAGGGCCTAAGGCCTATAGTCGGTTCAAGACTTGTAGCTGTAAACCGGAATTTGTATATAAACTTGTATTGTAAGTTAGGAATAAAGAGAGACCAACCCGGATACGAATATCGACCGGTGTTGGGACTCTGTGAACCGATGGGCGTCACCCGTGTATATAAGGGGACGACCCGGCGGCGGTTCAGGGACAACAGACAACAACTCGAGACATAGGCGAAGCTTGTTTGCTCCCTAGTCATCGAAACCCCATCAATTCCATCACAACTAGACGTAGGCTTTTACCTTCATTGAAGGGGCCGAACTAGTATAAACTCTCTTGCGTCCCTGTGTCCGCTTTAACCAATTCAAGCTAACCCGTCGCGATGGCTCCACGACTAAGTCCTTTCTCTAGGACATCTGCCATGACAAAACCACGACAGTTGGCGCCCACCGTGGGGCTATCGCACAATGGTTTCCGGTTCTTGGAGGGCCGCTTTGAAGGACTTGAGGGCTACGCTGTAGGCTGGATGACTAAGAGTCGTCGCGGAAAGCTCTACATCAACGACGCGGGCTGGGGCCCCGAGGCCGGCTCAATTGAGTACGGGTACCGGGTCCCCTTTGGTAGCATTCACGTTTTCATTGGCAAGATCGGTGAACCGGGCCCTGAGCCGGACATCTGCACCGACCTCATCGAGACGGCTCAGCGGGCGCGATCCGCCCGGGTTAAACCGGCCATGAAGCGTGCCTTCGTGGGAGTCATCCATGGAGGAAGTTATGAGGACGGATCGGAATTTCACGGTGCGACCATTGTTTGTTCCAGTGACGAGTCTTCGACCGGAGAAACTGAATCTCTTTATCAGCTACAAGATGGCCGGATTGGGGGCTGTTCCGATGGCGACAGTATTCCGGACCCCTCTGATCTGCCCAACCGGGTTGGAATATTCATGGCCGGAACACAAGCAACGCTTCATTCTTCGACAGCTGCGGCAACGATCTCCGGTTTAGCAGCGGCGACGGCTGCCGGGGCAGGAGGCCCTGTGCGCCCGCCGGCTCAGGTTCTATCCGAACTATTTGATGCGTTGGCTGTTCTTGTGGCGGAGGTTAATCCGCCGGATCAGGACGTTCACAACGCGGAGATTGCAAAGGTAAAGGAACAGATCACGCAGGCCAAGGCGGATCTGGCGGCTGAGGATGCTAGGATGGTCACAGAGCGGGCCGCTTTAGACGCACAGGCCTACCGGCTTATGTTGGACCAGAGCGCGTCGCATGAAGTCATGAGGAGGAAGCACCGATCCCGTTTACCTCTGATTTTCAAGGCCAGAGACCTTTTCAACACTCCAGGACCAAGAGCCGGCAATCCACTGGAGGGAAACCGGGCAGAAGCCCCTGGGACCGGTGCACCGGTTCAGCCTCGTCAGATGGACCCGCCTCGTCAAAACACCGTTATACCTCAGGCTGCTTTAACACCTCCGGGTCACTACTCCAACCCAATGGACAATCTTGTTGCCGTTGCTGCACGGCTGGAGGCCATTCCAATTGAAGGTGACTCGCCGCAGGCAGTAGAGACGCGACGGGTCAAGGAACTTCTGAGGACAGCTTTGGCCCAACAGGAAGCGTACTCGTACTGCCGCGACCGGATCCACTCGACCCCCGTCCAAGCCGGAGCTATAGTAGACATATGGATGAACCAGCAGTGTCGAGTAATGAACGATGTGGGGCACCCCGTGACAAAAACCCGGCGGGCGGTGCTGATAACACTCAGGGAGTGGTGGACCGGGCCCGCGCACACAGGGAGGCCGAGTTAGCCACACAGCATCAGGCTCGGCAGCTCACGCCGGTTCGTCCAACCACCTTGACTGAACCTGGTGTTACTTCTAGTTCTTTGGGGGTGCCTTGCCTTATTCCCGCTTTACGCAACATGCGCCTGCCCAAGGATTTCAAAGGCCCGCGCAGGGTACCAAATTACACGGCGGATCAACCTCCAGAGACATGGGTGGAGAGCTATGAGATGGCCATGGAGATGCTTGATGTGGATGACGCGGCGTGTGCGAAATACTTCACCATGATGCTTGAAGGAACAGCCCGTACTTGGTTAAAAAGTTTGTCGGCTAATTCTATCAGTTCATGGGCCCAATTATGAGCCCGGTTTATCAGCAATTTCAAGGATACCTGTAAACAGCCTATGTCGATAGTGGACTTAGCTGCATGCGTCCAGGAGGAAGGAGAATCAATGACTCATTGGGTGCGCCGGGTTTCACAAGTGTTGCACTCCTCAGACCGCATCAACGCTGACACTGCAGTATTAACCCTAGAGGGCAACTGCCAGTTTGGGCCCCTGAAGCTGAAGTTGGGACGGATGAAGCGTCATTGCACTGACATGGGGACCCTCATGGCCGCTTTGGTGAAATATGCTGATTCTGATAGTACCAAGGATCCCGAATCTGATGATGACAAGACAGGGAAAGGGAAGAAGAACAACAGCTCCAAAGGTCAGCAGCATCACTGGGCAGGCAATGGTAGTGGAGGCAAGCGTAAAGCGGATGGTAACATGGACTTTGTGGCTAATACCAACGCACAGGACAATGGCCAGCGATGCAAGGGTAGACCGAAAAATCGTAATGGAGCACCTAACCCTAACCCAAACCGCCTAAACTATCTGCTAAGCCAGCCCTGTCCAAGACATGGGACGAAGGAGGCTCCAGCAGACCACCTTTGGAATGATTGCTTTATTATGCAGGAGTTCAAGAATTCTAATAATTTCCGGTATGATCACGAATCTGGCGGTGGCTCAGGATCCGGGCCGGGTTACGGTGGAGGAAGTTCCGGTTCAGGATTCAATGGTAATCCGGGCGGACATAGTAGTCAAAATAGTCAGAACAACCAGGGTGGTTACAACCAACAGCAGCAACAGTCAGGTTACCAGAGCAACCCAAAGCAGTTGAGTAGTGGGCAGTACCATGTCTTCACTACTAGCTTGGACAAGCGAGACCGGAAGGTTCAGAGGCGGGCGGTCAACTCTGTTGAACCGGCCATACCCCGTTATCTATGTTGGTCTGAACAGCCAATCATATGGAGCAGAGAGGATCACCCTCCCCAGGTCGATAATCCGGGTCAGTTGGCTCTGGTGGTGGCGCCTCAGGTGGGAGGTTACAAGTTCACCAAGGTGCTCATGGATGGAGGGAGCAACATTAACATCCTGTACTATGAGACCTTCTGTCGTATGGGAGATAAGAATCTCAAACCGTCTAATACAGTATTCCACGGTGTAGTGCCTGGCAGATCAGCATATCCCGTTGGTAAGATAGCTCTGGAAGTGGCCTTTGGAGATGATCATGATTCCAGGTCGGAGTAATTGACGTTTGAAGTGGTGAAAATCCAAAGTCCATATCATGCCCTGTTTGGGCGATCGGCCTACGCCAAGTTTATGGCTCGGCCCTGTTATGTGTATTTGCAGCTCAAGATGCCGGGTCACAAGGGGACAATAACGGTTCACGGAAGCCGCAAAATCGCTTTGGAGTGTGAGGAAGGAGATGCGGCCTATGAAGAGTCGGTCTGTGCCACCGAGGAGTTGAAGTATTATAAAGACAATGTTGATCCGGCGGACATGACTCCATTGAAGAAGCCAACTACGGAGCATGATCCGGCCCTGAAGTTCAAATCGGCAGCAGAAACTAAGCTTGTTGACTTCGTACCTGGCGATTCGTCCAAGCAGTTCAGCATCAGTGCCAACTTGGATCCAAAATAGGAAAGCGCGCTCATCGAGTTCATCCGTGAGAATCGGGACATTTTTGCATGGAAGCCCTCTGACATGCCAGGTGTACCGAGGCAACTCGCTGAGCACACACTTAATGTGGATCCTAAATATAAACCGGTGAAACAGTTCCTCCGCCGGTTTAACGAAGAAAGACGCAAGGCGATTGGAGAAGAGGTAGCCAGGCTCTTAGCAGCTGGCTTTATTGTTGAAGTTTTTCACCCTGAGTGGCTTGCCAATCCGGTGCTGGTCCTCAAGAAAAACGACACCTGGCGCATGTGTGTGGATTACACAGATCTTAATAAAGCTTGTCCAGTAGATCCTTTTGCCCTCCCCCGTATTGATCAAATTATTGATGCTACGGCGGGTTGTGAGCGTTTAAGTTTTTTGGATGCATATTCTGGCTATCATCAAATCAAAATGGAAGTTAAGAAATAGGAGAAGACAACATTTATAACTCCCTTTGGAGCCTTCTGTTATGTGTCTATGCCCTTCGGGCTCAAGAGTGCCCATGCAACTTACCAACGGTGTGTACAAAATTGTCTTCACAAGCAGATTGGCCGTAATGTACATGCTTACGTGGATGATATCATGGTTAAGTCCATGGAGAAGGAGACTCTGATTGGTGATTTGAAGGAAACCTTTGACAACCTGAGAATTTACAAGATGATGCTTAATCCGGACAAGTGTGTCTTTGGTGTACCGGCGGGCAAGCTATTGCATTTTCTGGTGTCCAACAAGGGAATTGAGGCTAATCAGGAGAAGATCACGGCTATCACTTCCCTGGCTAAACCGAAGTGTATCAATGATGTTTAACGCCTGGCAGGCCGGATTGCCGCGTTAAGCCGGTTTATCAGTCGTCTTGGTGAGAAGGCAATCCCTTTGTATCAGATGTTGAAAAAAATGGATCAGTTTGTTTGGAGCTCTGCCGCTGATGAAGCATTTGAGGACTTAAAGCGGCAGTTGGCCAATCCGCCTGTGCTCTCCGCTCCCATTTACAAGGAGCCGTTACTGCTATATGTTGCTGCTAATGCTCGGGCGGTCAGCGTGGCTATTGTGGTGGAGCGAGAGGAGGCAGGCAAGGAGCATCCGGTTCAACGACCGGTCTATTATATCAGCGAGGTGCTAATCGAGTCCAAGCAAAGGTATCCGCATTGGCAGAAGCTGGTGTATGGAGTTTTTATGGCAAGCCGGAAGCTTAAACAATATTTCCAAGGGCACCCAATTACGGTGGTCAGTTCTGCTCCTTTGGGAGATATTATCCAGAACCGGGAAGCAACTGGCCGGATTGCAAAGTGGGCTATAAAGCTGGGGCCGTACGGTTTGAAGTATGTGCCTCGAACAGCGGTTAAGTCTCAAGCACTTGTTGATTTCATCAATGATTGGACGGAAATGCAAGCACCTGAAGAAAATCCGGATCACACGTATTGGACCATCCATTTTGACGGATCCAGGCAGTTGGAAGGCTCGGGGGCTGGAGTCGTATTAACTTCCCCACGAGGTGATAAGTTTTGTTATGTTCTCCGCTTAATGTTCCCTTGTACTAACAATGCAGCTGAGTATGAAGCCTTGCTCCATGGTCTCCGGATGGCTAAGGAGATGAATCTAAGTCGAGTTAAGTGCTTCGGTGACTCGGACCTTGTGGCTCAGCAAGTGTCTGGTACTTGGGACTCCAAGGACCCACTCATGGCAGCATATCGTCGTGAGGTGGATACTGTTGCAGGTTATTTCAAAGGCTATCAGGTGGACCACGTGGACCGGCAGAAAAATGAAGCGGCAGACGCTTTAAGCTGGCTGGGCTCTCAGCGCAAACCGGTCCCGCCCAATGTTTTTCTAGATGTGCTGCACAACCTTTCGGTCAAGATCCCTGGTGAAGAGGATTTGGCTATTCCTGATCCGGAGGCTCAATTGGTGGCAGCTCTTCATGTTATTCCGGATTGGACGCTTCCTTACCTGGCGTACAAGAACCGGGGCGAGTTGCCAGAGGATGAGATTCTGGCCCGGCAGATAATCCGGCGATCCAAGTCCATGGCTATTATCAACGGCGAGTTGCATCATTGCAGTGTGTCAGGAGCTTTTCAACGCTGCGTATCTCCTGAGGAAGGCCGTGAAATTTTGCGTGAGATCCACGAAGGAGATTGTGGTCACCATGCCGGTTCAAAGTCTCTGGTGGCTAAAGCGTTTCGCCATGGCTTCTATTGGTTAACTGCTCATGCTGATGCGGAGGATCTGGTCAGAAGATGTGATGGTTGCCAAAGGTTTTCAAGACGTGCTCATGTACCGGCTCAAGAATTGAGAATGATTCCAATTACTTGGCCGTTTGCGACTTGGGGGCTGGATATGGTTGGGCCTTTCAAAAGGTCCAAAGATAAGAAGACCCACCTCCTGGTGGCGGTTGACAAGTTTACAAAGTGGGTGGAGGCAGAACCTGTTAGCAAGTGTGATGCGGCCACGGCGGTTCAGTTCATCAAAAAGGTGATTTTCCGGTTTGGCTTTCCGCACAGTATTATCACTGATAATGGTACCAATTTGTCCAAAGGTGCTATGAAGGAGTTCTGCGAACGGGAGCACATTCGGCTCGACGTTTCATCAGTGGCACATCCATAGTCCAATGGTCAAGTAGAAAGAGCTAATCAAGAGATCTTGAGAGGCATCAAGACCCGGCTCATGATTCCTTTGCAGAGAACGCCGGGTTGTTGGATGGAAGAATTACCATCTGTGTTATGGAGCATCAATACAACACCAACAGATCAACAGGATACACACCGTTCTTCATGGTTTATGGAGCGGAGGCGGTTCTCCCCAGTGATATCCGTCATGATTCACCTCGTGTGACGGCTTATATTGAAGCGGACAACGAGACGACATGGCAAGATGCTTTGGACCGGTTGGATGAAGAGCGTGACATCGCAGCCGCCCGATCGGCGATTTACCAGCAGGATCTTCGTCGTTATCACAGTCGCCGAGTCAGAACCAGAACCTTTCAGGAAGGAGACTTGGTGCTTCGGCTCATCCAAGATCAGACTGATATGCATAATCTATCCCCACCTTGGGAGGGGCCTTTCGTGGTCAGCAAGAATCTGCACAATGGGTCGTACTATCTGATCGATATTTGAGAGCATAAAGACTCACGCACATCAGAGGAGGAGACCAACAGGCCGTGGAACATAGCTCATCTTCGGCCTTACTATACCTGAGCCATTGGCTATACTTATGTACATATTACGACAATGTATATATTATGATTAAATATAATAAACCGGAGCCTCAGCTAAAGTGGGGTATCTGTTCTTTTACATCATGTGAGGTTACACGGAGTTGCTCTAAAGCGGCCTCCGGTTTACCCCTTGAGTTCGCTTTTTAAAAGCATCATGTTATATCACTTGGGGGTTTGGTCGTGTCCGAACCAATACCATGCCTCTTGATAGGCGAGAGCCACCAGATCACTTGGGGACTTGGTCATGTCTGAACCAGTCATGCCTCTTGATCGGCCTAAGGCCACAGAATCACTTGGGGGCTTGGTCGAACCCGAACCATGACCATGCCACTTGATCGACATAAATGCCACGGTTTCATTTGGGGACCTGGCTGACTAGAACCATAGTTACACCTAACGGGAGCTTGGTCGTGTTCGGCCATGGTAACACCATCTGATCAGCTCAAATAAACTTTTTTTGCAATGGTTTTGTCTTTGCATTTTCTTTATACTTTTCTTTGAAGGGTTTTTTTTGCTTTTTATTACGTTTTTTAAACCGTCGAAGTGTTTTAACCAATCAATTGACGGAACACAGTTCACGTCAATCCGGAGACTATTTGCCCGGTTTGATCCTTGTTGTTAACATCCTCTTATGGAGTAACACGGTGTTTATTATAACCCGGCACGGTTTACCTGGGAAACCAGCATCATATATATACAGGAGCTGTTATCTCCTCCAACAGTGTGGGTTTGCAAAAACTCCGCTTTAAGATTGGCCAAGCCAACTTCATGCTCAACGATGGCAGGTATTATGTATCGCAAAAATTTGGTCATATACTTAAGAATTTTTTGGATGTTTTGACTTCATATATGCAGACATCATATTTCGCCAGACGGTACAACCGCGATGGCACTTGAAGAGTTTTTTATTGCAGAAAGCGCTCTGGAAAGTTCATCACCACAGGAAGAACAAATTATGCACGAAGACATATCAACATCAAAAGTATCAGCTAATCTATTACAAGGCAACACGGTGCCCATAATAATATCATTGTTTTTCGCAAAGGAGAGGCAGTTTCAAAACCGGCTTCCGGTTCAAGCCTGGTCACCAGCCTGGCCTGATGGTTGTGGGTCATCCTGCGCCGCTTCAGCCTCCGTTTCTCTACCCAGTGGCTGGAAATCAACAGTTGTCCAGTCGATTCCCATTAATGCTTGAAAAATAGCTTCATCGTGGATCAGCAATGACGGGTCAATATCGGGAGCATAAGTGTGCTTACGGATTGGAGGGATAATATTTTCCGACTCATGAATCGGGGCAGCTATTCGCTTGTTCTGATTATCATATTGAGCTTGATAACGAGACAAGTTTGCTTCTTCAGCCAGTTGACAAGCTAGCGGACGCACCTCCCGGTTTATGGCTCACCGATCCGCTTCACTAAATTCTGACCCATCTTCTTTCAAGCTAGGATAGCCTTGAGCCGCTTCAATAGGATCAAAATCTGGCACCCAGGCTTTTGCCCGCATTAAGGCATTGATCGCACCGGTTCGAGCAGCAGATTTCTTCAGCTCTTCAACTCGGGCAGGAAGCACCGACAGTTTCATCAGGGTATCTTGAATCAAAGTGGGCACCGGTTTGTTGTGAGATGAGGTACAGATGATCCGCTGTGCGCCAGTATACAGCTGTCCGACCAACGTGTAGACGACTTTCAATTTTTTCCGCACATCTGAACCCAAGTGACCAGTGCGGGTCCCTGAAATATCATAAGGGTTAAACCGACAGCTCTATAAGAAGGCCGAGTCAATTCAGAAGTCAAACTGGCTTACCAAATATAGCAGTGGTCATAGTATGCACGTGCCGCTTTATACTGGTCAGTTCATCCGCCACCGGTTTTAGTGCAGCCTCGGCATCCTCTGCTCGTTTGATTAAAGTGGACTTTTCAGTGGCCCAATCCGCCTGCTTCTTCTTGAAGCTCTCCTTAAGTTGTTCCATGGCGCTTAAAGCGCTGGCTAATTCCTCTTTTGCTTTGGAGGTTTCAGCTTGTTGGGTTTTCAGGTTTTCTTGGAGGTCGGCGATTTGGTTTTCTTTCGTCTTCAGCTTAGCCTGCATGCACACAGTTATATGCTTCAACAAAACGGTACAAGGATTGAAGTACCAACCACATAACAAGTTATGCACTTGGCACTTGGGGGCTAATGCATATTCGATCTTCATCTTTCAATTGCTTACAAAGTCCCAAGATCAATACAAGTATTCAACTTGGCACTTGGGGGCTAATGGCTATTTGCTCGTATATATTCTGATGCGGCAATTTCAATTACTTAAAGTACCGGTTTAACTATGCTAAGTTGAACCGGCCCTTGGGGGCTACATCAGCGAATTTCAAAGCATTAGGGTTTACATTAGTAAGTCCCGGTTTGAAAGAAGTTTACAAACCGGCCCTTGGGGGCTAGGAGAATCAGCAAGAATTGAAGCATACAAGCAGGAAGGAGCATATGGAAGTTACCTCATATTTATCTTTCATCATATTAACCAGACCGGCTTCATAGTCGCGACTGGTATACAACCGGTTCAGGTAGCCGGAATGGATATCTTGGGCGTTCAGAGTAGCATAAGTCATCAGATCAGCGTTCCACTTGCCTTTGCCAAAGGCAGCAAATTCTTCCTTGGCAGAATGTTTGGACAAAGCGACATGATTGCTTGGCTCAGTATGGCCAGTGCCAGTAATAACAACCTCATCATCCTGGGTACCGCCGGTTTGCATTGGGGCTGTTGGCTTGTCAGTAGGTTTTGCTGGACCGGTGGAGCTTTCAATCCGGATGGAACCTGTGGGCTGATTGACAGGACCTGAGGCATCAGTAGGTTTCTCTTCAGCAATAAGATCGTCGTCTTGCTGCGGTGGATCGTTGGGTATATCCTCAGGAATAGCCGCTTCAAGATCGGGTGTCTTGCCCGGCTCAAGAACGACATCTCCTTCGGCCGCTTTGTCCAGGCGGGCCTTCTTGCTTGGCCCTGAGAAGAATAACAAAATCAAATACAGCATATGTTCTAAGGCGATATACTGCAAATATCACAATAAGTATAGCTTACCCAAGCACCGTTTTGAGCGGTGGGAGCTGAGTAGCCGATGACTCGCCAGAAGATGAGTGGGAAGTAACCTGGTAATCGGAGTCAGACGGATTAAGAGGTTGACGAAAGCAGCCCGCTTCAGGACAAGCACTGACAAGCAAATTAGAGACCTCTGAATGGCGTTTCCGAACCAGACTGTTCGGTAAACCGGCGGAGGTAACTACCTGGCCGCTGTGCCGGGTTGTGCGACGAGCTTCGTGTTGTTGGGTCATCATAAGAAATTTAGGATCCAAATAAGCAAGAGGATGAGAAAATTTAACTTTCCGGTTTGCCTGATGGATTTTTTGTGAAGGCAAAGGTTCTGAATCGGAAGAGAGAATAATTACCTCTGCAGCATCCGCGTGGCTGGCTTCGGCATCATCCTGACAAATATCATCATCAATAAGACACATGAAAAATAAACCAAGTGAGTCAAGCTCTACCTCAAGGTCCGAATTATCCACATCATCATCAGGGGCCGGATTAGAAGAAGCAGTGTTTCTTTTCCTGTGGGCAGCCTTCTTCACAGCTTTAGTCTTTTGCCGAGTTGCTCTTTCCGGTTTGTCTGGTTTTTCTGGTTTCTCCTGTGGCAGTTTCTTGCTCCAAAACGGATCATTGCCCTGATTACACAGACACTGATATTAAACAAAGACCAGATATATCAATAAAAGATTCAGCAAAAAGAAAAATCAAAGTCTTACAACTGGCGGTTTGTTGGTGGCACAGAAGGGAAGCAGGCCGTTTCTAGCACAGATGTGTTCCGGTTCATTCAGCATCTGAAAGTGCAACTATCCCTAGGTGGTTTTGGTAATTCATAACAACATATAGCTCATTGAGCTAATGCTATTCCAAGATGATTATTTCAGGAAAGCTCAATGATTGGCATGGCATGGATGTGAAAGTGGAACCCTCAAAATGCTAAGGACAAAGGATTGGCTCAAGCTCAAAAGCTCAAGACTCTTCATTTTATATTTTAGTGATCCAAGATCACATTGAGTCTTTAGGAAAAGCCAATACTATTAAGGAGGGATGAGGTCTTGCTTAATGAGCCTCTTGCCTCATGTGCTTAGTGATATGCTCCAAACCCTCAACTACTTTCCCATATCCACATATGACCTAAACCCTAAGACAAACTCGGTCCTACCGATTCTTCCTATCCGGCGTCACCGAGTTTCACTTGTCATTAGCCACTGCCAAACCCTAGCAATTCGGTTCTACCGATAAGGATCTCGGTCTCACCGAGATGGGGTTGCAAACTCTCTGTTTCCCTTTCGTAACTTTTTGGTCTTACCGAAAGAGCGAATCGGTCCCACCGAGATTGCAATGTAAACTCAGTGTTTCCCCTTTGTAACTTTTCGGTCTCACCGAGTTCCACTCGGTCTCACCGAAAGAGCAAATTGGTCCCACCGAGTTTGCCTGACCAACTCTCTGGTTAGCTAATTACCAAATTCGGTCTCACCGAGTTTGTGTAATCGGTCTCACCGAGATTACGTTATGCCCAAACCCTAACCATATCGGTCCTACCGAGTTGCATGTCAGTCCCACCGAAAATCACTAACGGTCACTAGGTTTACATTTTCGGTCCGACCGAGCTTATTGATTCGGTCCAACCGAGATTGGAAAACTGTGTAACGGTTGGATTTTGTGTGAAGGCTATATATACCCCTCCACCTCCTTCTCATTCAGTGAGAGAGCTATCAGAACACACACACCATTCCAACTCATATGTTCTGAGAGAGAACCACCTACTCATGTGTTGAGACCAAGACATTCCATTCCTACCATATGAATCTTGATCTCTAGCCTTCCCAAGTTGCTTTCCACTCAAACCCTCTTTCCACCAAATCCAAATCCTATGAGAGAGAGCTGAGTGTTGGGGAGACTATCATTTGAAGCACAAGAGCAATGAGTTCATTACCTACACACCATTTGTTACTTCTTAGAGAGTGGTGTCTCCTAGATTGGCTAGGTGTCACTTGGGAGCCTCCGACAAGATTGTGGAGTTGAACCAAGGAGTTCGTAAGGGCAAGGAGATCGCCTACTTCATGAAGATCTACCGCTAGTGAGGCAAGTCCTGTGTGGGCGATGGCCATGGTGGGATAGACAAGGTTGCTTCTTCGTGGACCCTTTGTGGGTGGTTGCTTCTTTGTGGACCCTTCATGGGTGGAGCCCTGTGTGGACTCGCGCAACCGTTACCCTTGGGTGGAGCCCTGTGTGGACTCGCGCAACCGTTACCCTTCTTGGGTTGAAGTCTCCATCAACGTGGATGTAGGATAGCACCACCTATCCGAACCACAGGAAAAACATCCGTGTATCCAATTGCGTTTGAATTCTCCAAACCCTTCCCTTTACATTCTTGCAAGTTGCATGCTTTACTTTCCGCTGCCTATATACTCTTTGCATGCTTGCTTGAATTATGTGATGATTGCTTGACTTGTCCTAAAATAGCTAAAATCTGCCAAGAACTAAAATTGGGAAAAGGTTAAGTTTTTATTTGGTCAAGTAGTCTAATCACCCCCCCTCTAGACATACTTTCGATCCTACAAGTGGTATCAGAGCTTTGGTCTCCATTTGCTTGATCTCCATAGCTTTTGGTGGTCATAGCCTTTGTTTCACAACCTAGGAGAGTATGGCGTCTAGCGAGGGAAATTATCACCGTAGAGGTCCTTACTTTGATGGTACTAATTTTGCTAGTTGGAAGCATAAAATGAAAATGCATATTCTTGGACATAACCCCGCCGTTTGGGCTATTGTGTGTGTTGGTTTGCAACGTGACTTCTTTGATGGGAGAGAACCGAACCGTGAAGCTACCGCGGATGAGTTGAAGATGTTGCAATACAATGCTCAAGCTTGTGATATTCTCTTCAACGGATTGTGCCCCGAAGAATTCAACAAAATCAGCCGCCTTGAGAATGCAAAGGAAATTTGGGACACTTTGATTGATATGCACGAAGGTACCGACTCTGTCAAGGAATCCAAGTTGGATGTCCTTCAAAGCCAACTTGACAAGTTCAAGATGAAGGATGGTGAAGGTGCCGCCGAAATGTACTCTAGGCTTGCTCTCATCACAAATGAGATTGCCGGCTTAGGAAGTGAAGAGATGACCGATAGATTCATCATCAAGAAGATTCTAAGAGCCTTGGATGGAAAATATGATACCGTGTGCACATTGATCCAAATGATGCCCAATTACAAAGATCTCAAGCCAACGGAGGTGATTGGAAGAATTGTTGCTCATGAGATGTCACTTAAGGATAAAGAGGAACTTCACAACAAATCAAGTGGTGCCTATAAAGCCTCATGTGAAGCCCCTACATCATCAAGTGAGAAACAAGACTTCAATGAAGAATTGAGCTTAATGGTGAAGAACTTTAACAAGTTCTACAAGAGTAGAAGCAAAGATAGAAGCTTCAAGTCAAGGTCCTACAATGACAAAAGATCTTCTAGTCGAGAGCGAAACTGCTACAATTGTGGAAGACCCGGACACTATTCCAATGAGTGTACGGCTCCCTACAAGAGAAGAGAAGATTCTCCAAGTAGAAGAAGCAAAGAATCACCACCAAGAGAGAGAAGGAGTAGAGATGATCGTTATGAACGAAGATACTCACGGAGAAGCAAGGATTCGTAAAGGAAGGAAAAATCATCAAGGAGATACACAAGAAGAAGACATCAAGCTCATGTTGGTGAATGGGTATCCGGCTCCGACTCCGACAGCCACTCCGAGAGAAGTTATCACTCCAACTCCGAAGATACTCAAGATGAAGGTGTTTCCGGTCTAGCACTTGTGTCAACCAACTCCTATGACATATTTGACTCACCAAATGAAGGAATTGGAAGATGCTTCATGGCCAAAGGTCCTAAGGTAACACACCCCGAGTATGTTGATTTCAATAGTGATGAAGATGACTTGTTAGGTGATGATTTGCTTGTTGACAACTCTAGTGATGAATACTATGATGAAATGTCAATTAAACATGCTAATCAAGATAAAACGAATGACAATGATAAGGAGAAGATTGAGGCCCTAACTAAAGAACTAAACACTCTTAAGTTAGCTCATGAAAGCATCTTCGAAGATCATCGAGAACTTTTAAGAGCTCATGAGAAATTACGCTTTGAAAAGCTCAATCTTGAGCAAGAGCATGAGTTCTTAAAAGCAATCAATGATGATCTCCGCAAGAAAAGTTCTTCTTACATTGCCAAGAGTTTACTCTTATCCACTTACATGCCTCAAGTCAAGTCTAACAAGAAAGATTCTTCCTCTAGTAGTAACAATGATCATGCTAAATCCAATATAGTTACTTCTAGTAGCTCTCTTGATTCCACTAATGATTCACTTAGCCAAGTTACACTTGAGCAAGAAAATAGCTTATTGAAGGGAATTATAGAGAAAGGAGTGTACAAAAGCCTTGCCGGGAGTAAGCAATTCGAGGAAATTGTGCGCAAGCAAGGAATGCACCGGAAGAATCAAGGTGTTGGTTTTGAACAAAAGTTCAATGCCAATGGAGTTGAGTGGGAAGAAGATCAATACCCCAAGACAAAGTTTGTCCCTCAACAAGAGAAGTATGCTTCTTTCAAGGGGACACAAGCTCAAGATGATCTTCCACCACAAGACTACAAGCAAAAAGGGAAGGACAAGCTTCAAGAGGAAATTGATGCATTTGAAGAAGCTCCAAAGACCTTAGTCAAGTGGATTCCCAAGACTACTTCAAGCTCCACTTCATCAAGTACGACTACAACTCCAAGGATTCCCATCAAGATGATGTGGATCCAAAAGAAGAAGAACTAGAGAGTTCTTGAGGGTGACTCCGCCAACATACTTCACTCTTATCATTTTGGCAAGAACAAGTGCAATCAACTTCCACATCTTGCACTAGTTCAAGGAGTCATAAACCCTCTTGTTGGTAAGACAAGGGACAAGGTAACCTAAAAGTTTTCATGGACATCATCTTTTCTGTGCATCACTCTATGTCTATGGATATCCTTGTTTGTTCCTTGTGGGACTAACCCATGTAGGTATTGAAAGTGCAATTCACTCAAATGGATAGCTCCAAGAGATCTACATCAACATTGAGCATCCACATCTTCAATATCTACATGAAGTCATCATCGACATAACCCAAGGTTACTTCATCCCTCTTAGGGGGGATATCACATCTAGGGGGAGCTTTACTCTAAGACTTGAGCTAAAGCAACTCTAAAGATGTGAACACAACAATGCTTTATGTAAAAGTGGTAACCCCACTTGAGCTTAAACAATGAGTATGACCTATGATCAAGTGTTTTCACTTGACTCCTAAGTCAATATACTCATATATAGATGACCTAGTCATCGCAAATTGCTTGATAGATGCTAGAATTGGTTGTGCATGCCTTGTCACATATTTCATTTGCCATCTTATTCTGTGAGCATGCTGGTTGCATATTTTACTCATTCGAGGACATCCACTTGTTGTTTTGATTGTTTGGTTTTATCTTCTTTTGCCAAGTGGATGGACAAGAATGCCTAAGAACCTCCTCTAGCTATCTATGCTTTTCTCGTCTCAAACTCTATTCATGCTGCATCACAAAATTTGGTCAAGTCAGATTCGAACCACTCTGTGTGAGGAGCGCTCGGAGTCCCCGATTCGTCATAGACTTAAACTTCCAAAACCTCTTTATGATTCTCGGTCTGACCGATACTCCACTTTCGGTCCTACCAAGATCATTAAGTTGATCTAGGTTTTCGATCTCGGTGCAACCGATTTGAACCTTTCGGTCACACCGAGTTTCAGTAACTGCACGCAGTTATGAATCTCGGTGCCACCGAGTCGTTCCACTCGGTCACACCGATAGGGTCGGGCTATATATAGTCACGGGCAAAATTTGGAAATTTCTCCGAACCCCTTCGCCCGCGCGATAGCCTGCTCTGCCCTCATGGTCTCCGGATTGTCTTCTCGCCGCCAGCCGCCTCCAGTCGCTGGTCTCCGTCGCCGTCAACGGGAATTCTGCCCCGCCGTTGCCGCCGTAGCAAGTCCCCGCCGAACTAGGGTATGGACTTGATCTTTGTGCTATTCCTCGATCTGATTCCTAGCACATTGTGATCATATTGATTCTAGCCACGTTTGATAAACTTCTATCCAGTCAAAACGCCCGTAGATTAGGTTTGATTCGAAAATTCTAGGTTTAGGTTTCCGCCGAAACCATCTCGGACCCACCGAGTTGAAAAACTCGGTCCCACCGATTTGGCTTATGCCATTGCACAAGTGAGACTCGGTCTGACCGAGAATTACTTATCGGTGTGACCGATTTTGGAACTCTGTGAAACCCTAGCAGTTTCGGTGCCACCGAACTGTGACTCGGTCCTACCGAGTTCACTAGTTTAGGTTCCAAAACTGCTTCGGTATCACCGAGTTTGAAAATCGGTAGATCCGAGATGATTTCAGTGGGAAACTAAAACTAAGTTTTTGGATCATTCTTTTTGCAAAAATCTCTGCATTTTGTGATGCTCATCCACTCTATCTCTTCTATAAACTATTCACAGGGTCAGCAGTCAGTTTGCAGCATGTCAGACCAGAGTGATAGCCAGAATCTGTCAGAACAGCAAGTGGTGATGAGTGAGGGCACTAGTCCCTCCAGCTCTTCTGATGAAGGCAGCAGGAGCACTCCTAGCAATTTGCCAAAGGCTGCCACGAGACAAAGGAAGAAGAGGACTTCAGATTCCGAAGATGAAGACTATGTGGCAGAGGAAGAGGCCACTTCCAAGAGAGTTGAGCCAGCTCAAGGCACTAAGCCAGGCCTGAAAATCAAAAGGCCAACAGGCAGGAAACCAATGTCAAAGGCCAGAATGTCAACTGAGAAGCCCATAGAGCCAGTTGCAGCTGAGGGCAAGAAAAGAAAGGAAAGGGTGAAGAAGACTGTGGCTAGAGTGCTTGGCAAAGCTTCCATCATGGAAGAGGAGGAAGAAGAAGAAGTAGCTGCACCAGCACCCAAGGCACCCAAGCTGATGGGTGATGCCATAAGGTCAAGGGCTACTGCATCTAAGCCCAAAGCTGCCTCCAAGCCAAAACCAAAGAGGAATACAAGGAGCATTCCTGTAGCTGAGAAGAACAAGGCCCTAGTGCCCGAGACTGTTGCTGAAGAAGAGGAAGAGAATGTCCTAAGGAAGCTAAAGCCCAAGATCCCAGACCACAACGATGCTCATCCTGTGGCTGAGGATATGAAGCTCAGGAGAGATTCAGGGCTAAGGAAATGGAGAGAAGCAGACCCGTATGCTTCAAGGAGAAGGACTGTCGTGGACTACAGGTTTCACACCAAGGAGCAGCAGGATTTTTATGAGACAGTGCTGCTAGATAAGAAGCCCATTGTCTGTGATATGCGTTGGGTTGATTGGACATACATCAAGGACAATGAGGAGCACTATCCTGGAGTGCAAGACAACTTCATAGCTTGTGGAGTAGCTGACTTTGTTGGGCAGAAGCTCACAAAGTGGAACGAGGAACTTATCATGCAGTTCTACTCCACAGCTCACTTTTATCCAGATGGGAGGATCACATGGATGTGTGAGGGTACAAGGTACCAATCTACAGTGGCTGAGTGGGCACAGATCATAAATGCCCCAGAGGAGCAAGATGATGACTTGGATATCTATGCCAAGAAGAAAATGGACCACAACTCATTGTCAAATATGTACAAGGAGATCCCAAATGAAGCACTTGATACCTTCAAGTTTGGCTCAGTACATTACCTTCTGTCAGGGCTCCCGACGATCAATTGGATACTAAGGCACACCTTATTGCCTAAGTCTGGAGATCACAAGATGATCAGAGGCCATGCTATCAACATGCTAAATGTGTTTGATGTGCCTCAGAAGTTCAAGGTGATGAGCCTCATAGTGGAAACAATCAAGAGGACTGCAGCAGACCAGAAGAGGAGTTGCGGATATGCCCCTCAAATTCAGGAGCTCATCAACTCCAAGATGGGCATGGGCATATATTTATTGGACAAGGAACATTTTCCCATCCGTCCAGATTTTGAGAACAATGAAGTTGTGATGACTGAGAACGAGCCATCATCTGCCCAAGCATATGCAAAGAAGGAGAAGGCGAGGAAGGAGAAAGCTGCCAAGATGCCAACTCAACAGGAGGCATCTGAGTATTTCTTGAAGAATAAACAAGAGCAGCTTGGTTACTTGATTGCATCCACGCTGAGGATTGAGCAAAGTCTGGCCACCCTCACTAAGAATCAGCAGAGCCTAGAGAGAATCATGGAACATAAGTTCTATGACCTGGATGTCAAAGTAACGGAAGTTTAGTCTGCAGTGGAGTAGCTCCAAGAGGACATGCAGGAGAGGAGATGCAGGACTACCACTCATGCCTTTGCCAGAGTGCCACGAGGCCCGAGGTCATCTACCGTGCCAGTTGCTGACACAAGAGCCACCACCTCAGCACCAGCCACAGCCTTAGTTCCACCAGCTCCAGCATCTACTTCAGCTCCAACTCTAGCGTCTACTTCAGCATCTACCGAAGCCTTCGTCCTTGGAGTGATCCGGACTCCACCACCACCTGAAGATCAAGCCTGAGCGTCGATCTAGTGCTATGCATTTTCTAGGAACTTTTTGGTAACTTGTTGCCAAAGGGGGAGAAAATGTATAGATCATAGGCTTCGAGAGAGAGAGAGTGTTGCTTTTCTCTCTTGCTTTATTTGGTGGTTTTTCGAACTTGTTTGCTTTTGAGTGCTTGAGATACTACGTCATTATTTGTGAGACATTGATGATCATGTGTTTGATCATAAGCTACACTTAATGCTTGCTTAATGCTATTATCTTATCTATCTTATGTGATCATTCATTATTCTTGGTGATGAGTGCATGTATTTCATTCTTATCATTTTAAGCGCTCCACCAAGATGTATGTGACATGGAAGAGTAACCCATGACTCTAACTCTTTGTGCATTTGCAGTCCAAAGCAAATTTTAAATATGCACAAATTTAGGGGGAGCTCTTACTTATCACATACTTCTCAAAGCGATGATATATTATGCTTATTATCATTTGCCGAAGATTTGATCTATATGTTGTCATCAATTACCAAAAAGGCGGAGATTGAAAGTGCAACTATCCCTAGGTGGTTTTGGTAATTCATAACAACATATAGCTCATTGAGCTAATGCTATTCCAAGATGATTATTTCAAGAAAGCTCAATGATTGGCATGGCATGGATGTGAAAGTGGAACCCTCAAAATGCTAAGGACAAAGGATTGGCTCAAGCTCAAAAGCTCAAGACTCTTCATTTTATATTTTAGTGATCCAAGATCACATTGAGTCTTTAGGAAAATCCAATACTATTAAGGAGGGATGAGGTGTTGCTTAATGAGCCTCTTGCCTCATGTGCTTAGTGATATGCTCCAAACCCTCGACTACTTTCCCATATCCACATATGACCTAAACCCTAAGCCAAACTCGGTCCTACCGATTCTTCCTATCCGGCGTCACCGAGATAATTAGCCACTGCCAAACCCTAGCAATTCGGTTCTACCGATAAGGATCTCGGTCTCACCGAGATGGGGTTGCAAACTCTCTGTTTCCCTTTCGTAACTTTTCGGTCTTACCGAAAGAGCGAATCGGTCCCACCGAGATTGCAATATAAACTCAGTGTTTCCCCTTTGTAACTTTTTGGTCTCACCGAGTTCCACTCAGTCTCACCGAAAGAGCAAATCAGTCCCACCGAGTTTGCCTGACCAACTCTCTGGTTAGCTAATTACCAAATTCGGTCTCACCGAGTTTGTGTAATCGGTCTCACCGAGATTACGTTATGCCCAAACCCTAACCATATCGGTCCTACCGAGTTGCATGTCAGTCCCGCCGAAAATCACTAACGGTCACTAGGTTTACATTTTCGGTCCGACCGAGCTTATTGATTCGGTCCCACCGAGATTGGAAAACTGTGTAACGGTTGGATTTTGTGTGGAGGCTATATATACCCCTCCACCTCCTTCTCATTCAGTGAGAGAGCTATCAGAACACACACACCATTCCAACTCATATGTTCTGAGAGAGAACCACCTACTCATGTGTTGAGACCAAGACATTCCATTCCTACCATATGAATCTTGATCTCTAGCCTTCCCAAGTTGCTTTCCACTCAAACCCTCTTTCCACCAAATCCAAATCCTATGAGAGAGAGTTGAGTGTTGGGGAGACTATCATTTGAAGCACAAGAGCAAGGAGTTCATTACCTACACACCATTTGTTACTTCTTGGAGAGTGGTGTCTCCTAGATTGGCTAGGTGTCACTTGGGAGCCTCCGACAAGATTGTGGAGTTGAACCAAGGAGTTTGTAAGGGCAAGGAGATCGCCTACTTCGTGAAGATCTACCGCTAGTGAGGCAAGTCCTGTGTGGGCGATGGCCATGGTGGGATAGACAAGGTTGCTTCTTCGTGGACCCTTTGTGGGTGGTTGCTTCTTCGTGGACCCTTCGTGGGTGGAGCCCTGTGTGGACTCGCGCAATCGTTACCCTTGGGTGGAGCCCTGTGTAGACTCGCGCAACCGTTACCCTTCGTGGGTTGAAGTCTCCATCAACGTGGATGTAGGATAGCACCACCTATCCGAACCACGGGAAAAACATCCGTGTCTCCAATTGCATCTGAATTCTCCAAACCCTTCCCTTTACATTCTTGCAAGTTGCATGCTTTACTTTCCGCTGCCTATATACTCTTTGCATGCTTGCTTGAATTATGTGATGATTGCTTGACTTGTCCTAAAATAGCTAAAATCTACCAAGAACTAAAATTGGGAAAAGGTTAAGTTTTTATTTGGTCAAGTAGTCTAATCACCCCCCCTCTAGACATACTTTCGATCCTACAGCATCTTATTCACAGCCTCTGTGATTTCTTCATCGGTGAGCTGGATTTTGGAATGTCGCAGTGGGTCATCAACACTGCCAGTATACTCGCACATCAAACCGGAGCGCTGACTAAGGGGCAGTATGCTCCATGATATCCAACAGCGAGCGAGATCAACCCCTGTTAAACCGTTGGCCATAAAGGCTCTGAGCTTTGACAGTTGAGGAGCGTATTTGCTTCTCTCCTGGGCAGTCAATCTTTGTGGAAAAGGGTGTGTATTGCTGAGCCGCTCCGGACGAAAGCCAGGCAAGGGATTCTCACCAGCAGGGGAGGTGTCTTTGCAGTAGAACCATGTCTGAGTCCATTCTTTGGGGTGGCTATGCAGTTTGGCGTGAGGGTATGTGACCTCTTTCCTTTTCTGAATCGCCACGCCACCCAACTCCGTATTGGAGCCGTCAGTAAACTCAGTACGGCAGTTTAGATGGAAAAGGTCTCTGAACAATTCCACTGTGGGCTCCTCTTGAAAGAACGCTTCACAGAGCACTTGGAAGTGACACGTATTTGTAACAGAGTTGGGGCTAGTATCTTGTGGATGGAGCTGGAAATCGGCTAAAACACCCCGGTAAAATTTAGAACCGGGCGGCCTAAAGCCCCGGGCTAAGTGATCTACGAAAACAACAACCTTTCCTTCTCGAGGTGTGGGAGGGCATTCTTTGCCAGGAGCCCTCCAATGGATGGTATCTTTGCTGCCTAAAGCGCCAATCAGGACTAAATCGTCCAGTTGAGCCTCTGTGACACGAGAAGGAACCCAATTGCACTCATACACTTGCTTGGCCATGATGGAATCTACAAGGTAGAAGATCCCGGTTCAAAAATGCATTTGATCAAGATACATTGGTATGGGCACTGTTAAACCGGAGACAGAACTATCTGGATCGGAGTTTTAAGAAGCGACAAGCATCTGGCGGTGCAATAAGGGGACTAATGGCATATACCAGTTTGGAAAAAATTTCTATATGGTTAAACCGCCTGATCTAAGCATTGCGGATGGACAAATACGCAGAAACAGGTTTCACAAGATTTCCTTACAGCATTGGATCTGAAGCAAGTTCAGAAAAGGGATAAATACTTAGAGGTTCAAAGGAGCAGTACCGAACCAATGAGCAAAACGTTCATATAGATCTATGGTTTTGAGATGCATAAGTGAAGGCGAAGGTCAAACAACTATCATTGCACAGAGTAAAGATTTGCGGATTCATCTAAAGATCTATCGTATGAGTAAGAGGCAGACGATGAATACTGAAGAACTGTGAAACCCTAAAACAGATCTGCGGGGGAAAGGATAGAAGGTTTACTGGAGCTGAGGAAGACGTGGAAGGTTGCCGCGATGCTCTGGTGCGCCCAGGTTGATGCAGCGGCCAAGGTTGAGGCAGAGGTCGACGGTGGTGGCGGAGCTCTGAAGCCGGGCGATGCGAGGAAGACGAAGCAGAAGGGGAAGAAGGGAAAGAGAAAGGAAATGACCCTTCGGTCCTATTTATAAGGCAAAAAGACATGTGTCAGGCGCGACAATCAAGGGGGCACGAAACGGAGCTGTCGCCTCGATTTCCGCAGATATATTAAACAAAGAAGCATGATGGATATCTTCGTTATGACAGGTGAAGTCACTCCGGTTTACAATAATCAGAGAAGATGACATCATGGCGGTTTACCAATTTATGAGAAGACGTTGAAGATGAAGTTTTTGTTAAAGGATTGACATGAACCCGTTCAAATCAATCTGGGGCCTAATGTTGGGGATATTACTGTTGGGCGTAAACCGGCCTATCTGGGCCGGGTCAACTTCATCAGTAGTTCCAGAAGTGATAAAGCCCAAGAAGGCAGATGAGGGCCTAAGGCCCGTAGTCGGTTCAAGACTTGTAGCTGTAAACCGAAATTTGTATATAAACTTGTATTGTAAGTTAGGAATAAAGAGAGACCAACCCGAATACGAATATCGACCAGTGTTGGGACTCTGTGAACTGACGGGTGTCACTCATGTATATAAGGGGACGACCCGGCGGCGGTTCAGGGACAACAGACAACAACTCGAGACATAGGCGAAGCTTGTTTGCTCCCTAGTCATCGAAACCCCATCAATTCCATCACAACTAGACATAGGCTTTTACCTTCATTGAAGGGGCCGAACTAGTATAAACTCTCTTGCGTCCCTGTGTCTGCTTTAACCCCTTCAAGCTAACCCGTCGCGATGGCTCCACGACTAAGTCCTTTCTCTAGGACATCTGTCGTGACAAAACCATGACAGGAAGAAAGGGGAACTTCAAGAAGAATGGCAAGCAAGATGCTGCTCAAGTGAAAAAACCCAAGTCTGGACCTAAGCCTGAAACTGAGTGCTTCTACTGCAAAGGGACTGGTCACTGGAAGCGGAACTACCCCAAGTAATTGACGGATAAGAAGGATGACAAAGTGAACATAGGTATATTTGATATACATGTTATTGATGTGTACTTTAATAGTGTTTATAGCAACCCCTCAGTATTTGATACTAGTTCAGTTGCTAAGAATAGTAACTCGAAACAGGAGTTGCAGAATGAACAGAGACTAGTTAAGGGTGAAGTGACGATGTGTATTGGAAATGGTTCCAAGATTGATATTATCATCATCGCACACTCCCTATACTTTCGGGATTAGTGTTAAACCTAAAATAAATGTTATTTAGTGTTTGTGTTGAGCATGAATATGATTGGATCATGTTTATTGCAATACGGTTATTCATGTAAGTTAGAGAATAATTGTTGTTCTGTTTACATGAATAAAACCTTCTATGGTCATACACCCAATGAAAATGGTTTGTTGGATCTCAATCGTGGTGATACACATTTTCATAATATTGAAGCCAAAAGATGCAAATTTAATAATGATAGTGCAACTTATTTGTGGCATTGCCGTTTAGGTCATATTGGTGTAAAGCGCATGAAGAAAATCCATGTTGATGGGCTTTTGGAATCACTTGATTATGAATCATTTGATGCTTGCGAACCATGCCTCATGGGCAAGATGACTAAGACTCCGTTCTCCGGAACAATGGAGCGAGCAACAGATTTGTTGGAAATCATACATACTGATGTATGTGGTCCGATGAATATTGAGGCTCGAGGCAGGTATCATTATTTTCTGATCTTCACAAATGATTTGAGCATAAATGAGTATATCTACTTGATGAGACACATGTCTGAAACATTTGAAAAGTTCAAAGAATTTCAAAGTGAAGTCGAAAATCATCATAACAAGAAAATAAAGTTTCTATGATCTGATCATGGAGGAGAATATTTGAGTTACGAGTTTGGTCTACATTTGAAATAATGCAGAATAGTTTCGCAACTCACGCCACCCAAAACACCACAGCGTAATGGTGTGTCCGAACATCGTAATCGTACTTTACTAGATATGGTGCGATTTATGATGTCTCTTACTAATTTACCGCTATCGTTTTGGGGTTATGCTTTAGACACGGCCGCATTCACGTTAAATAGGGCAGCATCGAAATCCGTTGAGACGACACCTTATGAATTGTGGTTTGGCAAGAAACCAAAGTTGTCGTTTCTAAAAGTTTGGCACTGTGATGCTTATGTGAAAAAGCTTCAACCTGATAAGCTCGAATCCAAATCGGAGAAATGTGTCTTCATAGGATACCCAACGGAGACAGTTGGGTACACCTTCTATCACAGATCCGAAGGCAAGACATTCGTTGCTAAAAATGGATCCTTTCTAGAGAAGGAGTTTCTCTCGAAAGTAGTGAGTGGGAGGAAAGTAGAACTTGATGAGGTAACTGTAGCTGCTCCCTTATTGGAAATTAGTTCATCACAGAAATCTGTTCCTGTGACTACTACACCAATTAGTGAGGAAGCTAATGATGATGATCATGTAACTTTAGATCAAGTTACTACCGAACCTTGTAGGTAAAACAGAGTGAGATCCGACCAGAGTTGTACGGTAATCCTGTTCCAGAGGTCATGTTACTTGACCATGACAAACCTACGAACTATGAGGAAGCGATGATGAGCCCAGATTCCGCGAAATGGCTCGAGGCCATGAAATCTGAGATGAGATCCATGTATAAGAACAAAGTATGGACTTTGATTTGCTTGCCCAAAGATCGGCGAGCCATTGAGATTAAATGGATCTTCAAGAGGAAGACGAACGCTGATAGTAGTGTTACTATCTACAAAGCTAGAATTGTCGCAAAAAGTTTTCGACAAGTTCAAGGTGTTGACTACGATGAGAGTTCCTCACTCGTATCTATGCTTAAGTCTGTCCGAATCATGTTAGCAATTGCCACATTTTATGAAATTTGGAAAATGGATAAACAAAACTACATTCCTTAATGGATTTATTAAAGAAGAGTTGTATATGATGCAACAAGAAAGTTTTGTCAATCCTAAAGGTGCTAACAAAATATGCAAGCTTCAGCGATCCGTCTATGGACTGGTGCAAGCATCTCGGAGTTGGAATATACACTTTGATAAGTTGATCAAAGCATATAGTTTTATACAGACTTGCGGTGAAGCCTGTATTTACAAGAAAGTGAGTGGGAGCACTACAACATTTCTGATAAGTATATGTGAATGACATATTGTTGATCAGAGATAATGTAGAATTATTCTGCAAAGCATAAAGGAGTGTTTGAAAGGAGTTTTTCAAATAAAGACCTCGGTGAATCTGCTTACATATTGAGCATCAAGATCTATATAGATAGATCAAGACGCTTGATAAGTTTTTCAATGAGTACATACCTTGACAAGATTTTTGAAGTAGATCAAAATGGAACAGTCAAAGAAAGAGTTCTTGCCTATGTTACAAGGTGTGAAACTGAGTAAGACTCAAAGCCCGACCATGGCAGAAGATAGAAAGAGAATGAAAGTCATTCCCTATGCCTTGGCCATAGGTTCTATAAAATATGCCATGCTGTGTACCCGATCTATTGTATACCCTACATTGTTTTTAGCAAGGGGTACAATAGTGATCTAGGAGTAGATCACTAGACAGCGGTCAAAATTATCCTTAGTGGAATAAGGATATGTTTCTCGATTATGGAGGTGACAAAAAGGTTCATCGTAAAGGGTTACGCCGATGCAAATTTTGACACTAATCTAGATGACTCTAAATCTCAATCTGGATACATATTGAAAGTGGGAGCAATTAGCTAGAGTAGCTCAGTGTAGAGCATTATTGACATAGAAATTTGCAAAATACTTACAGATCTGAATGTGGCAGACCCGTTGACTAAACTTCTCTCACAAGCAAAACATGATCACACCTTAGTACTCTTTGGGTATTAATCACATAGCGATGTGAACTAGATTATTGACTCTAGTAAACCCTTTGGGTGTTGGTCACATGTCGATGTGAACTATGGGTGTTAATCACATGGTGATGTGAACTATTGGTATTAAATCACATGGCGATGTGAACTAGATTATTGACTCTAGTGCAAGTGGGAGACTGAAGGAAATATGCCCTAGAGGCAATAATAAAGTTGTTATTTATTTCCTTATATCATGATAAATGTTTATTATTCATGCTAGAATTGTATTAACCGGAAACATAATACATGTGTGAATACATAGACAAACAGAGTGTCACTAGTATGCCTCTACTTGACTAGCTCGTTGATCAAAGATGGTTATGTTTCCTAACCATAGACATGAGTTGTCATTTGATTAACAGGATCACATCATTAGGAGAATGATGTGATTGACTTGACCCATTCTGTTATCTTAGCACTTGATCGTTTAGTTTGCTGCTATTGCTTTCTTCATGACTTATACATGTTCCTATGACTATGAGATTATGCAACTCCCGTATACCGGAGGAACACTTTGCGTTCCACCAAATGTCACAACGTAACTGGGTGATTACAAAGGTGCTCTATAGGTGTCTCCGAAGGTACTTGTTGGGTTGGCGTATTTTGAGACTAGGATTTGTCACTCCGATTGTCGGATAGGTATCTCTGGGCCCACTCGGTAATGCACATCACTATAAGCCTTGCAAGCATTGCAACTAATGAGTTAGTTGCGGGATGATGTATTACGGAACGAGTAAAGATACTTGCCGGTAACGAGATTGAACTAGGTATTGAGATACCGACGATCGAATCTCGGGCAAGTAACATACCGATGACAAAGGGAACAACGTATGTTGTTATGCGGTTTGACCGATAAAGATCTTCGTAGAATATGTGGGAGCCAATATGAGGATCCAGGTTCCGCTATTGGTTATTGACCGGAGACGTGTCTCGGTCATGTCTACGTAGTTCTCGAACCCGTAGGGTCTGCACGGTTAACGTTACGATGACAGTTATATTATGAGTTTATATGTTTTGATGTACCGAAGGGTGTTCGGAGTCCCGGATGTGATCACGGACATGACGAGGAGTTTCGAAATGGTCGAGACATGAAGATTGATATATTGGAAGCCTATGTTTGGATATCGAAAGTGTTCCGGGTGAAATCGGGATTTTACCGAAGTACCGGGAGGTTACCAGAACCCCCCAGGGACTTAATGGGCCTTTGTGGGCCTTGGTGGAAGAGAGAGGAGGAGGCCAGGGCAAGGGCCGCGCCCCCTCCCCCCTAGTCCGAATAGGACAAGGAGAGGGGGGCGGCGCCCCCCCTTCCTTCTTCTCCTCCACCTCTTTCTCCTCTCTCTCCTAGTCCAACAAGGAAAAGGGGGGGAGTCCTACTCCCGGTAGGAGTAGGACTCCTCCTGGCGCGCCCTCTCCCTTGGCCGGTCGCACCCCCTTGCTCCTTTGTATACAGGGGCAGGGGCACCCCAGAGACACAACAATTGATCTGTTTGATCTTTTAGCCGTGTGCGGTGCCCCCCTCCACCATAGACCACCTCGATAATACTATAGCGGTGCTTAGGCGAAACCCTGCGTCGGTAGAACATCAACATCGTTACCACGCCGTCGTGCTGACGAAACTGTCCCTCAACACTCGGCTGGATCGGAGTTCGAGGGACGTCATCGGGCTGAACGTGTGCTGAACTCGTAGGTGCCATGCGTTCGGTACTTGATCGGCCGGATCGTGAAGACGTACGACTACATCAACCGCGTTGTGCTAACGCTTCCGCTTTCGGTCTATGAGGGTACGTGGATAACACTCTCCCCTCTCGTTGCTGTGCATCACCATGATCTTGCGTGTGCGTAGGAATTTTTTTGAAATTACTACGTTCCCCAACACCGATTCGCCGATCCGGTCGATGAAAACATGAATTTCGCTGAAGGGGACCCGATACCCGTACTCAATTGAGCCGGCCTCGGGGCCCCAGCCTTCGTCGTCGATGTAGAGCTTGCTATGACGACTCTTGGTCATCCGGCCCACAACGTATCCCTTGAGCCCTTCAAAGTTGTCGTTCAAGAACTCAAATCCACTGTGCGCTCGCCCCATGGTGGGCACCAACTGTCGTGGAATTGTCACGATAGATGTCCTAGCAAAAGGACTTAGTCGTAGGGCCATCGCAAATAGGAAGCTTAAAGGGGTTAATCGGGACAAAGGACACAAGAGATTTATACTAGTTCGGCCCCTTACGATGAAGGTAAAAGCCTACGTCTAGTTGTGTTGGAATTGCTGGGGTTTCGAAGACCAGGGAGCGAATGCACTTTGCTTGGCTTCGAGTTGTTGTTTCTTGTCCTAAGCCGCCGCCGGGTCGTCCCCTTATATACATGGATTGACACCCGGTGGCCTACAGAGTCCCGACCAGTTCATAAAATGTGTCCGGCTCGGTGACTTCTTTTATATGCCTTTCTTTACTAGTCTTTCCTTACATACGGCGGTTTACAATATTGGGCCTTAAGCCGCCTCTGGGCTTAGGCCTTCTATAAATATTAATAAACTATCGCCTTGAATGTTACTGGGCTTCTTTTGTAACCCGCCATTGGGGTTGACCCGGCCCCTCTTGGGCGGGTCTTACCTGGTAGTAATATTCCCAACAAGAAGGGTGATAGTGGAGAACTAGAGGGAGAGAGAGAGAGGGAGAGGTGCAGCCGCAGGCACGAAAGATCTTGTGTCTTTGGAGGGGCTGCCCCCTCTCATATATATAGGCTAGGGGAGCCGTGGTCCCCCACCCCAAAAACTCTAGGGGCGGCGGCCTCCTCCCCCAACTTGCCCCTCAAGCCAACGAGGAGGGCGCTTGAACCTCAAGGCAAGCGGGCGACGGCCCCCACCCCCAAAACCCTGGGGAGAATCGCCCCCTCACCACCTTGGCCAAATTGGCCCATGTGTTACTGCCCCACTTTGGTCCATTACCAAGTGGCAGACCATGGCGCTCCCTGAATTTTTCATCCTAGACACTTCTAGAACCTTCCTCTGTACTCTAGAGGTCTTGTAGGGTTATTTGGAACTTTTCCAGTTTTCCGGGTTTTCTTGGTTTTCTTCCAAAACCTCTAGTTCTATCCGAAACGCTTCCGGTTCTCTCTCGATACGATTTATGTTGTCCTTGAAACTTTTCAAGTGACATTCTCGAATACTCCTAAGTTACTACTCAATAGATCAAATTCATCTTAAGTGTGTGACTCTGTAGGTGCAATGAAATATAGACATGAACAAAGCTCCCTTTTGTTCAATGATCAACAACAGAACCATATACATCCATGTTGACCCCTATACTCACAGGAATTATATTCGAGTGAACCTTTAGTTAATCATATGCTGTTCCATTTGCTCTGTGATACTTTACAAAACCCAAGGTGAGATATCGGTATCCTCCTGAGTCATCAACATGCTCATTATATCGGTCTCCCCGTTACCGGTTTCGTTCTTATTTCTCGCTATCATGTTCCAGCATCCCTGTGACCTAGTCAGCTGTGTTTGACCTGATGATGATGGATGCCATCACATGAGAGGGCCCTAAGAATATATCTCCATCATCGGAGGAGCAAATCCCACTCTTGAGCTATCTTGTCCCTTGTCACACTTTTCGATAAACCTGCAAGTTATCGTTATGATCATCGTGTTACCGATGATGTTTGAGTAACCCCAAAGTGTATCATCTGGCATGAAGTGTCTCGATACCCTCATGGTCTAAAGGAACTAAGCATAGTTAACTTTTCATGTTATGAACTTTAGACTTGTGATGATGACATATCAAAGCATAGCAATCAAGTTGGGTCAATTCAATGTGATAGTTCTTCTAACATCATACTCTCAAAGTTGTTGGCATCCTTGTTACTCTTATCGTATACCCATGATCAGGTAAACATGACCATCATGCAACACTTGAGCTAGTCCTAGAGGCAAGACTAGGAATCAGGTTTTACCAGTTATAACTCTACATGTGCTTATGAGTTTTCCTCAGAATCACATATTCGAGAACCATAACAGTTATAACATAGAGTATAGCTCAAGATGGGAATGACCCGGGTCAACCCGCCGGGCCATTGGCCCGACCCTAAAAATGGAGGCCATTGGGTCTATCGGGTGGGCCTCGTATAGGAACCGGTCTAGTAGAGCCGACACTGGTTGACCCACTGGATCGGCAGGGTCGACCCAAGGCAATCGCCACCCCATACCTCTCATCCATCCCTACCACGGTGGAGGCGCTGTCTCCGGATCCTCCCGCTCGGTGTCCTGCTAGCCTTCTAGCTTGTCATCCCGCTGTCCTATTAGCTCGTCGTCCACCTCGCCATCCAGCTCCTGAGCCCCTTGCCGTCCATCTCATCGTCCAGCTACTTCTCCCGCCCGTGCTACTATAGTCTGCGTGTCCTTCCTCAAGCTGTTGCAAAGCACAGGTGAAACTTGCCTGAACAAGCTCGGCTTCTTGGTAGTAGCCTTGTACTTGTCCTCCTTTGGTTCCTAGTTCAATTACGGAATTCTAGCTGAATTTCGAGTTAGCCCTAGGGTACTCAATAGGCTAACGAGGCCATGGGATTTTATCAGAATGGGTAGATCCGTGGGCCCTAAAGTTGGCCTTGAGTCCATGGGGCTAGTCTGTTGGAAATATGCCATAGAGGCAATAATAATAATAAAGGTTACTATCATATTTTGCATTCATGATAAATGCTTATTATTCATGCTAGAATGGTATTAACCGAAAACTTAAATACACGTGTGAATACATGAACTACACCATGTACCTAGTGTGACTCTACTAGACTAGCTCATTGATCAAAGATGGTTAAGGTTTCTAACCATGGACATGAGTTGTCATTTTATAATGGGATCACATCATTAGGAGAATGTTGTGATGGACGAGACCCAACTGTAAGCTTAGCAATAGATCGTACCGCTTAATTATTTGCTACAGCTTTCTTCATGTCAAGTATGTGTTCCTTAGACCATGAGACCGTGCAACTCCCTGACACCGGAGGAATACTTACTGTGTATCCAAACATCACTTCGTAACCAGGTGATCATAAAGGTGCTCTACAGGTATCTCCGAAGGTGTTGGTTGGGTTGGCACGGATCGAGACTGGGATTTGTGACTCCGTATGGCGGAGAGATATCTCTAGGCCCTCTCGGTAATACAAAATCAAAAGAAGCTTGCAAGAATGTGACTAATGCGTTTATTCACGAGATGTTGTATTATAGAATGAGTAAAGATACTTGCCAGTAATGAGATTGAACTAGGTGGAGATACCGACGATCGAATCTCGGACAAGTAACATACCGCCGGACAAAGGGAATTGTATACGGGATTAACTGAATCCTTGACATCATGGTCCAACCGATAAATATCTTCGTGGAATACGTGGGAACCAATATGGGCATCTAGATCCCGCTATTGGTTATTGACCGGAGAGGAGTCTCGGTCATGTCTACATGATTCTCAAACCCGTAGGGTCGCACGCTTAACGTTCGGTAGCGCCAGGGTATTGTTGAGATATTAATAGTGGAAAGTATGAAGGTTGTTCAGAGTCCCGGATGGGATCCAGGATGTTACGAGGAGCTCCGGAATGGTCCGGATGTAAAGATTTATATATGGAAAGTTGTTGTCGGGGTTCCAGGAAGAAGTCCGGTTTTTTCGGTATTCTATCGGGAAGTCACTGGAAGGTTCCAGAAGGTTTCGGAGGGGCCCGGAAGTCCACATAGGGGTCCACCACGTCCCATACAATAGCGTGGGTTTTAGGAGGGCTCCCTAACCTTAATGGTCCAAGGGAACTACCCCCTACAAGGTCCATGCACCTGGGAAGGAGAAACCCTAAGTTGGAGGGAGTCCACTTGCCTTGGGAGGCAAGTTTTCTCCCTTGGACGCCTCCCCTCCTTGGAGGAGGGGCTAGGGCTATGCCCCCGGCCATCCCACACCCCTATATATAGTGGGGAGGGGGCACAAGGGCTATACACACCAAACCCAAGCCTCCTCCTCTTTCCCGATAAGTCTCCACCTTGATCCGTCAACGCTTGGCGAAGCCCGGTCGGTGTACCACTGCCATTACCACCACCACGCCGTCGTGTTAGTTCATATCTCATCTACCTACTCTCCCTCGCTTGCTGGATCAAGAAGGAGAGGACGCCACCAAGTCGTATATGTGCTAAACTCGGAGGTGCCGTCCGTTCGGCACTAGATCGGATTGGATCGCGATTGGATCATGAAGAGTACGACTACATCAACTGCATTACCACACTAACGCTTTCGGTCTATGACGGTATGTAGACACACTACCCTCTTATTGCTATACATCTCCTAGATTAGATCTTGGGTGTTTCGTAGGAAAGTTTTTGAGTTTTATGCAATGTTCCCCATCAGTGGCATCATGAGCGAGGTCTATGCGTAGATGTATTTGCAGAAGTAGAACACAACGAAGTTGTGGGCTTTGATGTTCAAATTTCTTACTTACTTTGTCTTATTTGAATTCGGTGGTATTGTGGGATGAAGTGGCTCAGACCAACCTTACTTATCCACGCACAAGATACCGGTTCCACTGACTGACATGTAACTTGTATTGCATAAAAGTAGCTTTGCATGTCTCTCCCACCTTAGTTGAATCTAATTTGACAACAGCGGTCCTTGTAGAAGGTTAAAACTCAACTTGTATATCACCATTGTGGTTCTGCATAGATAAGAATGATTCTTATAGTTTTCCCTAGCAGCCACGTAAAAATTGCAATAACAAAGTAGAGGGCGTCTAACTTGTTTTTGCAGGGAATGTTGTGATGTGGTTTGGCCAAAATGTGATGTTATATATGTTGATGTATGAGATGATCATGTTTTGTAATAAGTTCACAACTTGTATGTTGATGAGTACGGCAACTGGCAGGAGCCATAGGGTTGTCTTTAATTTATTGTATGACCTGCGTGTTGCTACGTCTTGAGCTTGCGTTGGTTTTCCCCGAAGAGGAAGGGATGATGCAGCAGAGTAGCGTAAGTATTTCCCTCGGTTTTTGAGAACCAAGGTATCAATCTAGTAGGAGGCCACACTCAAGTCCCTCGTACCTGCACAAAACGATAGCTACTCGCAACCAACGTGATTAGGGGTTGTCAATCCCTTCACGGTCACTTACGAGAGTGAGATCTGATAGGTATAATATTTTTGGTATTTTTGGTATAAAGATGCAAAGTAAAAAGTAAAGGCAAAGTAAAAAGCAAAGCAAGATTAAAGTGATGGAGATTTATATGATGAGAATAGACCCGGGGGCCATAGGTTTCACTAGTGGCTTCTCTCACATAAGTATTCTACGGTGGGTGAACAAATTACTGTTGAGCAATTGACAGAATTGAGCATAGTTATGAGAATATCTAGGCATGATCATGTATATAGGCATCACGTCGGTGACAAGTAGATCGAAACAATTCTGCATCTACTACTATTACTCCATTCATTGACCGCTATCCAGCATGCATCTAGAGTATTAAGTTAAAAACAGAGTAACGCCTTAAGCAAGATGACATGATGTAGAGAGATAATTTCATGCAATATGAAGTAAACCCCATCTTGTTATCCTCGATGGCAACGATACAATACGTGCCTTGCTGCCCCTTCTGTCACTGGGAAAGGACACCGCAAGATCGAACCCAAAGCTAAGCACTTCTCCCATGGCAAGAACTACCAATCTAGTTGGCCAAACCAAACAGATAATTCGAAGAGACTTGCAAAGGTAACCAATCATACATAAAAGAATTTAGAGAAGATTCAAATATTATTCATAGATAGACTTGATCATAAACCCACAATTCATCGATCTCAACAAACACACCACAAAAAGAAGATTACATTGAATAGATCTCCACAAGAGAGGGGGAGAACTTTGTATTGAGATTCAAAGAGAGAGAAGAAGCCATCTAGCTACTAACTATGGACCCGAAGGTCTGAGGTAAACTACTCACACTTCATCGGAGAGGCTATGATGATGTAGAAGCCCTCCGTGATGACGGCTCTCTTCCGGCGGAGCTCCGGAACAGGCCCCAAGATGGGATCTCATGGATATAGAAAGTTGCGGCGGTGGAATTAGGTTTTTGGCTCCTGTTCTGATCGTTTGGGGGTACGTGTGTATATATAGGAGGAAGAAGTATGCCGGAGGAGCACCGAGGGGCCCACGAGGCAGGGGGCGCGCCCTAGGGGGAGGGCGCCCCCACCCTCGTGACTGCCTCTTTTGTTCCTTGGAGCAGGGTCCAAGTCTCCTGGATCACGTTCAGTGAGAAAATCACGTTCCTGAAGATTTTATTCCGTTTGGACTCCGTTTAATATTCCGTTTCTTCGAAACACTGAAATAGGCAAAAAAACGGCAATTCTGGGCTGGGCCTCCGGTTAATAGGTTAGCCCCAAAAATAATATAAAAGTGGAAAATAAAGCCCAATATAGTCCAAAACAGTAGATAATATACCATGGAGCAATCAAAAATTATAGATATGTTGGAGACGTATCACATGTCAATTATTAAATGCCATGTAATAGCTTTACTTTATCGCTATGTGTTAGCAATAGTTGTAGAAGCAATAGTTGGGGAGACAACCACGTGATGACACGATGATGGACATCATGGTGTCATGCCGGTGCTTTGGAGATGGAGATCAAAAGCACAATATGATAATGGCCATATCATGTCACATATATTGATTGCATGTGATATTTATCTTTTTATGCATCTTATTTTGCTTAGGACGACAGTAGCATTATAAGATGATCCCTTCACTTAATTTCAATACAAAAGTGTTCTCCCTAAACATGCACTGTTGCAAAAGTTCGTCATATCGAAGCACCTCGTGATGATCGGGTGTTATAGACTCTACGTTCACATACAATGGGTGTAAGCTAGTTTTGCACTTGCAGAATACTTGGGTTAAACTTGATGAGCCTAGCATGTACAGACATGGCCTCGAAACACAGAAGCTCGAAAGGTTGTCGAACATGAGTCATATACTCCCTCCATAATAAAATAAGTGACTCAACTTTGTACTAGCTTTAGTACAAAGTTGAGTCACTTATTTTGGGATGGAGGGAGTAGTATATATGATCAACATGAAGATGTTAACCATTGATGATGACCCCACCTCACGTGATAATCGGACATGGGTAGTTGATTTGGATCATGTAACACTTAGACAACTTGAGGGATGTTGATTTAAGTGGGAGTTTACTAGTAATTTGATTAACTGAACCAATTATCATGAACACAGTCTAAATGCATTCGCAAAGTATGTTGTAGATCAATGGCTCACGCTATAGCTCCCCTGAATTTTAATGCGTTCCTAGAGAAAGAAAAGTTGAAAGATGATGGAAGCTACTATGCAGACTCCGTCAGTAACTTGAGGATTATCCTCCCTTCTGCACAGAAGGCTTATGTCCTTAATGCATCGCTTGGTGATGCACCCCCTCAAGGCTCTCCTGCAGATGTTATGAACGTCTGGCAGGCGCATTCTGATGACTACTCGATAGTTCAGTGCGCCATGCTTTAGGGCTTAGAACCGGGGCTCCAAGACGTTTTGAGCACCATGAAGCATATGAGATGTTTAAGGATCTGAAATTGGTATTTCAGGCTCATGACTGGGTTGATAGCTATGACACATCCAACAAGTTCTTTAGCTGCAAGATGGAGGAGAACAACTCCGTTAGTGAGCATGTACTCAAAATGTCTGGGTACTACAACCGCTTGAATCAGTGGGGAGTTAATCTTTCGGATGATGTGGCGATTGATAGAGTTCTCCGGTCATTGCCACCAAGCTACAAGGGCTTTGTGATGAACTATAATATGCAAGGGATGGAGAAAATGATCTTTGAGATCTTCGCGATGCTAAAGGCCGCCGAGGTAGAAATCAAAAGAAAGAGCATCAAGTGTTGATGGTTAATAAGACCACTAGTTTCAAGAAATGCAAGGGAAAGAAAGGGAACTTCAAGAATAATGGCAAGGCAGTTGCTGCTCCCATGAAGAAACCCAAGGCTAGACCCAAACCTGAGACTAAGTGCTTCTTTTTCAAGGGGAACGATCACTAGAAGCAGAAATGCCCAAAGTACTTGGCAGATGAGAAGGCTGGCAACATCAGCAAAGGTATATATTTGATATACATATTATTGATGTGTACCATACTAGTGCTTGTGGGTATTTGATACTGGTTTAGTTACTCTTATTTGTAACTCGAAGCAGAAGCTACAGAATAAACAGAGACTAGTTAATGATGAGGTGACGATGCATGTTGGAAGTGTCTCCAAGGTTGATGTGATCGCCATCGGCACGCTCCCTCTACCTCCGGGATTAGTTTTAAACCTAAATAAATGTTATTTGGAAATAATACATACGGATGTATGTGGTCCGATGAGTGTTGAAGCACATGGTGGATATCATTATTATCTTACCTTCACAGATGAATTGAGTAGATGCGGGTATATTTACTTGATGAAACACAAGTCTGAAATTCTGAAAAGTTCAAGCAATTTCAGAGTGAAGTCGAAGATCATCATGACAAGAATATGAAATGTCTATGATATGATCGTGGAGGTGAATATCTGAGTTATGAGTTTGGTATGTATTTAAGGAAATCTTAAAATTGTTTCACAATTCACGCGACGTGGAACACCATAGCGTAATGGTGTGTCCGAATGTCATAGTCGTACTCTATGGGATATGGTGTGTTCTATGGTGTCTCTTACCAATTTGCCACTATAGTTTTGGGTCTATGCATTTGAGACAATAACATTCACTTTAAATAGGGCACCATCTAAATCCGTTGAGATGACAACGTATGAACTATGGTTTGGCAAGAAACTTATGTTGTCATTTCTTATAGTTTGTGATGCGACACTTACGCCTGATAAGCTCAAACCCAAAGCAGAGAAGTACGTCTTCATAGAATACCTTCTAACACAAATCCAAAGGCAAGTATTTGTTGTCAAGAATGGATCCTTTCTAGAGAAAGACTTTCTCTTGAAAGAAGTGAGTGGGAGGAAAGGTAGAACTTGATGAGGTTATCGAACCTTCACTTGAATTGGAAAATAGCGCATCGCAGAAAGATGTTCCTGTGATGCATACACTAATTGAAGAGGAAGCTGACGATGGTGATCATGAATTTTGGATCAATTCAGTACTAAATCCCGTAGGGTGACAAGGGCACATACTTCCCCGAGTGGTACGATAATCCTATCATGGAAGTCATGTTGTTAGACAACGATGAGCCTACGAACTATGAGGAAGCAATGATGGGTCCAGATTCCGACAAATGGCTAGAGGCCATGAAATCCGAGATGGGATCCATGTATGAGAACCAAGTGTGGACTTTGGTAGACTTTCCCGATGACTGGCAGGCCATCAAGAACAAATGGATCTTTAGGAAAAAGACAGACACTAATGGTAATGTCACTGTCTATAAAGTTTGACTCACCGCAAAGGGTTTTTTGGCAAGTTCAAGGAGTTTCCTACGATGAGACTTTCTCACCCGTAGCAATGCTTAAGTCTGTTAAAATTATGTTATCAATTGCTGCATTTTTTGATTATGAAATCTGGTAGATGGATGTGAAAACCGCTTTCCTTAAGGAAGAGTTGTATATGACGCAACCCAAAGGTTTTGTCGTTCCTAAGGATGCTAAAAAGGTATGTAAGCTCCAGCAATCCATCTATGGACTGGTCCAAGCATCTTGGAGTTGGAATATACGCTTTGATGAGGTTATCAAAGTTTTTCAGTTTATACGAAGTTTATGAAGAAACTTGTATTTACAAGAAAGTGAGTGGGAGCTTTATAGCATTTCTGATAGTATATGTGGATGACATATTATTGATTAAAAATGATGTAGAATTTCTAAGCGTAAAGGGTTGTTTCAAATGAGTTTTTCAAAGGAAGACTTGGGTAAAGCTACTTACATATTGGGCATCAAGATCTATAGAGATAAATTAAGACGCGTGATAAGACTTTCACAGAGCACATACCTTGACAAGATTTTGAAGGAGTTCAAAATGGATTACTCAAAGAAGGAGTTATTTCCTGTATTGCAAGGTGTAGAGTTGAGTATGACTCAAAGTTCGACCACGGCAGAAGAAGAGAAAGGATGAAGGTCGTCCCCTATACCTTAGCCATAGGCACTATAATGTATGTCATGTTGTGTACCATAGTTGATGTGTGCCCGGCCATGAGTCTGGTAAGGGACTACAAGAGTGACCTAGGAGTGGATCACTGGACAGCGGTCAGGATTATACTTAGGTACCTAAAGAGGACTAATGAAATGTTTCTCGGTTATGGAGCTGATAAAGAGTTCGTCGTAAAGGGTTACGTCGATGCAAGCTTTGACACGAACTCGTATAACTCCGAGTCGCAAACCGGACACGTATAGTGGAGCAATTTGGAATAGCTCCAATTGGAGCGTGGTCGCAACATCTATAGTATGACATAAAGATTTGCAAAGTACACATGGATCTGAATGTTGCAGACCCATTAACCAAAACCTTCCTCACAAGAAAAACATGATCAAACCCCAAAAATGATTGGGTGTTAATCACATGGTGATGTGAACTAGATTGTTGACTCTACTTCAACTGTGAGACTGTTGTAAATATGCCCTAGAGGCAATAATAAAAATGGTTATTATCATATTTTCCGTTCATGACAAATATTTATTATTCGTGCTAGAATTGTATTGACCGGAAACTTAAATACATGTGTGCATACATAAACTACACCATGTCCCTAGTACGCCTCCACTAGACTAGCTCGTTGATTAAAGATGGTTAAGGTTTCCTAACCATGGGCATGAGTTTTCATTTGATAATGGGATCACATCATTAGGAGAATGATGTGATGGACGAGACCCAACTGTAAGCTTAACAACAGACCGTATCGCTTAGTTATTTGCTATAGCTTTCTTCATGTCAAGTATGTGTTCCTTAGACCATGAGATCGTGCAACTCCCTGACACCGGAGGAATACTTAGTGTGTATCCAAACATCACTTCATAACCGGGTGATCATAAAGGTGCTCTACAGGTATCTTCGAAGGTGTTTGTTGGGTTGGCACAGATCGGGACTGGGATTTGTCACTCCGTATGACGGAGAGATATCTCTGGGCCCTGTTAGTAACACAACATCACAAGAAGCTTGCAAGTATGTGACTAATAAGTTTAGTCACGAGATCTTGTATTACGTAGCGAGTAAATAGACTTGCTTGTAACGTGATTGAACTAGGTATGGAGATACCGACGATCGTATCTCGGGCAAGTATCATATCGCCGGACAAAGGGAATTGTATATAGGATTAACTGAATCCTTGACATCATGGTTCAAACGATAAAGATCTTCATGGAATATGTGGGAACCTGATAACCCACAAGTATAGGGGATCGCAACAGTTTTCGAGGGTAGAGTATTCAACCCAAATTTATTGATTCGACTCAAGGGGAGCCAAAGAATATTCTCAAGTATTAGCAGCTGAGTTGTCAATTCAACCACACCTAGAAAACTTAATATCTGTAGCAAAGTATTTAGTAGCAAAGTAATATGATAGTAGCAGTAATGGTAGCAAAAGTAATGGTAGTAGTTTTGTAGTGATTGTAATAGTGGCAACAGAAAAGTAACTAAGCACAGATCAATATGTGAAAAGCTCGTAGGCAATGGATCGGTGATGGATAATTATGTCGAATGTGATTCCTCATGCAATGGTTATAACATAGGGTGACACAGAACTAGCTCCAGTTCATCAATGTAATGTAGGCATGTATTCTGAATATAGTCATACGTGCTTATGGAAAAGAACTTGCATGCCATGTTTTGTCCTACCCTCCCGTGGCAGCGGTGTCCTATTGGAAACTAAGGGATATAAAGGCCTCCTTTTAATAGAGTACCGGACCAACGCATTAACACTTAGTGAATACGTGAACTCCTCAAACTACGGTCATCACCGGTAAGTATCCCGATTATTGTCACTTCGGGGTTAACGAATCATAACACATAATAGGTGACTATAGACTTGCAAGATAGGATCAAGAACTCACATATATTCATGAAAACATAATAGGTTCAGATCTGAAATCATGGCACTCGGGCCCTAGTGACAAGCATTAAGCATAGGCAAGTCATAGCAACATCAATCTCAGAACATAATGGATACTAGGGATCAAACCCTAACAAAACTAACTCGATTACATGATAAATCTCATCCAACCCATCACCGTCCAAAAAGCCTATTATGGAATTACTCACGCACGGCGGTGAGCATCATGAAATTGGTGATGGAGGAAGGTTGATGATGACAATGGTAACGGATTCCCCTCTCCGGAGCCCCGAACGGACTCCAGATCAGCCCTCCCGAGAGAGATTAGGGCTTGGCGGCGGCTCCGTATCATAAAATGTGATGAATCCTTCTCTCTGATTTTCTTTCTCCCTGAACGTGAATATATAGAATTGGAGTTGAGGTCGGTGGATCACTAGGGGGCCCACGAGGCAGGGGGCGCGCCCCACCCTCGTGGATAGGGTGTGGGCCCCCTCGCCTTGATTCTTTCACCAGTATTTTTCATATATTCCAAAAATATTCTCTATTGATTTTCAGGTCATTCCGAGAACTTTTATTTCTGCACAAAAATAACACCATGGCAATTCTGCTGAAAACAACGTCAGTCCGGGTTAGTTCCATTCAAACCATGCAAGTTAGAGTCCAAAACAAGGGCAAAAGTGTTTGGAAAAGTAGATACGTTGGAGACGTATCAACTCCCCCAAGCTTAAACCTTTGCTTGTCCTCAAGCAATTCAGTTGACGAACTGAAAGTGGTAAAGAAAACTTTTACAAACTCTATTTGCTCTTATTGTTGTAAATATGTAAAGCCAGCATTCAAGTTTTCAGCAAAGATTATGAACTAACCATATTCACAATAACATTTAGGTCTCATGTTTACTCATATCAATGGCATAATCAACTAGCGACCAATAATAATAAATCTCGGATGACAACACTTTCTTAAAACAATCATAATATGATATAACAAGATGGTATCTCACTAGCCCTTTCTGAGACCGCAAAACATAAATGCAGAGCACCCCTGAAGATCAAGGGCTGACGGGAAATTGTAATTCATGGTAAAAGAGATCCAGTCATAGTCATACTCAATGTAAACTAATAGTAATGCATGCAAATGACAGCAGTGCTCTCCACTGGTGCTTTTTAATAAGAGGATGATGACTCAACATAAAAGTAAATAGATAGGCCCTTCGTAGAGGGAAGCAGGGATTTGTAGAGGTGCCAGAGCTCAATTTTTGATATAGAGATGAATAATATTTTGAGCGGTATACTTTCATTGTCAACATAACAACCGAGAGATCTTGATATCTTCCATGCTACACACATTATAGGCGGTTCCCAAGCAGAATGGTAAAGTTTATACTCCCCCACAACCAACAAGCATCAATCCATGGCTTGCCCGAAACAACGGGTGCCTCCAACTAACAACAATTCTGGGGGAGTTTTTTTTGCAATTATTTTGATTTGATTTGAGCATGGGACTGGGCATCCCAGTGACCAGCCATTTTCTCGTGAGTGAGGAGCGGAGTCCACTCCTCTTGAGAATAACCCGCCTAGCATGGAAGATACAGACAACCCTAGTTGATATATGAGCTATTCGAGCATACAAAACAGAATTTCATTTGAAGGTTTAGAGTTTGGCACATACAAATTTACTTGGAACGACAGGTAGATACCACATATAGGAAGGTATGGTGGACTCATATGGGATAACATTGGGGTTTATGGAATTGGATGCACAAGCAGTATTCCCGCTTAGTACAAGTGAAGGCTAGAAAGAGACTGGGAAGCGACCAACTAGAGAGCGACAATAGTCATGAACATGCATTAAAATTAATCAACACTGAATGCAAGCATGAGGAGGATATAATTCACCATGAACATAAATATCGTGGAGGCTATGTTGATTTTTTTTCAACTACATGCATGAACATTTGCCAAGTCAAGCCACTCGAATCGTTCAAAGGAGGATACCATCCTATCATACCACATCACAACCATTTGAATAGCATGTTGGCATGCAAGGTAAACCATTATAAACTCCTAGCTACTTAAGCATGGCATGAGCAACTATAATCTCTAATTGTCATTGCAAACATGTTTCATTCATAATAGGTTGAATCAGGAACGATGAAGTAATCATGTTTACAAAAACAAGAGAGGTCGAGTTCGTACCAACTTCTCTCATCTCAACCAGTCCATCATATATCATCATTATTGCCACAACCGAATAGTGTGGATAATAATAATTGTGCACGTGCATTGGACTAAGCTGGAATCTGCAAGCATTCAATTCAATGGAAAAGACAAGGTAATATGGTCTCTTCGTTAGATCAACAATAATGCATATGAGAGCCACTCAACATTTTCATTATGGTCTTCTCCTCTCGACCTCCGAAGGAAAGAAATAAAACTATTTACACGGGAAAGCTCCCAACAAGCAAAAGAAGAACGAGAAATCTTTTTGGGTTTTCTTTTTAATTATTACTACTGCAAGCATGGAAAGTAAACTAGCTAAAAGCTACAACTCATTTTTTGGTTTTTATTAAGTTTTTTCAAACACACAAGAAGAAAGCTTAAAAAGAAAATAAACTAGCATGGATAATACAATGAAAAAGTATGAGCACCGACAACTGGCATGAGTGTGTGAACATGAATGTAATGTCAGTGAGAGATACGTACTCCCCGAAGCTTAGGCTTTTGGCCTAAGTTGGGCTATGGCCACGGCTGGCCTGGTGGAAATCCAAAGTTGTAGCTGGGGTCGTACTGAGATGCAGCAGCTACTGCCTGACGAGCTGTAGCTTGGAGGCGATCTGCCTCCATCCTCCTCTTGTATTCGTTCACCTCCTCCCTGGTTATAACATATCTCCCTTTGGCCTGAAAGTCAAAGAAAGCAGGAGCAGGGAGAGCAACATGGACGGTGCGTTGTCAGTCGGTACTGGAGGAACTGATCGTTCCTCTCAACAAACCGATGACGAACCATAGCATTATGATCTAGATAAGTAGGAGGCAATTCAATATCATTCTCATGTATGAGTATCTCAAGAAAAAGCTACACGAGTTGCATAAATTCCACCAAACAAGTCTCCAGTTAACTATTAAGATGCAACATGCGTGCAACAATAGCCCCCAAGTTGTATTGTTTAGCACCCAATACCGCACTCTTGAGGACACCAAGATCTGGAACGCACATGTGGCAAGCCTCATCTTTACCATTAATGCATCTACCCATGAAGATAGCAAAATAATGTATGGCAGGAAAATGAATGCTCCCTATGGTAGCTTGTGTTATTTCTCTAGATTCCCCCACAATGATACTAGCAAGAAATTCTTTAAATTCAGATTTGCGAGGTTCACTAACACTACCCCACTGCGGGAGTTTACAAGCAGTATTAAAATCTTCTAAGTCCATGGTATAAGATTTATCATAGAGATAAAATAGGACATTACAAGAATTGCGTGATGATGTAAATTTAAACCTTCTCACAAAGGAATCAGTTAGGTGATAATATTGGGGGCACTTATCTGACACGAAGCCCTCAAGTTCAGCATTACGCACATACGCGTCAAATTCCTCCTTAATTCCTGCTTGGACCATAAAATCTTCTGACGGCCATTCACAAGGCCGCACCTGAGCTTCTCTTGGTAGTTCATAGTCCGGCTCACGTATCGCGGGCCTGGGTCCTTGCTTCCTCGAGGAACCACCTTGGTACATTTTCGTAAACATATTTCTTCCGCTGATTTTTTTTTGAAATTTTTAGTAACTCAAAATAAAAGTGAACCAAACTCAACAAGATTGATAGCAACTACTCCCACAAGTGCCTATAGACTATATCATGCACTAAAACTACTTTTGACCGCATAAATTTGACATGCAAGCTCAAGAACAGGGTCACCTAAGTAGAAAAAAATTGTAATAAATAAAGCACTAGAACAAAAACTAATTGGACCATTGGAGGAGTCACATACCAAAGAACAATCCCCCAAAGCAGTTTTGTGAATGGAGCTTTGAGCAAGGAGATCGAAAATGGCAGCAAAATGAGCTAGAACTGAGGTTTGAGCTGGTGGATGATTTTCTGGAGGAAGACGAAGTGTGTGGGTGCAAGAATAAGTGGAGGGGGCCCACGTGGGGTCCACAAGGTAGGGGCGTGCCCTGCACCCTCGTGGGCGCATGGTGAGGCCCCCTGGTGTGTTCTCAGTGCCAATAATTCTTAAATATTCTAGAAAAATCATATTAAATTTTTAGGATATTTGGAGAACTTTTATTTTCGGGGTATTTTTTATTGCAAGGATAATTCAGAAAAGAGACAGAAAATATTATTTTTACTGTATTTAATCTAAATAACAGAAAGTAAAAGGAGGGTACAGAAAGTTGTGCTTTGTAATTTCATCCATCTCATGCTCATCAGAAGGAATCCACTAATAAGGTTGATCAAGTCTTGTTAACAGACTCATTCCGAATCGCATGAAACCGGAGAATTTTTGAATAACACTAAGTTACCACAACGGGGATATGCACATCCCCAGCAATAAGAATATCATATTTCTTCTTGACAGTAGGAAGAGGAAATTCAAAATCTCCAATAATAATCGTTGAAATTTTTCTAATAGAATTGATACTATGGACTTGAGGTTGTTTCCTCGAAGTGTACCATATGCTCATTACCATTAACATGAAAAGTGACGTTGCCTTTGTTGCAATCAATAACAGCCCTGCAGTATTCAGAAAGGGTCTACCAAGAATAATAGACATACTATCGTCTTCGGGAATATCAAGAATAACAAAGTCCGTTAAAATAGTAACGTTTGCAACCACAACAGGCACATCCTCACAAATGCCGACAGGTATAGCATTTGATTTATCAGCCATTTGCAAAGATATTTTAGTAGGTGTCAACTTATTCAATTCAAGTCTACGATATAAAGCGAGAGGCATAACACTAACACCGGCTCCGAGATCACATAAAGCAGTTTTAACATAGCTTCTCTTAATGGAGCATGGTATAGTTGGTACTCCGGGATCTCGAAGTTTCTTTGGTATTCCACCCTTAAAAGTATAATTAGCAAGCATGGTGGAGATTTCAGCTTCCGATATCTTTCTATTATTTGTAACAATATCCTTCATGTACTTAGCATAAGGGTTCATTTTAAGCATATCAGTTAAACGCATACACGAAAAGATAGGTCTAATCATTTCAGCAAAGCGCTCAAAATCCTCATCATCCTTTTTCTTGGATGTTTTAGGAGGAAAGGGCATGGGTTTCTGAACCCATGGTTCCCTTTCTTTACCGCGCTTCCTAGCAACAAAGTCTCTCTTATCATAATGTTAATTCTTTAATTGTGGGTTATCAAGATCAACAGCAGGTTCAATCTCTACATCATTGTCATTTCTAGGTTGAGCATCAACATGAACATCCTCATTAACATTATCACTAGGTTCATGTTCATCACCAGATTGTGTTTCAGCATCAGAAATAGAAATATCATTGGGATTCTCAAGTGTGTCAATAGCAGGTTCACTAGAAGCATGCAAATTCCTATCAATTTCCTTTTTCTTCTTCTTAGAAGAAATAGGTGCATCAACATTAGTTCTCTGAGAATCTTGCTCAATTCTCTTAGGGTGGCCCTCAGGATACAAAGGTTCCTAAGTCATTTTACCCCCTCTAGTCATAACTCTAACAACATTATCATTTTTTTATTATTTAATTCATTGAGCAAAGCATTCTGAGCTTTAAGCACTTGTTCTACTTGAGTGGTAACCATAGAAGCATGTTTACTAATAAGTTTAAGTTCACCTTTAACTCTAGACATATAATCACTCAAGTGTTCAATCATATAAGTATTACGTTTCAATAGTCTACCAACATAAGCATTGATGTAGCGACCAGACCTCAAACAGTCTGATCTCTGTGCTCCGGTGTCATCCCTGGATCAGTAATGCTGACACCACACAATACTCGAAGGATTTATAGCAGAGTAGCAATCACACACTTATTACATCGAGTGTCTCAAGAGAGAACTTATTACAATAAATATGGCTTAAGGCCATCTAATACCGATAACAGCGGAAGGCTTGGAAGATAAGTGAGTCCATCAACTCCAACGGCATCACTGAGTATAGAACCACGACCTAAAAACTCCTTAATCGTCGTCTGAAAATTCTGCAACATTAACGTTGCAGCCCGAAAATGGGTCAGCACATGGAATATGCTGGCAAGGTAACACATAGAGAGTAATGGAATGAAACAGCTATACTATATGCATATTTGGCTGGTGGAAAGATCTATGGTTACAGTTTTGCGTAAAGCCAATTTTTCCCTACTTTAAAGGAATAAAATTTAATTAATATCATGGTGGTTGTTAAACATTGAGAATGGTTGACAGCATTCTCAATCCCAATAAAGCATCATCATTAAACATAACCCAACAAAATTAATTTAGAGTAACATGTTGAGATTCACATGATAATCCAAGTACTAGATACTCAAGATGTCCATAACCGGGGACACGGCTAACCATGATTAGTTTATTACACTCTGCAGAGGTTTGCGCACTTTTCCCCACAAGACTCGATCGCCTCCGTTTGGTTTCTCGCACTGCATGGTGTTTGAGAAGACGGATGACCGAGACATAGTCTTTCAGAAGCGCTAGCACCTTACGATCGGGTAGACCGTACCACCTACATCCCCTACATCTGCTAGTCTACCACTGTAAGAGTTCGCATGACTTAGTCAACTATGCTAGAGCCCATAATAGCTTGTGGCTGCACACGGAAGTTTCTAGTATGAATAATCACATGATCCCTTTGAGCCTGGGTGGCGGTCCAAAAGAAAACAGGCAAGTCTTGGAATACCCAGGTGCCTCAATCCACCCAGATGTGTGTTTAAGTTGCCACCTTAGATAAACCATTAATTAACAATCTCACATCTGTCATGGATTTCACTCACCCAATCCAGGTCTACTAGCATAGCATGGCATAATAAGCAAACATAGAAGTAACTCCCAAAGGTTTGATAATAAACGGTAATAGGTACTACCTCATCTACTTCCCATCCCACAATTTATTCAGATCCTAACCATGCAATGTGTGAGGATTGATCTAATGCAATAAAACTGGGTAGTAGAAAAGGTATGATCAAAGTGTTACTTGCCTTGCTGATGATCCGCGAAACCTAACGATTCGAAGTAACAGGCGGCGCACTCCGGGTATTCTATCGCAGACAAACAAACAAGCATACAATAAGTACTCATCTAATGCACAGGTAAAACTCAAATAAGAGATCTAACCAGAAGGTTCAACTTAAGAACTCCGGTTGGCAAAAGAATCAAATCGAACGAAGCAACGAAAATCAAACGGCGAAAGAAAACAACTTTGTTCTACGAATCTGGATCTAGGGAAAATTTTACAGTAGCAAAACTTGTTTAAGTTGACTAAACGAATAGAGGGTTTCGAGACGAATCTCTAGGCGCTTGAATCGCCTGATTCCGATATACGAGCGAAAGTTAAACTAAAACGAAAATTGGATCAGGAATCGCGATCAGAAAAATCGCGGATTTAATCCGAGAAAAAGAAAAAACAACAAACGCCGATTTTTTTACGGCGGCACGGAAAACGAGGCGGCAGCGAACCTCGGCGGCGGCGGCGTCCGGCGCGGGGCTGGGGCGAGGTCGGCGGCTGGGCTAGGGTTTCCCCCGGGTGGGCTGCCCCTGCTTTTATACCCTAGTCGGGCCGGAGTCCTAGTCGGACACGGCCCGTTAGGTCGGTTCCTTTTTTTAAAAATTATTCCGCTCGGAAGAAAAATAAAAATAAATACTAAACCGACTCCAAAAATTCCGAAATAAATTTTCACGGGCTTCTAAAATCAAGCCGCACAAGGTGAACATTTATTTGGGCCCTAAATGCAATTTTGAAAAACGCACATTTTTCCTAAATTCAAATAAAACACCGAAAAACTCCGAAATAAAATCTTATTTGATTTTTTATTAAATCCTCAATATTTATTTATTTTGGGAAAGTCATTTTATTCTCTCTCTCATATTTTTGTAATAGAAATAATTGATGATAAAATAAATAAAATCAAATGATCCTATTCTCAAAATTTGAGAGAACTCAAATATGAAAATAACGAAATCCTAAACTCTCTCCGTGGGTCATTGAGTTGCGTAGAATATCTAGGATCAACCAAAATGCAAAATAAAATATGATATGCATGATGATCTAATGTATAACATTCCAAACTGAAAATTTGGGATGTTACAAACCTAGCCCCCTTAAGATGAATCTCGCCCTCGAGATTCGGGTTGGCTAGAAAATAGGTGAGGGTGGTCTTTGAGCAAATCTTCCTCTCGCTCCCAGGTGGCTTCATCCTCCGTGTGGTGGCTCCACTGAACTTTGCAAAACTTAATAACCTTGTTGCTAGTAACTCGGCTGGCAAACTCGAGGATCTTAATTGGTTTCTCCTCGTAGGTCAAATCGTTATCCAACTGAATAGTTTCCAAAGGCACTGCATCTCTCAACGGTATGTTAGCCATCTCCGCGTGACATTTCTTTAACTGAGAAACGTGGAACACATCATGTACTCCTGACAATCCTTCGGGCAATTCCAACTTGTAGGCTACTTCTCCCATACGCTCCATAACTCGATATGGTCCTACAATCGTGGTGCTAACTTCCCTTTAACTCCAAAACGCTTTGTTCCTCGAAGTGGAGATACTCAAAGATAAGCTCTATCTCCGACTTCGTAAACTGTCTCATTGCGTTTAGAATCTGCATAGCTCTTCTGTCTGGACTGGGCTACTTTGAGCCTATCGCGAATCAACTTCACCTTCTGTTCAGACTCTTTAATCAAGTTAGGACCAAACAACTGGCAGTCTCCAACTTCGTCCCATGACAATGGTGTCCTGCACCTCCTTCCGTACAAGGCTTCGAAAGGGGCCATCTTCAAACTGGTTTGGTAACTGTTGTTGTAAGAAAACTCTGCATATGGCAAATTATCGTCCCAACTAGATCCATAATCTAGCGCACAAGCTCTCAGCATATCCTCCAAAATCTGATTGACTCTCTCGGTCTGTCCATCTGTCTGTGGATGAAAAGCTGTACTGAATTCTAACCTGGTTCCCAAAGTTTCATGCAACTGCTTCCAGAACTTTGAGGTAAACTGGGTTCCTCTATCTGATACGATACTCCTTGGAACTCCATGCAGACTTACTATTCTGGTCATGTATATCTTTGCCAACTTAGCACTGGTATAAGTGGTCTTTACCGGGATGAAATGAGCTACTTTCGTCAATCGATCAACTACAACCCAAATCGAGTCATAGCCTGAACGAGTCCTGGGCAATCCCGTGATAAAATCCATGCCTAGCTTATCCCACTTCCATTCGGGTATCAGCAATGGTTGTAACAATCCTGCTGGCTTCTGATGCTCTGCCTTTACTCTATGACATACATCACCAACAGCTACATACTCCGCAATATCCTTCTTCATTCCGGTCCACCAGAAAATATCCTTCAAATCCAAATACATCTTGGTATTTCCTGGGTAAATTGAATACGGTGAGTCGTGTGCCTCTTGCAAAATCAACTTCCTGATCTCCGGGTCCTTGGGCACATAAACGCGGTCTTCAAACCATAAGGTGTCGTGCTCATCCTCACGAAATCCTTTAGCTTTTCCTTTGCTCAGTTTCTCCTTTATAGCGGCAATCTCCTTGTCAGCTTTCTGATCCTCCCTGATTTTACCCATCAAGGTTGACTGAATCTCCATTGCTGCTACATAACCTCTCAGAACTATTTCCAAACATAGTTCAGGAAGATTTTTGGCTAACTCCCTTGGTATTCCTCCCGTCATTAATGTATTGACATGGCTCTTACGGCTTAATGCGTCAGCAACTACATTAGCCTTTCCGGGGTGATAATGAAATTTCATATCATAATCCTTGATAAGCTCCAACCATCTCCTTTGTCTGAGATTTAACTCCTTCTGTGTGAAAATGTACTTCAAACTCTTATGATCCGTGTACACCTCACAATGATTTCCAATGATAAAATGTCTCCATGTTTTCAAAGCATGCACTACGGCTGCTAACTCCAAATCATGCGTAGCATAATTCAACTCATGAGGCTTCAGTTGTCTTGAGGCATATGAAACAACTCTCCCTTCCTGCATAAGCACTGCTCCAAGTCCTCGACGTGAAGCGTCGCAATACACCTCATAATCCATGGTCTGGTCTGGCAAAATCAACACTGGTGAGGTAACCAAACGTTTCTTCAACTCCTGGAAACTAGCCTCACACTCCTCTGTCCATATGAACTTGCTATCCTTCTTCAACAACTCAGTCATAGGCTTCGCAATCTTTGAGAAATTCTCAATAAATCTCCGGTAGTATCATGCGAGTCCAAGAAAACTCCGGATCTCTCCAACTGTTGTTGGGGCTTCCCACTTGGTCATGGTTTCAACTTTAGCGGGATCTACTGCTATACCTTCTCCAGATATAACATGTCCGAGTAATCCTACTTCCTTCAACCAAAACTCACATTTGCTGAACTTGGCATATAATTGATGTTCTCTGAGCTTTCCAAGTACCAAAGGCAAATGTTCCTTATGCTCCTCTTCATTCTTCGAATAAACCAGGATATCATCAATGAACACCACGACGAACTTATCCAAAAACTCCATAAACACTTTGTTCATCATGTTCATAAAATAGGCAGGTGCGTTAGTCAGACCAAATGACATAACGGTATACTCGTACAGCCCATACCTGGTGGTAAAAGCTGTCTTCGGAATATCCTGTTCTCGAATCTTCAACTGGTGGTATCCTGATCGCAGATCGATCTTGGAAAATACCTTAGCTCCTTGCAATCGATCAAACAGATCGTTGATCATTGGTAGTGGGTACTTGTTCTTGATCGTTACTTCATTCAATCCTCGATAATCAACAACCATCCTTAACGATCCATCCTTCTTCTCCACTAGAAGTACTGGCGATCCCCAAGGCGAAGAACTTGGGTGAATATATCCTTTATCCAGTAACTCCTTAATCTACTTCTTAATTTCCACCAAATCCTTTGCTGGCATCCTATATGGTCTCTTTGATATTGGCCCTGTGCCTGGCAATAGCTCAATCAAGAACTCAATATCTCTATCCGGTGGCATGCCTGGCAACTCTTCCGGAAATACATCAGGAAAATCCCTTACCACTGGTACTTCCTCCTGCACAACTCCTGTTAAGCAATTTACTTGGGTCCTCTTTGGCACATGTCGGGATACATACTTGATCCTTCTCCCTTCTGGGGTGGTAAGCAAAATTGACTTACTAGCACATTCAATATTCCCTTCATACTTTGATAACCAATCCATGCCTAATATCACATCCAATCCTTGAGATTCCAATACTATTAGGTCTGAGGAAAAAACGTAGTTACCAATCCTTAATGGTAACCGATCACACCATAGACTAGCCACATACTCTGCTCCGGGCGAGGTTACTAACGTGGGTGACCTAAGGGCTTGGGTTGGTAGGTTATATTTATCCACAAATCCCCTTGAGATGTATGAATGCGATGCACCAGTATCAAAAAGAATGAGTGCAGTAAATGACTTAACCAAAAACTTACCTATTACTGCATCGGGCTGTGCTTCAACCTCCTCCACGCTAACGTGGTTCACCTGTCCCCTGTTAAAAGGGTTCGGCTTCTTTCCAGAACTTCCATTGCCATTTTGGCCTTCAGGACATTCATTGGCATAATGTCCGGTCTTCGAACACTTAAAGCAAGTGACTTGGCTCAAGTCCTTCTTGGCTGGGGTTGAGGGGTTGGTGCGGTTCTGGCTGTTGCTTCCTCTGTTGCCATTACCATTCTTGGTGCCATTGTGATTGTGCGAGCTACCTCCTCCATGAGTATGCTGAAAATGTCCTCCCGGTCTCGGGGTAAAACATGGCTTCTGCTGAGCTCCTGAATTATACTTCCCTTGTCCATACTTCCTCTTGCGATTCTCAATTTGCTGCTGCTTGCCTTCAATCATAAGAGCATGATCTACCAACTCCTGGTAGTTGTTGAAGGTGGCTACCATCAACTGCATGCTCAACTCATCATTCAGTCCTTCCAGAAACTTCTCCTACTTAGCTGCATCCGTAGCGACGTCATCTGGTGCATAACGTGCTAACTTACTAAATTCCTCCACATACTGGCCAACTGTCCATCCTCCTTGGCGCAAGTTGCGAAACTCACGCTTCTTCATGGCCATAGCTCCTGCTGAAACATGTGCAGTACGAAAAGCCTGCTGAAACTGGTCCCATGTGACAGTGTCTATAGGGAAAGTGGCTTTGAATTTCTCCCACCATGATGCTGCGGGTCCCTCAAGCTGATGTGCGGCAAACTTCACCTTCTCTGCATTTGTGCATCCTGCTGTGGTCAATTCCCTAGCTGTCTTGCGGAGCCAATCATCTGCTACTATCGGCTCGGTGCTACTGGAAAACACCGGCGGATTCAGCCTAAGAAAACGGGCTAAGTGGTCAACAGGTGGTGGTGGTGGTGGTGGTGGGTTGTTGTTGTTGTTCCCCTGATTCTGATTTTGGACTAGCAACTGCATCAGTGTGTTCTATTGCTGAATCAACTGGGTGAGCTCTGGTGGAAAGGCAAATCCGGGGTCACGTCTCGGAGGCATCTGAGGGTTTTAGAAAAGATGAGATATAAGAATAGAGGGGTTCTAAAGAGAAAACACTACCCATATGCACATGAGGCAAAACAAACAATTCACTTCAATCAAACAAGGCATACAATCGATCTATCTATCGCAAAAGTGCTCGGACTACTATATTTACATGGTGGACTACTACTACTAAGGAGGTGGTCTACTAGAAATATTCTACGGTCGTTGACTCCATAATATCTGCTCCAGCTTCATTAACATAGTCATCATCGCTACTATCTGCTTCCGAGTCGGTGCCGTCGATGATGATGTAGTCTTCCAGGCTAATTTCCTTGGGTTCTTCGTCTTCATCTACTGGCGTAGGGCCTCCCATAAATATTCCAATCTTCATTGTTAGGTCGGCATTCTTATCGACCAATACTTCAATTTCCTCTTCATAATCTTCATGTGTAGCCTTGAGTTCTTCCTCCAGTTCCTTGATTCTTGTCTTAGCCTTCTTCAGGTCTATCATGTCGGCGCACATCTGGTTCTCCTGTCGTCGAATGTGCTGGTTTAACTCTTGGATAAAAGCTGCAATTGATCTATCCTTCCTGGTGCTGATCATCTCCCAGTGTTCATCTCGGCGCACACAAATCTGGTAGATAGTATCCTTGAGATCATTGTGGTAGACTTCTCCAATGCGTCCCATGGCGATGTGAGCTGCCATGCTCTTTCCTAGACTCCAAGTTGGTGCATCAAAAGAAAACTCTATGGGCTCGGTTACTGGCATGAACGACCTTCCTGGAACTTGAACTTGAATCATCCAGCGCTCTTCTTCAGGTAAAGTGGCGTTGTAGGTTCCGGTGAAGCTTGGTACTCCTATGTTCAGGTATCTAGTGACTTCCTTCAAGTGTCGTCCAAAGGGGGTATCTTCTTCCAGTTGTGTGAACTTGTTCCTTGCATCCGCCATCCTAAAGAGTAGAAAAGATGAGAAGACAGAAGAGAAGAGAGCGAATAGTGATCTAGGTCTTTAGCTTAGTGGTCGTGTCCTACAATCAGCGTGTGCTCTGATACCATCTCTGTAGCGACCAGACCTCAAACAGTCTGATCTCCGTGCTCCGGTGTCATCCCTGGATCAGTAATGCTGACACCACACAGTACTCGGAGGATTTATAGCAGAGTAGCAATCACACACTTATTACATCGAGTGTCTCAAGAGAGAACTTATTACAATAAATATGGCTTAAGGCCATCTAATAACGATAACAGCGGAAGGCTTGGAAGATAAGTGAGTCCATCAACTCCAACGGCATCACTGAGTATAGAACCACGACCTAAAAACTCCTTAATCGTCGTCTGAAAATTCTGCAACATTAACGTTGCAGCCCGAAAATGGGTCAGCACATGGAATATGCTGGCAAGGTAACACATAGAGAGTAATGGAATGAAACAGCTATACTATATGCATATTTAGCTGGTGGAAAGCTCTATGGTTACAGTTTTGCGTAAAGCTAATTTTTCCCTACTTCAAAGGAATAAAATTTAATTAATATCATGGTGGTTGTTAAACATTGAGAATGATTGACAGCATTCTCAATCCCAATTAAGCATCATCATTAAACATAACCCAACAAAATTAATTTAGAGTAACATGTTGAGATTCACATGATAATCCAAGTACTAGATACTCAAGATGTCCATAACCGGGGACACGGCTAACCATGATTAGTTTATTACACTCTGCAGAGGTTTGCGCACTTTTCCCCACAAGACTCGATCGCCTCCGTTTGGTTTCTCGCACTACATGGTGTTTGAGAAGACGGATGACCGAGACATAGTCTTTCAGAAGCGCTAGCACCTTACGATCGGGTAGACCGTACCACCTACATCCCCTACATCTGCTAGTCTACCACTGTAAGAGTTCGCATGACTTAGTCAACTATGCTAGAGCCCATAATAGCTTGTGGCTGCACACAGAAGTTTCTAGTATGAATAATCACATGATCCCTTTGAGCCTGGGTGGCGGTCCAAAAGAAAACAGGCAAGTCTTGGAATACCCAGGTGCCTCAATCCACCCAGATGTGTGTTTAAGTTGCCACCTTAGATAAACCATTAATTAACAATCTCACATCTGTCATGGATTTCACTCACCCAATCCACGTCTACTAGCATAGCATGGCATAATAAGCAAACGTAGAAGTAACTCCCAAAGGTTTGATAATAAACGGTAATAGGTACTACCTCATCTACTTCCCATCCCACAATTTATTCAGATCCTAACCATGCAATGTGTGAGGATTGATCTAATGCAATAAAACTGGGTAGTAGAAAAGGTATGATCAAAGTGTTACTTGCCTTGCTGATGATCCGCGAAACCTAACGATTCGAAGTAACAGGCGGCGCACTCCGGGTATTCTATCGCAGACAAACAAACAAGCATAGAATAAGTACTCATCTAATGCACAGGTAAAACTCAAATAAGAGATCTAACCAGAAGGTTCAACTTAAGAACTCCGGTTGGCAAAAGAATCAAATCGAACGAAGCAACGAAAATCAAACGGCGAAAGAAAACAACTTTGTTCTACGAATCTGGATCTAGGGAAAATTTTACAGTAGCAAAACTTGTTTAAGTTGATTAAACGAATAGAGGGTTTCGAGACGAATCTCTAGGCGCTTGAATCGCCTGATTCCGATATACGAGCGGAAAGTTAAACTAAAACGAAAATTGGATCAGGAATCGCGATCAGAAAAATCACGGATTTAATCCGAGAAAAAGAAAAACGACGAACGCTGATTTTTTTACGGCGGCATGGAAAACCTCGGCGGCGGCGGCATCCAGCGCGGGGCTGGGGCGGGGTCGGCGGCTGGGCTAGGGTTTCCCCCAGGTGGGTTGCCCCTGCTTTTATACCCTAGTCGGGCCGGAGTCCTAGTCGGACACGGCCCGTTAGGTCGGTTCTTTTTTTTAAATTATTCCGCTCGGAAGAAAAATAAAAAGAAATACTAAACGGACTCCAAAAATTCCGAAATAAATTTTCACGGGCTTCTAAAATCAAGCCACACAAGGTGAACATTTATTTGGGCCCTAAATGCAATTTTGAAAAACACACATTTTTCCTAAATTCAAATAAAACACCGAAAAACTCTGAAATAAAATCTTATTTGATTTTTTTATTAAATCCTCAATATTTCTTTATTTTGGGAAAGTCATTTTATTCCCTCTCTCATATTTTTGTAATAGAAATAATTGATGATAAAATAAATAAAATCAAATGATCCTATTCTCAAAATTTGAGAGAACTCAAATATGAAAATAACGAAATCCCCAACTCTCTCCGTGGGTCATTGAGTTGCGTAGAATTTCTAGGATCAACCAAAATGCAAAATAAAATATGATATGCATGATGATCTAATGTATAACATTCCAAACTGAAAAATTTGGGATGTTACAATTGAAGTCTTCTTGTTTAACCATAAAGTCATCAAACTCGTCCAAGCATTGGCTAGCAAACTCCATAGATGGGATTTCACCCTTATCAAATCTATAGAGAGAATTTACCTTTACTACCTATGTAGGGTTATCATGACCATGCATTTCTTCATTAGGCGGTAAATTCTTAACATCTTCAGCTTTAATACCCTTTTCTTTCATAGATTTCTTTGCCTCTTGCATATCTTCAGGACTGAGAAATAGAATACACTTTTCTTCAGAGTTGGCTTTGGAGTTGGTTCAGGAAGTGTCCAATCATTTTCATTACTCAACATATTATTCAATAGCAATTCCGCTTGATCAACAGTTCTTTCCCTGAAAACACAACCAGGACAACTATCCAGGTGATCTCTGGAAGCATCGGTTAGTCCATTATAAAAGATATCAAGTATTTCATTTTTCTTGAGAGGATGATGAGGCAAAGCATTAAGCAATTGGAGAAGCCTCCCCCAAGCTTGTGGGACACTCTCTTCTTCAATTTGCACAAAATTACATATTTCCCTTAAGGCAGCTTGTTTCTTATGAGCGGGGAAATATTTAGCAGAGAAGTAATAAATCATATCATGGGGACTACGCACACAACCAGGATCAAGATAATTAAACCATGTTTTAGCATCACCCTTTAATGAGAACGGAAACAACTTAAGGTTAAAGTAATAGCGAGTTTTCTCATCATTAGTGAAGAGGGTGGCTATATGATTTAATTTAGTAAGATGTGCCACAACAGTTTCAGATTCATAGCCATAAAAAGGATCAGATTCAACCAAAGTAATTAACTCAGGGTCGATAGAGAAATCATAATCCTTATCGGAAATAAAGATAGGTGAAGTAGCAAAAGCAGGGTCATATTTCATTCTAGCATTCAAAGATTTTTCTTTCAGCTTAGCTAACAGTTTATTAAGATCATATCTATCATTGCAAGCTAAAAAGTCTCTAGCAGTTTCTTCATCCATAACATAACCCTCAGCCACAACAGGAAATTCATATATAGGGGGAGAATCTTCATCATCACTTTCATCAATATTATCAGTTTCAATAATTTCATTCTCTCTAGCCCTAGCAAGTTGTTCATCAAGAAATTCACCTAGTGGCACAGTATTATCAATCATAGAAGTGGTTTCATCATAAGTATCATGCAAAGCAGAAGTGGCATCATCAATAACATGCGACATATCAGAATGAATAGCAGGAGTAGGTGTCGCAAGTTTACTCAAAACAGAAGGTGAATCAAGTGCAGAGCTAGATGGCAGTTCCTTACATCCCCTCGTAGTTGAGGGAAAAATCTTGGTTCTTTTATCTTTCAAGTTCTTCATAGTGATCAGCAGATATAAATCCCAAGTGACTCAAAGAATAGAGCTATGCTCCCTCGCAACGGCGCCAGAAAATATTCTTGATAACCCACAAGTATAGGGGATCGCAACATTTTTTGAGGGTAGAGTATTCAACCCAAATTTATTGATTCGACACAAGGGGAGCCAAAGAATATTCTCAAGTATTAGCAGCTGAGTTGTCAATTCAACCACACCTAGAAAACTTAATATCTGCAGCAAAGTATTTAGTAGCAAAGTAATATGATAGTAGCAGTAACGGTAGCAAAAGTAACGGTAGCAGTTTTGTAGTGATTGTAACAGTGGCAACGAAAAAGTAACCAAGCAAAGATCAATATGTGAAAAGCTCGTAGGCAATGGATTAGTGATGGATAATTATGTTGGATGCGCTTCCTCATGCAATGGTTATAACATAGGGTGACACAGAACTAGCCCCAGTTCATCAATGTAATGTAGGCATGTATTCCGAATATAGTCATACATGCTTATGGAAAAGAACTTGCATGACATAATTTGTCCTACCCTCCCGTGGTAGCGGGGTCCTATTGGAAACTAAGTGATATTAAGGCCTCCTTTTAATAGAGTACCGGACCAAATCATTAACACTTAGTGAATACATGAACTCCTCAAACTACGGTCATCACCGGTAAGTATCCCGATTATTGTCACTTTGGGGTTAACGGATCATAACACATAATAGGTGACTATAGACTTGCAAGATAGGATCAAGAACTCACATATATTCATGAAAACATAATAGGTTCAGATCTGAAATCATGGCACTCGGGCTCTAGTGACAAGCATTAAGCATAGCAAAGTCATAGCAACATCAATCTCGGAACATAATGGACCTAGGGATCAAACCCTAACAAAACTAACTCGATTACATGATAAATCTCATCCAACCCATCACCGTCCAGCAAGCCTACGATGAAATTACTCATGCACAGCGGTGAGCATCATGAAATTGGTGATGGAGGAAGGTTGATGATGACGACGGCGACGGATTCCCCTCTCTGGTGCCCCGAACGGACTCCAGATCAGCCCTCCCGAGAGAGATTAGGGCTTGGCGGCGGCTCCGTATCATAAAATGCGATGAATCCTTCTCTCTGATTTTTTTCTCCCCGAACGTGAATATATAGAGTTGGAGTTGAGGTCGGTGGAGCACCAGGGGGCCCACGAGGCAGGGGGTGCGCCCAGGGGGTAGGCGCACCCCCCACCCTCATGGAAAGGGTGTGGGCCCCTGGCCTTGATTCTTTCGCCAGTATCTTTTATATATTCCAAAAATATTCTCTGTGGATTTTCAGGTCATTCCGAGAACTTTTATTTCTGCACAAAAGTAACACCATGGCAATTCTACTGAAAACAGCGTCAGTCCGGTTAGTTCCATTCAAGTCATGCAATTTAGAGTCCAAAACAAGGGCAAAAGTGTTTGGAAAAGTAGATACGTTGGAGACGTATCAGAACCAATATGGGCATCCAGGTCCCGGTATTGGTTGTTGACCGGAGAGGAGTGTGACGCCCCCGATTCAATCATACACTAATCATACATGCAAACGTGTACGATCAAGATCAGGGACTCATGGGAAGATATCATAACACAACTCTAAAAATAAAATAAGTCATACAAGCATCATATTACAAGCCAGGGGCCTCGAGGGCTCGAATACAAGAGCTCGATCATAGACGAGGCGGCAGAAGCAACAATATCTGAGTACTGACATAAGTTAAACAAGTTGCCATAAGATGGCTAGCACAAACTGGGATACAGATCGAAAGAGGCGCATGCCTCCTGCCTGGGATCCTCCTAAACTACTCTTGATCATCGTTGGCGGCCTGCACGTAGTAGTAGGCACCTCCAGTGTAGCAGGAGTCGTCGTCGACGGTGGCATCTGGCTCTTGGGCTCCAACATCTGGTTGCGACAACCAGGTATAGAAAGGGGGAAAAGAGGGAAGCAAAGAAACTGTGAGTACTCATCCAAAGTACTCGCAAGCAAGGAGCTACACTACATATGCATTGGTATCAATGAAAGGGGTAGTATATGTGGACTAAACTGCAGAATGCCAGAATAAGAGGGGGATAGCTAGTCTTATCGAAGACTACACTTCTGGCAGCCTCCATCTTGAAGCAGTAGATGGTAAGTTAACCAAGTATCATTGAATAGCACAATCCTACCCGGCGATCCTCCCCTCGTCGCCCAGTGAGAGAGCGATTACCGGGTTGTATCTGGCACTTGAAAGTGTGTGTTCTATTAAGTATCTGGTTCTAGTTGTCATAAGGTCAAGGTACAACTCCGGGTCGTCCTTTTACCGAGGGACACGGCAATTCGAATAGATAAACTTCCCCGCAGGGGTGCACCACAGAACCCAACATGCTCGATCCCCTTTGGTCGGACACACTTTCCTGGGTCATGCCCGGCCTCAGAAGATCAACACGTCGTAGCCCCACCTAGGCACAACAGAGAGGTCAGCACGCCGGGCTAAATCCTATGCGTGCAGGGGTCTGGGTCCATCACCCATTCCACACCTGCACGTTGCGTACGCGGACGGTAAGAAGACCTAGCCTCCCTAATACAAGAGCAGGCGTTCCAGTCCAATCCGGCGCGCCGCTCAGTCACTGATGTCAAGAAGGCTTGGGCTGATACCACGACGTCGAGTGCCCATAACTGTTCCCGCATAGTTGGTTAGTGCCTATAGGCCAGTGGCCAGACTCAGATCAAATACCAAGATCTCATTAAGCATGTTATTTTGAAGTAACCACGGACGCCGACCAGGGCCAGGCCCACCTCTCACCTAGGTGGTCTCAACCTGCCCTGTCGCTCCACCACAAAGTAACAGTCGGGGGGCCTTCGGGAACCCAGGCCCACCTCTACCGGGATGGAGCCACCTGTCTTTTCAGCCCCCCACATCAGAATCACTTGCGGGTACTCTACGAGCCAACCCGACTTTAGTCACCATAATGTAACTTGTATAATAGTGTAGTATGTATATACCTGTGATCACCTCCCGAGGTGACCACGGCCCGATAATATAGCATAGCATACAAACAAGAATGTAGGGCCACTGATGGAAAACTAGCATCCTATACTAAGCATTTAGGATTGCAGGTAAAGGTAACAATAGTAGTAGCAAAGACAGGCTATGCATCAGGATAGGATTAACGGAAAGCAGTAACATGGTACACTACTCTAATGCAAGAAGTAGAGAGAAGAATAGGCGATATCTGGTGATCAAGAGGGGGGCTTGCGTGGTTGCTCTGCAGACAGAAACGGACCCTCAAAGGTGAAGTAGTCAATCACTGATTCAACCGTGGTCTCGGGGTCTACCGAAAAGAAGTAACGAAGGGGGAACACAATAAATAACAAAGAAATCAAAGCATCAAAAAGCATAACATGGCAATACGCGGTGCTAGAGGTAACCTAACACAGTAGTAGGTGGTATCGGCAAAGGAGGGAAATACCCGAGAAAGTATTCCCGGTGTTTCGCGTTTTCGGACAGATGACCGGAGGGGGAAAGTTGCGTGTTCGCTATGCTAGGGATGTGTGACGGACGAACGAGCTGCGTGTCCGGATTCGTCTCGTCATTCTGAGCAACTTTCATGTATAAAACTTTTTCATCTGAGTCACGGTTTATTTTCTATTAATTTTCAAAGATTTAAACAATTTCTGAAATTATTATTAATTCAAAAATAATGATTAAATGCTAGGTTCACCCAGCTCTGTGTACACAACTGTGTACATACAGGATTACATGTGGGTCGAGGTGGTCCCAGTTGACCAGTCAAAGTTTGACTGGTCAACAGGGGGTGGGCCCCTCTGTCATAGACTAGGTTTAGTTAATTGAATCATGTTTCAGCTAATCCAGTGATTATGCTAATTAATCCTAGTTAATTAATTACCTAATTATTATTATTATTTTGAAACCTTATCCATTTTTTATTATTTTCTTTTTCTACAGGGGATGATACGTCCATTTTGCATCATGTTTTTTTATCGATATTTATTGCATTATGGGCTGTTATTACACATTATGTCATAATACTTATGCCTATTCTCTCTTATTTTACAAGGTTTACATGAAGAGGGAGAATGCCGGCAGCTGGGATTCTGGGCTGGAAAAGGAGCAAATATTAGAGACCTGTTCTGCATAGCTCCAAAAGTCCTGAAACTCCACGGAAGTTATTTCCAGAATATATAAAAAATACTGAGCACAAGAAGTACCAGAGGGGGGCCACCTACCAGCCACGAGGGTGGGGGGCGCCCTACCCCCTAGGCGTGCCCCCCTGCCTCGTGGGCCCCCTGGTGGCCCTCCGATGCCCATCTTCTGCTATATGGAGTCTTTCGTCGAGGAAAAAATTATAAGCAAGCTTTCGGGACGAGACACCGCCGCCACGAGGCGGAACCTTGGCGGAACAAATCTAGGGCTCCGGCGGAGCTGTTCTGCGGGAGAAACTTCCCTCCAGGAGGGGGAAATCATCACCGTCGTCATCACCAATGATCCTCTCATCGGGAGGGGGTCAATCTCCATCAACATCTTCACTAGCACCATCTCATCTCAAACCCTAGTTCATCTCTTGTATGCAATCTTTGTATCCAAACCTCAGATTGGTACCTGTGGGTTGCTAGTAGTGTTGATTACTCCTTGTAGTTGATGCTAGTTGGTTTACTTGGTGGAAGATCATATGTTCGGATCCATTATGCATATTAATACCCCTCTGATTATGAACATGAATATGTTGTGAGTAGTTACGTTTGTTCCTGAGGACATGGGCGAAGTCTTGCTATTAGTAGTCATGTGAATTTGGTATTTGTTCGATATTTTGATGAGATGTATGTTGGCATCCCTCTAGTGGTGTCATGTGAACGTCGACTACGTGACACTTCACCATTGATTGGGCCTAGAGGGAGGCATTGGGAAGTAATAAGTAGATGATGGGTTGCTAGACTGACAGAAGCTTAAACCCTAGTTTATGCGTTGCTTCGTAAGGGGCTGATTTGGATCCATATGTTTCATGCTATGGTTAGGTTTATCTTAATACTTCTGTTGTAGTTGAGGATGCTTGCAATGGGGGTTAATCATAAGTGGGATGCTTGTCCAAGTAAGGGCAGTACCCAAGCACCGGTCCACCCACGTATCAAATTATCAAAGTACCGAACGCGAATCATATGATCGTGATGAAAACTAGCTTGACGATAATTCCCATGTGTCATCGGGAGCGCTTTACCTCATATAAGATTTTGTCCAGGCCCATCCTTTGCTAAAAAAAGGATTGGGCAATCTTGCTGCACTTTATTTACACTTGTTACTTGTTACTCGTTACCAATTACCTTATCACAAAACTATCTGTTACCTATCATTTCAGTGCTTGCAGAGAATACCTTACTGAAAACTGCTTATCATTTCCTTCTACTCCTCGTTGGGTTCGACACTCTTACTTATCAAAAAGGCGACGATAGATCCCCTACACTTGTGGGTCATCAAGACTCCTTTCTGGCGCCGTTGCCGGAAAGTGAAGCGCCTTTGGTAGGTGGAACTTGTTAAGGAAAATTTTATATAGTGTGCTGAAATTTGCTGTCACTTATTACTATGGAACATAATCCTTGAGGGGTTTGTTCGGGGTATCTTCATCTCGTCCGGAACCACAATTAGTTACCCCTCAACCTAATGAACTTACTGAAAATGTTTACTTTGAAATTCCTTCCGGTATGATAGAGAAACTGCTACCTAATCCTTTTGCAGGAGATGGAACATTGCATCCCGACTTACACTTAATCTATGTGGATGAAGTTTGTGGATTATGTAAGCTTGCAAGTATGCCCGATGATGTTATCAAGAAGAAGGTCTTCCCTTTATCTTTGAAGGGAGATGCATTGACATGGTATAGGCTATGTGATGATATGGGATCATGGGACTACAAACGGTTGAAATTGGAATTCCATCGGAGGTTTTATCCTATGCATCTTGTTTATCGTGATCGTAATTATGTGTATATATATATATATAATTTTTGGCCTCACGAAGGAGAAAGCATCGCTCAAGCTTGGGGGAGGCTTAAGTCAATGTTATATTCATGCCCCAATCACGAGCTCTCAAGAGAAATGATTATTCAAAAAAATTATGCTCGGCTTTCTGACAACAATCACTCCATGCTCGATACTTCTTGTACTGGTTCCTTTATGATGAAGACTATTGAATGCAAATGGAATTTATTGGAGAGAATTAAACGAAACCCTGAAGATTGGGATCTCAATGAAGGTAAGGAGTCAGGTATAACACCTAAGTTTGATTGTGTTAAATCTTTTATGGATACCGATGTTTTCCGTAAATTTAGCACTAAATATGGACTTGACTCTGAGATAGTAGCTTCTTTCTGTGAATCTTTTGCTACTCATGTTGATCTCCCTAAGGAGAAGTGGTTTAAATATAATCCTCCCATTGAAACAAAAGTAGTTGCACCTATTAAAGTTGAAGAAAAGACTATCACTTATAATGATCCTGCTGTTTCTACTACTTATGTTGAGAAACCACCTTTCCCTGTTAGAATAAAGAATCATGCTAAAGCTTCAACTGTAGTCAACAAGAGTAATATTAGTACACACAAACCCCCTGAGCAAATTAAAGTTGAACCTAAAATTGCTATGGTTAAAGATCTCTTGGCCGATAATATTGATGGGCATGTTATTTACTTCTGTGATGAAGCTGCTAGAATTGCTAGACCTGATGCTAAAAATAAACACAGACATGTTGTAGGCATGCCTATTATTTCTGTTAAAATAGGAGATCATTGTTATTATGGCTTATGTGATATGGGTGCTAGTGCTAGTGCAATACCTATTTCCTTATACAAAGAAATTATGCATGATATTGCACCAGCTGAGATAGAAGATATTGATGTTACAATTAAGCTTGCCAATAGAGATACTATTTCACCAATTGGGATTGTTAGAGATGTTGAAGTCTTGTGTGGGAAGGTTAAATATCCTGCTGATTTCCTTGTTCTTGGTTCCCCACAAGATAGCTTTTGTCCCATTATATTTGGTAGACCCTTCTTGAATACTGTCAATGCTAAGATAGATTGCAAGAAGGATGTTGTTACTATTGGTTTAGGGGATATGTCTCATGAGTTTAATTTTTCTAAATTTCGTAGACAACCCCATGATAAAGAATTGCCTAGTAAAGATGAAATTATTGGTCTTGCTTCTATTGTCGTGCCTCCTACTGATCCCTTAGAACAATATTTGCTAGACCATGAAAATGATATGTTCATGAATGAAAGAAGGGAAATAGATGAAGTATTCTTTAAACAAGGACCTATTCTGAAACACAACTTGCCTGTTGAAATCCTAGGGGATCCTCCTCCACCCAAGGGTGATCCCGTGTTTGAACTTAAACCATTACCTGATACTCTTAAATATGCTTATCTTTATGAAAAGAAAATATATCCTGTTATTATTAGCGCTAACCTTTCAGAGAAGGAGGAAGAGAAATTGTTGAAAACTCTGAAGAAGCACCATGCTGCTATTGGATATACTCTTGATGATCTTAAGGGCATTAGTCCCACTCTATGTCAACACAAAATAAATTTGGAGGAAGATGCCAAGCCAGTCATTGATCACCAACGACGGTTGAATCCTAAGATGAAAGAAGTGGTAAGAAAGGAAATATTAAAGCTCCTTGAGGCAGGTATAATTTATCCCGTTGCTGATAGTAAGTGGGTAAGTCATGTCCATTGTGTCCCTAAGAAGGGAGGTATTACTGTTGTTCCTAATGATAGAGATGAATTGATCCTGCAAAGAATTATTACAGGGTATAGGATGGTAATTGATTTCCGCAAATTAAATAAGGCTACTAAAAAGGATCATTACCCTTTGCCTTTTATTGATCAAATGCTAGAAAGATTATCCAAACATACACATTTTTGCTTTCTAGATGGTTACTCTGGTTTCTCTCAAATACATGTGTCAGCTGATGATCAATCAAAGACCACTTTTACTTGCCCTTTCGGTACTTTTGCTTATAGACGTATGCCTTTTGATTTATGTAATGCACCTGCTACCTTTCAAAGATGCATGATGGCTATATTTTCTGACTTTTGTGAAAAGATATGTGAGGTTTTCATGGACGATTTCTCCGTTTATGGATCCTCTTTTGATGATTGCTTAAGCAACCTTGATCGAGTTTTGCAGAGATGTGAAGAAACTAATATTGTCTTGAATTGGGAGAAGTGCCACTTTACGGTTAATGAAGGTATTTTCTTGGGGCATAAAATTTCTGAAAGAGGTATTGAAGTTGACAAAGCTAAAGTTGATGCTATTGAAAAGATGTCGTGTCCCAAGGACATCAAAGGTATAAGAAGTTTTCTGGGTCATGCCGGTTTTTATAGGAGGTTCATTAAGGACTTCTCTAAAATTTCTAGGCCTCTGACTAATCTCTTACAAAAATATGTCCCTTTTGTCTTTGATGATGATTGTGTAGAAGCATTTGAAATACTTAAGAAAGCTTTCGTTTCTGCACCTATTGTTCAACCTCCTGACTGGAATTTACCAGTTGAAATTATGTGTGATGCTAGTGATTATGCTGTAGGGGGTGTTCTAGGACAAAGAGTTGATAAGAAATTAAATGTTAATTGAGGGACTCCTGGATTAGGGGGTGTCCGGATGGCCGGACTATACCTTCAGCCGGACTCCAGGACTATGAAGATACAAGATTGAAGACTTCGTCCCGTGTCCGGAAGGGACTTTCCTTGGCATGGAAGGCAAGCTTGGCGATACGGATATTCAGATCTCCTACCATTGTAACCGACTCTATGTAACCCTAACCCTATCTGGTGTCTATATAAACCAGAGGGTTTTAGTCCGTAGGACAACACACACATCAACAATCATACCATAGGCTAGCTTCTAGGGTTTAGCCTCTCTGATCTCGTGGTAGATCAACTCTTGTAATACCCATACCATCAATATTAATCAAGCAGGACGTAGGGTTTTACCTCCATCGAGAGGGCCCGAACTTGGGTAAAACTTCGTGTCCCCTGCCTCCTGTTACCATCCGGCCTAGACGCACAGTTCGGGACCCCCTACCCGAGATCCGCCGGTTTTGACACCGACATTGGTGCTTTCATTGAGAGTTCCTCTATGCTGTCGCCATCAGGCCCGATGGCTCCTACGATCTTCAACAGCGATGTAGTCCAGGGTGAGACCTTCCTCCCCGGACAGATCTTCGTCTTCGGCAGCTTCACACTGCGGGCCAATTCACTTTGCCATCTGGAGCAGATCGAAAGCTACGCCCCTGGCCGTCAGGTCAGATTCGGAAGTTTTAACTACACGGCTGACATCCGCGGGGACTTGATCTTCGACGGATTCGAGCCACTGCCGAGCGCGCCGCACTGTCCCGACGAGCATGATCTAGCTCTGCCACTGAACAGTGCCCTGGAGGCCGCACCCGCATCGGCTCCGGTCCCTAATTCGGAGCCAACTGCGCCGATCGAGGATGGGCGGTTGGACGCCACCTCGGGGGCTGCGATCCCAACAGCGATTGAGCCGAACACCAGCCCCGCACTCCGCGAGACTCATGACTCCAAGGAGCCGGACTCCTTTCCGGACTCCGAACCCTCCGCGCCCCGGCCTATCGAATCCGATTGGGCGCCGATCATGGAGTTCACTGCCGCGGACATCTTTCAGCACTCACCTTTTGGCGATATTCTGAAGTCACTGAAGTCTCTCTCTTTATCAGGAGAGCCCTGGCCGGACTGCGGCCAGCGAGGTTGGGATTCGGACGATGAAGAAATTCAAAGCCCACCCACCACCCACTTTGTAGCCACTGTCGACGACTTAACCGACATACTCGACTTCGACTACAAAGACATCGACGGTATGGACGCCGATGAAGGAGATAATGAAGAACCAGCGCCTACTAGGCCCTGGAAAGCCACCTCGTCGTATGACATATACATGGTGGACACCCCAAAAGAGGGAGATGGCGATGGAACAGCGGAGGATGACCCCTCCAAGAAACAGCCTAAGCGCCGACATCAGCGGCGCCGCTCAAAATCCCGCCAAAACAAACACGGTGATTCCAGCACGGGAGATAATAATACTCCGGAAAGCGCCGAAGAAAACCCCCTCCAGCAAGATTTAGCACAGGAGGATGGAGAAACCAGCCCTCATGAGAGAGCGGCAGACAGAGAGGTCGAGGACGATAATTATATGCCTCCCTCCGAAGACGAGGCAAGCCTCGACGACGACGAATTCGTCGTGCGAGAGGATCCTGTCGAGCAAGAGCGTTTTCAACGCAGGCTTATGGCCACAGCAAGAAGCCTCAAGAAAAAACAGCAACAGCTCAGAGTTGATCAAGATTTGCTAGTTGACAGATGGACTGAAGTCCTTGCGGTCGAAGAGCATAAACTCGAACGCCCCTCCAAGAACTACCCAAAGCGCAGGTTGCCACCCCAATTAGAGGAGGAAGCACTCGATGCGGCCGACCGGCCACCTCGTGGCCGCGACAGAGAGGCCTCTCGGCCCTCCACTCAAGCCGCACCCCGTACCAAGGCACGAGACTATGCGCCGTACTTACGAGATATGTTGGAGGACAAGGCTAAACAAACAAGATCGATCTATGGATCGCGTGGGCGCCCCACGGCTCGAGACGGCATCCGTCACGCCGGCCACAAATTCGGCAGGGCCGAACACAGTAGACAAGGCTCACTGGAGCTACGTCAGGATATAGCCCAGTACAGAGGCGCCGCACACCCACTCTACTTCACAGACGAAATAATGGATCATCAAATCCCCGAGGGTTTCAAACCCGTAAACATCGAATCATATGATGGCACAACAGATCCTGCGGTATGGATTGAGGATTATCTCCTTCATATCCATATGGCCCGTGGCGACGATTTCCACGCCATCAAATACCTCCCACTCAAGCTTAAAGGACCAGCTCGGCATTGGCTTAACAGCTTTCCAACAGGATCAATCAGTTGTTGGGAGGACCTGGAAGCCGCATTCCTCGACAATTTCTAGGGCACTTATGTGTGACCCCCAGACGCCGATGACCTAAGCCACGTAATTCAGCAGCCAGATGAATCGGCCAGGCAATTCTGGACACGGTTCTTAACAAAGAAAAATCAAATAGTTGACTGTCCGGACGCTGAGGCCCTAGCAGCCTTCAAGCACAATATCCGCGACGAGTGGCTAGCCCGGCACCTTGGACAGGAAAAGCCGAAATCTATGGCAGCACTCACGACACTCATGACCCGCTTTTGCGCGGGAGAAGACAGCTGGCTTGCTCGTAGCAACAACATAACCAAAAACCCTGGTAATTCGGACACCAGGGGCAGTGGTGGCAGGTCGCGTCGAACCAAGCAGAAGCGCCGCATTAACGGCGACAATGCTGAGGATACGGTAGTTAATGCCGGATTCAGAGGCTCTAAATCCGGTCAGCGGAAGAAGCCATTCAAAAGGAATCCTGGGGGGCCATCCAGTTTGGACCGAATACTCGACCGGTTATGCCAAATACATGGCACCCCCGAAAAGCCGGCCAATCACACCAACAGGGATTGTTGGGTGTTCAAGCAGGTAGGCAAGCTAAACGCCGAAAACGAAGACAAGGGGCTGCATAGCGATGACGATGAGGAGCCCTGGCCGCCGAACAACAGGGGACAGAAGGGTTTTCCCCCACAAGTGCGGTTGGTGAACATGATATACGCAACCCACATCCCCAAGAGGGAGCGGAAGCGCGCGTTAAGGGACATATACGCGATAGAGCCAGTCGCCCCAAAGTTCAACCCATGGTCCTCCTGCCCGATCACCTTTGATCGAAGGGACCACCCCACTAGCACCCGTCACGGCGGCTTCGCCGCATTGGTTCTAGACCCAATTATTGACGGATTTCATCTCACTAGAGTCCTTATGGACGGCGGCAGCAGCCTGAACCTGCTTTACCAGGTTACAGTGCAGAAAATGGGCATAGATCCCTCGAGGATTAAGCCCACCAAAACGACCTTTAAAGGCATAATACCAGGTGTAGAGGCCAACTGTACAGGCTCAGTCACACTTGAAGTGGTCTTCGGATCTCCAGATAATTTCCGAAGCGAGGAGTTAATCTTCGACATAGTCCCGTTTCGCAGTGGTTATCACGCACTGCTCGGGCGAACCGCATTCGCTAAAGTAATGCGGTACCGCATTACGCATACCTTAAGCTCAAGATGCCAGGCCCTCGAGGAGTAATTACGGTCAATGGAAACACCGAACGCTCCCTCCGAACAGAGGAGCACACGGCGGCCCTTGCGGCGGAAGTTCAAAGCAGCCTCTTTAGGCAGTTCTCCAGTCCGGCCACTAAACGACTAGACACCGTCAAGCGCGCCCGGAGTAACCTACAACAAGACCACCTGGCACAATCCAAGCAGGCGTAGCAATGCGGCCCCAACCCCAACCCTCGCAAAAAGGCGACGCCAGTACTTCGCGTACATAACTACGCTCTAGAGATACCATGGGCATAGGGGGAGGGGCACCACCACGGCACGCCCGAAACACGGCTTAAACCGCACCAGGGGCTGCCAATTTTTTAAATTTTCTCTTACTTTCAGGGCTCCACTCTCCGGAAGGCCTGTTCGACAATTCAGTTGCCGCACAAACGATGCAAGAACCAGGGAAGCAGCCAAGCCACGCCGCATTAGGGAACTCCCAGGTGGTCTCTATCACGAGCAGTATACCTGTTTCGCACATTATTCCGGAGCTTGCCCCTGGAGCGGACATGTTACATAGTCCAACCTTTTGCTTATCGCATTATTTGTATCGTTCTGCTTTGATCACAGCTCTTTTTAATAAACAATGCATAACTTTTGTCTATTTTTGCATTACTCTTTTTTATATATTTATATATGTTCCTTAACGACATGTTGCACCCGTACACTTTGGTACGGCCAAAATACGCCAGGGGCTTCCGTACCCCTCAACATGGTGTGAGAAGTTCGAACACTTTAACAAGTACGACACCCCGAACTTATAGCATTATATGCATCGGCTCCGAATCATGTCTTGGGTCAATAGTTGGGTTTGCCTGGCTCCTATGTTTTGGTGCCTTACGTTCCGCTATATCGGCTAAGGTAGCACTAGGAGAACCACTATGATTGTGCCCGGTTGAGATGGGTCGAGCACCTCAGTGGAGAAAGCTAAAACTGACCGTCATGATGAGGCGAGAGCTGGTCGCTGTTCAAGAGGTTTTTTCGAGTCCCTAAAGACTTATGTCGCTTAGGGCGAGGAGCCGGCTCTGTCCGGCCAAGGCGTGGATAGCGCCCCGAACTCGGTCTTCAGAATACTAGGGGCTTCGCCAAAATTTAAAATTATAGAATTCTATGGCTAAGTGAGAGTGTTCACGCATTATAGTCCGATTGCCTCGTTCGTCGGGCTGAGCGCCTCCCTCGAAGGACCCAAATATGAGAAAAAGAGCGCCCAGGTTTATCCCCAAACACCCCAGCACTAGCGGCAAGGGGGCAGAAGCCGACGACTCGCCATCTCTCAGTATTGATAAACAGCCGCACATAAGGTAATATTTTAAATTCAAACAGCATTGCTTAAGCGCATATGAACAAGTTTTCAGCGCACAGGACAAAACGAGCGAGTTTTACTCAAAAATTACATCCATAGAACATTCCTCCGCCACAAGGCGGGCACCCTTCAGAACATCCTTATAATAATTTTCGGGCTTACGATGCTCTTTCCCCGGTGGTAGCCCGTCCTTCACAAGCTTCTCAGCATCCAGCTTGCCCCAGTGCACCTTCGCACGGGCAAGGGCCCTACAGGCACCTTCAATGCAGACGGAGCGCTTGATGACTTCGAGCCTTGGACAGGCCTCCACCAGCCGCCGCACCAGCCCGAAATAGCTCCCAGGATGAGCCTCTCCAGGCCACAGCCGAACTATGAGGCCCTTCATGGCCTGTTCGGCCGCCTTGTGGAACTCGACCAGTTGCTTCAACTGGTCGCTCAGGGGCACGGGGTGTCCGGCCTTAGCGTACTGAGCTCAGAACACTTTCTCCGTCGAGCTGCCCTCCTCGGCTCGATAGAATGCGGCGGCATCAGATACACTCCGGGGAAGGTCTGCGAACACGCCTGGAGAACTCCAGATTCGGGTAAGTAACAAGTAACTCACGCTTATGTGTTTACTTTGCATAAAGAATGCCTTACCCGCCGCTATCTTCTTCACCTCATCCAACTCCTGGAGGGTCTTCTGGGATTCGGCCTTGGCAGACTTGGCACTTTCAGTAGCCGCCGCGAGCTCGGACGCTCGCGTCCTTGAGTCACGCTCCAAACTCTCATGTTTTTCCATGAGAGCCTGGAGCTCTTGCCGCACCTTGACAACCTCAGCCTCATACTTTTCTCGCTCAACGCGCTCCGCGGCCGACCTATTCTCGGCCTCGAGCAGCGCTTGCTTCAGGGTCGCCAGCTCAGACGTGGCCCCTACAATAGCCACGATAATCCTGTCATTTTTTGCAATTGCACCTTTTTATATATACATATATTTAATTTAAACAAGGTATTTCTTACCTTCATTGTCCTCGAGCTGCTTCTTGGCACATCCGAGCTCTTGCTCGGACCGCTCGAGGTTCTGCTTTAGCACGTCCACTTCCGCAGTCAGTGCGGCGGACGCCAGCAGGGAAGCCTGCACACGCATATTGACTCTTTTTAGACTCCTACGATTTTTGTTTGATCCTCTATTCGGCTTTTCTTTCCGAACGCCAAACAGAGCATCAGGGGCTACTGTCTATGCGGTAATGTTATTTACACATTCTTTACTTACCTCAAAGCCTGTTAAAAGGCTTGTACAAGCTTCAGTCAGTCTGCTCTTGGCGGACTGAACCTTCTGGATCACCGCACTCATAATAGTGCGGTGCCCCTCGTCGATGGAGGCGCCTTGGAGCGCCTCCAACATATTGTCCGGCGCCTCCGGCTGGACGGAGGTCATCGGCACGGCGGGCCTGCTCCTCTTGGAGGGAGGTTCCCCGCCGGACTCTAGAACCTTTGAAGGTTCCAGAGCGGTGTCCGGCCTAGGGCCGGACTTGGAGCCCTGGGGGGTTTCGTCCCCTTTACTCCTGGAGTCCGGAGGTCGCCTTGCGGCGCCTCCAGGACCACCTCCTCCCGGATTGGACCCTCTTGGGACAACACTTCGGTGTCGTCTATAGGGCGGGGGGAGGAAGCCGTCGGCAGCGAGTTCACGTCCGACGAGTCCAGTGAGCCGCTCGACGACGCGTCGAGGCGGTCTTTGGGTGGGCTGCATAAACATATTTGACATAAGGGAAAGTTGTGCAATAAACGAATACTATGAAATCACTCCGGTATCCGGATACTTACGATTTTGCCAGGGGCTTGGCCCTGGGCGGCCACTCTTCTTCGCCGTCGTCGGCGTTGGTGGAGTAGTCCGGAGGAGGGGTTCTCCCTCTCTTGGACCCCTCGGCCTCCCCGGTTGGGGTGGCCTTCCTTTTCTTCCCTTCCCCCGCTGGAGGGGGAGGGGTCTCTTCTTCCTCCTCCTCATCTTCGTGGGAGGAGTGCGTCTTGGATTCGTCGGATGATGAATCCGACACCTCCGGGCGCCGGGCACTCTTTCGAGTCCCCGTGGCCTTCTTCTTGGCCTTCTTCTCTGGCACCACATAGGGTGCCGGAACCAGCAGCTTCGCCAGTTGAGCGTCCGCTGGGCCTTCGGGCAAACGAGCCGGACAGTTGATCTGTCCGGACATCACCTGCCAATCATGTCAAAGGAAAGGGAGCTTAGATCCCGCATGGAGTCAAACTATGAAACACTGATACCCTGTAAAAGGAAAAAGACAGCTTACCGCAAGAGCGTGACGCTGTGCACTGAATCCGCGATCCTCAGTAGCCGATGCGGGAGCCACGGCGCCCTTGAAAAGCACTTTCCAGACATCTTCGTACGTCATGCCAAAGAGCCTGCTCAGAGTTTGGTGCCGCGCCGGGTTGAACTCCCACAGGTTGAAAGCCCGTTGTTGACACGGGAGGATCAAGCGGATAAGCATAACCTGGACTACGTTGACAAGTTTAAGCTTCCTGTCCACCAAGGTTTTGATGCATGTTTGGAGTCCGGTCAGCTCTCCTTTTTTACCCCACGACAGGCCCGTCTCTTTCCAGGACGTGAGCCGCGTTGGGGGTCCGGACCGGAACTCAGGGGTGCGACCCATTCGGCGTCGCGCGGCTCGGTGATGTAAAACCACCCCGATTGCCACCCCTTCAGGGTCTCCACAAAGGAGCCCTCGAGCCATAGGACATTGGCCATCTTGCCAACCATGGCCCGCCCGCACTCCGCCTGGCTGCCGCGCACCACCTTCGGCTTGACGTTGAAAGTATTAAGCCATAGGCCGAAATGGGGGCGGATGCGGAGGAAAGCCTCGCACACGACGATAAACGCCGAGATGTTGAGGACAAAATTCGGGGCCAGATCGTGGAAATCCAGGACGTAGTAGAACATGAGCCCCCGGACAAATGGATGCATAGGGAAGCCCAGTCCGCGGAGGAAATGGGGGAGGAATACCACCCTCTCATGGGGCCTGGGAGTGGGGATCAGCTGCCCCGTTTCGGGAAGCCGGTGCGATGTCGCTAGCCAGATATCCGACCTTCCTCAGCTTTTTGATGTGTCCCTCCGTGACGGAGGAGACCATCCACTTGCCTCCCGCTCCGGACATGGCTGGAGAAGGTTGAGGTGAGGAGTGCGGACTTGGGCGCTGGAGCTCGAGTGCGCGAGAATGGATAGGCGAAGGAGGAAGAAGGCGTAGGTGAAAAGGTGGATCCTTATCCCCTTATATGGGTGGACGCAACTACATGTCCCAACCAGCCTGATGAAACTCGCTTATCTCCCAAACGCCGTAATCAAAGGCGCGGTTGGGTTACCCATGCCCGTATTGATGAGAATCCCAGAATAAGGGGACACGATCTCTGCTTTAACAAGACATGCCAAGGAAACCGCCTCGCATAACGCGCTGAGATGGGACAGTAAAACAGTTCGAATAAAAGCTTGGCCGTGGTGCGATGTCACACTACAGAATACGTCAGCAGATTTGATTTGTGTAAATATTATTCTCTCTGTGGCAATATGTGGAAAAACTTATTTTGCAAAGCCGGACACTACCTTTGTGTTCAAAATCTTCTATGAAGTACTTGGAGGAGGACCCCGCCTTGCAATGTCGAAGACAATTTGCGCGCCGGACTCGTCGTCATTGAAGCCTGGTTTAGGGGCTACTGAGGGAGTCCTGGATTAGGGGGTGTCCGGATGGCCGGACTATACCTTCAGCCGGACTCCAGGACTATGAATATACAAGATTGGAGACTTCATCCCGTGTCCGGAAGGGACTTTCCTTGGCGTGAAGGCAAGCTTGGCGATACGGATTATCAGATCTCCTACCATTGTAACCGACTCTATGTAACCCTAACCCTATCCGGTGTCTATATAAACCGGAGGGTTTTAGTCCGTAGGACAACACACACATCAACAATCATACCATAGGCTAGCTTCTAGGGTTTAGCCTCTCTAATCTCGTGGTAGATCAACTCTTGTAATACCCATACCATCAATATTAATCAAGCAGGACATAGGGTTTTACCTCCATCGAGAGGGCCCGAACCTGGGTAAAACTTCGTGTCCCCTGCCTCCTATTACCATCCGGCCTAGACGCACAGTTCGGGACCCCCTACCCGAGATCCGCCGGTTTTGACACCGACATTAATCAATATGCTAGTAAACCTCTAGACAGTGCCCAGAGAAACTATGCTACTACTAAAAAAGAATTTTTAGCAGTTGTATTTGCTTGTGATAAGTTCAGACCTTATATAGTCGATTCTAAAGTAACCATTCACATTGATCATGCCGCTATTAAATATCTTATGGAAAAGAAAGATGCTAAACCTAGACTTATTAGATGGGTTCTCTTACTAGAAGAATTTGATTTGCATATTATTGATAGAAAGGGAGCTGAGAACCCCGTTGCAGACAACTTGTCTCGGTTAGAAAATGTTTTGATGACCCACTACCTATTGATGATAGCTTTCCTGATGAACAATTAAATGTCATAAATGCTTCTCGAACTGCTCCATGGTATGCTGATTATGCTAATTATATTGTTGCTAAATTTATACCACCTAGTTTCACATACCAGCAAAAGAAAAAGTTCTTCTATGATTTGAGACATTACTTTTGGGATGACCAATCTTTATAAAGAAGGAGTAGATGGTATTATTAGATGTTGTGTACCTGAGCATGAATAGGAACATATCCTACGCAAGTGTCACTCTGAGGCTTATGGAGGACACCATGTTGGAGATAGAACTGCACATAAGGTATTGCAATCCAGTTTTTATTTTCCTACTCTCTTCAAGGATGCTCGTAAGTTTGTCTTGTCTTGTGATGAATGTCAAAGAATTGGTAGTATTAGTAGACGTTAAGAAATGCCTATGAATTATTCACTTGTTATTGAACCATTTGATGTTTGGGGCTTTGATTATATGGGACCTTTTCCTTCCTCTAACAGGTATACACATATTTTAGTTGATGTTGATTACGTTACTAAGTGGGTAGAAGCTATTCCAACTAGTAGTGCTGATCATAACACCTCTATTAAGATGCTTGAAGAATTTATTTTTCCGAGGTTTGGAGTCCCTAGATATTTAATGACTGATGGTGGTTCACATTTTATTCATGGTGCTTTTCGTAAAATGCTTGCTAAGTATGACGTTAATCATAGAATTGCATCTCCTTATCACCCACAGTCTAGTGGTCAAGTAGAATTGAGTAATAGAGAGCTCAAATTAATTTTGCAAAAGACTGTTAATAGATCTAGAAAGAATTGGTCCAAGAAACTTAATGATGCATTATGGGCCTATAGAACTGCATATAAAAATCCTATGGGTATGTCTCCGTATAAAATGGTTTATGGTAAAGCATGTCACTTACCTCTTGAATTAGAACATAAGGCATATTGGGCTGTTAAAGATCTCAACTATGACTTCAAACTTGCTGGTGAGAAGAGGCTTTTTGACATTAGATCGCTTGATGAATGGAGAACCCAGGCTTATGAAAATGCCAAGCTGTTTAAAGAAAAAGTTAAAAGATGGCATGATAAAAGGATACAAAAGTGTGAGTTCAATGTAGGTGATTATGTATTACTATACAACTCTCGTTTAAGATTTTTTGCAGGCAAACTTCTCTCTAAATGGTAAGGTCCTTACGTTATCGAGGAGGTCTATCGTTCCAGTGCCATAAAAATCAACAATTTCGAAGGCACAAATCCGAAGGTGGTGAGCGGTCAAAGAATTAAACATTATATCTCAGGTAATCCCATAAATGTTGAAACTAATGTTATTGAAACCGTAACCCCGGAGGAATACAGAAGGGACACTTTCCGGAACGTTTTAGACTCTGAAAAGGAATAGGTACATGGTACGGTAAGTAAACCGACTCCAAAACAGTTCTAATGGAAATATTTCTCCGTTTTGGAATATATATAAAAAATAGGAAAATAAGAAGCAGACCGAAAAGTACATGGGGCTTCCATGAGGGTGGAGGGCGCGCCCTACCCCCTAGGAGCGCCCCCCAGCCTCGTGGTCACCTCGTGTGCTCTCTGGACTCCGTTTTATTGTACGATACTTCTTTTGGTCGGTAAAAATTCATTATATAATATCCCAAAGGTTTTGACCACCGTATCACGCAAATATCTCTTGTCTTTGTTTCGAGCTGTCCTGCTACAGATCTGAGCAACATGTCGTCCCAGGATTCGGATGGAGAAAGCTATGTGGCCGATTACCTTGCAGATTCTAAGGTCTATGGGGATGTGGAGCATTGTGGCTGGACTACGGAAGAAGAAGAGGATTATGAACCTAAGGGAAAGGAGGAGACGAGCTCAGATGAAAATGAAGTCCCATTACCTCAACCTGGGGACATGCATGTGGAGTTCAAAAAGTCAAGCCTCCCTGATAGAGCAAAGAAACCTAAGATCGAGTTTATCCCTTTTCGCCTCTTGCAGGAAAACAAACAGGAATTATGCAAGAAGATATTAAGCCTTGAGCAGGAGATCGATGATCTAAGGGATCAAAATTCTATCCTCAAGCGCAAATTAAGGAAGAAGCCTATGCTATCAACAAAACCAACATCTTCTTCACCAACAAAGAAGAACTGAGTATCTGGTATGGGCACTCCCCTTGGCAACTGCCAAGCTTGGGGGAGTGCCCCGGTATCGTATCACCATCACTTTTATCTTTACCGTTTTTCTTAGTTCGATCCTTTTGATAATATATTGATATAGTAGAATAAAGTTTTAGTATGATATAGTTGTGAGTTTTGCTTTATGGTCCTTCTATGTAATCGAGTCCGTGAGCTATATATATAATAAAGTTTAGTGTTGAGTCAAGGGCTTGATTATTTTGCTATGATCTTGAGGGAATTAAATAAAATAAAAGAGAAGAAATAAAGAGATCATATGGATCTTATGGAGAGTAATGAGCTCACATATAAAGATTATGATGAATAAAAGTTGTTGAGAGGTGACAAACATAGTTTTGGTCATCATTGTAATTAATAGGAAGTAATAAAGAAAGAGAGGTTCACATATAAATATAATATCCTGGACATCTTTTATGATTGTGAGCATTCATTAAAGTATGACATGCTAAGAGTTGACGTTGGACAAGGAAGACAACGTAATGGGTTATGTTTTCTTACATCTGAGATGAATTATACTATCATGGATCATCCAACATGTTGAGCTTGCCTTTCCCTCTCATGCTAGCCAATTCCTTCGCACCAAGTAGAGATACTACTTGTTCTTCCAAATATCCCTAAACCCAGTTTTGCCATAAGAGTCCACCATATCTACCTATGGATTGAGTAAGATCCTTCAAGTAAGTTATCGGTGGAAGCAATAAAAATTTCTCTCTAAATATGTATGTTTTTAATGTGGAGAAAATAAGCTTTACACGATCTTGTGATATGGAAGAAATAAAAGTGAAGGACTGCATAATAAAGGTCCATATCATAAGTGGAAATATAAAGTGACATTCTTTTGCATTAAGATTTTGTGCATCCAACCATAGAAGTGCATGATAACCTCTGCTTCCCTCTGCGAAGGGTCTATCTTTTACTTTTATCTTTTACCTTACATAAGAGTCATGGTGATCTTCACATTTCCTTTTTACATTTTATCCTTTGGCAAGCACAATGTGTTGGAAAGATCCTGATATATATAGCTAATTGGATTTGAGTCTCCATGAACTATTATTGTTGACATTACCCTTGAGGTAAAACGTTGGGAGGCAAAACTATAAGCCCCTATCCTTCTATGTGTCCGATTAAAACTTCATACCCATAAATATTGCGTGAGTGTTAGCAATTGTGGAAGACTAAATGATGGTTGAGTATGTGGACTTGCTGAAAAGCTCTTATATTGACTCTTTCCTATGTTATGATAAATTGCAATTGCCTCAATGACTGAGATTAGAGTTTGTTGGTTCTCAATGAAGTTTATGATTCATAGTTTAAATTGTGATTGAATTATTACTTTAGCATAAGAGATCATATGACAATATATATATGTGTTGCTGCTCTAAGAATGATCATGATGCCCTCATGTCCGTATTTTGTTTTTATCGACACCTCTATCTCCAAACACGTGGACATATTTTTTGATTTCGGCTTTCGCTTGAGGACAAGCGAGGTCTAAGCTTGGGGGAGTTGATACGTCCATTTTGCATCATGCTTTTATATCGATATTTATTGCATTATGGTCTGTTATTACACATTATGTCACAATACTTATGCCTATTCTCTCTTATGTTACAAGGTTTACATGAAGAGGGAGAATGCCGGCAGCTGGGATTCTGGGCTGGAAAAGGAGCAAATATTAGAGACCTATTCTGCACAACTCCAAAAGTCCTGAAACTTCACGGAAGTTATTCCCAGCATATATAAAAAATGATGAGCGCAAGAAGTACCAGAGGGGGCCACCTACCAGCCACGAGGGTGGGGGCCGTGCCCCTGCCTCATGGCCCCCCTGGTGGCCCTCCGATGCACATGTTCTGCTATATGGAGTCTTTTGTCGAGGAAAAAAATCATAAGCTAGCTTTCGGGACGAGACTCCCCCGCCACGAAGCGGAACCATGGCGGAACAAATCTAGGGCTCCAGCGGAGCTGTTCTGCTGGGGAAACTTCCCTCCAGGAGGGGGAAATCATCACTGTCGTCATCACCAACGATCCTTTCATCAGGAGGGGGTCAATCTCCATCAACATCTTCACCAGCACCATCTCATCTCAACCCCTAGTTCATCTCTTGTATCCAATCTTTGTATCCAAACCTCAGATTGGTACCTGTGGGTTGCTAGTAGTGTTGATTACTCCTTGTAGTTGATGCTAGTTGGTGTACTTGGTGGAAGATCATATGTTCAGATCCATTGTGCATATTAATACCCCTCTAATTATGAACATGAAAATGCTTTCCAAGTAGTTACGTTTGTTCCTGAGGACATGGGAGAAGTCTTGCTATTAGTAGTCATGTGAATTTGGTATTCGTTCGATATTTTGATGAGATGTATGTTGTCATCCCTGTAGTGGTGTCATGTGAACGTCGACTACATGACACTTCACCATTTTTGGGGCCTAGAGGGAGGCATTGGGAAGTAATAAGTAGATGATGGGTTGCTAGACTGACAGAAGCTTAAACCCTAGTTTATGTGTTGCTTCATAAGGGGCTGATTTGGATCCATATGTTTCATGCTATGGTTAGGTTTACCTTAATACTTCTGTTGTAGTTGCGGATGCTTGCAACGGGGGTTAATCATAAGTGGGATGCTTGTCCAAGTAAGGGCAGTACCCAAGCACCGGTCCACCCACATATCAGCTTATCAAAGTACCGAACGCGAATCATATGATCGTGATGAAACTAGCTTGGCGATAATTCCCATGTGTCCTCGGGAGCGCTTTACCTCATATAAGAGTTTGTCTAGGCACGTACTTTGCTACAAAAAGGATTGGGCCATCTTGCTGCACCTTATTTACACTTGTTACTTGTTACTCATTACCAATTACCTTATCACAAAACTATTTGTTACCTATAATTTCAGTGCTTGCAGAGAATACCTTACTGAAAACTGCTTATCATTTCCTTCTGCTCCTTGTTGGGTTAGACACTCTTATTTATCGAAAAGGCTACGATAGATACCCTACACTTGTGGGTCATCAGGGGGCCGGGCCCAACGTGCACGTGGCCTAGAGGCCACCCGGGGCGGGCGCGGCTAACAGGCGGGCGAACCTGCCCGAACGGGCATGGGCGAAGGGGCGCGCCAGGGCGCCAGCGCAGGATGCGGGAGATGGCCACGGGGGTGCGCGGCCGGCGGCCACGACCGGCCAGAGCAGGCGCGATAGGGCGAGGGAACAGGGCGGTGCCGGCAGCGGTGGGCGGTAGGGCTAGCGAGCGTAGGTCGCGGTCGGGCTGCAGCAACGCGGCGGCAGGAAACGACTAGGGCCTCGCAGTCACGATCGGGCGGCGCGGCGAGTAGGGATGAAGCCAGGGTGAGGCCGGTGAGGGGCGCGGTCGAGGCCGGCACGACGATGCGGCGATGCGCACTAGGCAGTAGCAGCGCAACTCGCGCCGGCGTATGTAGCAGCATCAGCCAGCGAGGGCAGCAGCAACGGCAGAGGCACGTGATGACGGCGAGGCGAGGCCAAAGCAGGAACGAGGCGTGGCCTCGCGCGGGGATGCGGTGGTGCATCCAAGGAGCGGCCCGGCAGAGGGAGAGAAGAGGGGGTGCGCAGGGGACGCTGCAGGGGTGACGCTGGTGACGAGCGGAGGCAGAGGCGGAGATCGGGTATGGGTGGTCTCGTGGCCAGGGAGGCCCTATGGTGATGGCGGCGAGCCCGAGAACTTCGCCTGAGTTCAGCCACGATCGGGAACAGTGCTACGGGGACGACGATGGTTGGCAAGCGGCACGGGCGGCCTCGGCGAGCTGCACTGAGCACGTTCCCGTGCTCGGGCGAGCATGGCAACGACTATAACGACGGCGACGAGCTATACGGCAGCGCTCGCTTCGAGCGGCAATGGCAACGGCGGCTACGGTGGCGGAAATGTACGGGAGAGGGAGGGGAAAGACACGATGGCTTACTGGGAGCCGTAGGGAGGTGGCAGTGTGCTTGGGGAGGCGTAGAGCGTCCGGAATCGACAGCGACAGACGGCGGTGATCCGAGGAAGGAGAATAAGATGGCGGCGGCGTAGAGGCTTCCCGGCTCATTCCGTTTGGCGTAGTCGACGTAGTCGACGTCGGGGAGGCATTCGAGCACGTCGGCGAGGCAAACGGGAGGCGGTGGCTGCGGGATCGACGCGGCGACAGCGGCGACCACGTCAGGCAAGGTTGGGATCGAGAGGGAGAGAGACTATGGAGGAGGGGAAGTGGATGAGGATGACAGGGAGGCTTAGGAGCTTCCCCTTATCCTCTCAGCGGCGCTGTAGCGACGCGGGGCGGCTAACAGGTGCAGTGGCAATGGTGAATGGCGTCGAGCGCGCGCGCGTGGGGACACGGGGAGGAGGGAGGCGATGTCAGCTCTGTTGTGTTGGGCCTGCACACTGTGCACTAAGGCCTAGCCAACAGTGGCCCCTTTCCTTTTTCGTTAATTCTTCCTTCTGTTTTCTTTATTCTTTTATGTTGCATTTTCCTTTAGCTAGCAAAGTATTTTGTAGAAACATGGGACTTGGCCACATAAATACAATGGAGTATTCTGCACTGCCACAAAAAGATTGGGCAAGGTTAGATCCCATTTGAGTTTGGCATAGCTAGAAATGGATTTAATATTACCATTTTGGTACAGTTTTAAATAGGCTAGGGGCATTTTAATAATTCAAATACTGTTGGATTCAATTTATAATTGCCTATGGATTATTTTGCTCAATGATGAACTATTTAGTTTTCATGTTTGATCATTTTTTATGTTTGAAAAAAATTCAAATTCAAATTTGAACGGTTTTGATCCAACACGAGATTAGCAACAGTAACCGAGCTGACGTGGCATCGTTAACGTGGGATTACTGTAGCCTAATTATCCGGGCATCACAAATCTCCTCCACTACAAGAAATCTCGTCCTGAGATTTAAGAGGTAGTGAAAGGGGGAAGGTTTGGTAGCGACTCTAGCGGGTCTTCTCATTCTGGCTTGCTCTTCTCGAAGAGGCCGATCCAATACATTGATGTCATCATTTCTCTACTTTAGGTCATCATGATGAAGTCGGCATCTTTTCTTTGAGAACTCCATCATACTTACGAAAGAATAAAGGGTGGGTATTCCGAGAGAATAGACCTATGCAAGGTTGACTATCTGGTAGATAACATCGGGGAAGGTGGCAGAAAGTAACTCTCGAATTGAAAATATAGAGAGCAAAGTAAGAAGGTATCCTGAGAAGTTTTGAGCGGGCAGGCAACTGTTCGGTGCCTGAAACAGCGCGTGAAAGGGGTTCAGAGCAACGAGAATTAGTTTTGTGTCTAATAGCAGAATTGACGATCTCGCGGGAGGTGGCTCGTGAAATACCTATGAGGCCACGCGCATGGAATATCTTTGGGAACAGGGGGTGTATAGGAGAGTCAGGTTTTGACCCCGTGGAACTGTGGCTTATGGGCCCACCATGTGGGTTAAAGTAGGAAGGGATGACGTCTTGCACGATCATGTACGCAAGGCATGTCAGAGGGTAGCCTATCAGTTATGTCGGTAACAACATCGGTACCAAGGGTGAGGGATGAAGAGAACCATTCTCCTGCTCGTTGAACGAGGCGGACCAATAGGCAAAGTTCTCGTCCATCGGTGGTTATCGGAATGTCATCAACAATAGTAACAGGGCCTTACCGACACGATTGTACACCTAGATGTTTACATAAGCAGAAGAATATTACTGCTTAGATCATATAGAACACCAGAAAGGTTAAACAAAACAATGGAAAGGAAAATGTGATCATTAGATTAAACAGAACAATGGAAAGGAAAATGTGTTTAAACACATATTTCAGGGGTATATCCTTCCCAGGGACAAGCAAAGCATGATATCCATGACATGATATAACGTAGAAAACCCTTTAGGTAAGGGGAGAGAATTTTCATGACATTACCCATACAACGGTGTTCGAATAATTGATGAAGAAAATTTAGCATTGTGCTTCAAATGTTCTTATTAATGATCGGAGTACCACAGACATGCTTCGAGATAGCACTGACATGGTCATCAAGTAAGGGTCAGATTTTGGATACACAAAGGATCCATCGGGAACAACTTATAAAATAAGTCTTACAATTTCCTCATGGAAGAATGGCTAACCTTGCTAAAAAGGAAAGTATTACAATAGGTCCTCCGGCGGTGTGCTAGGCATGACATCACCTTACCGGAAGATATAAAGACTAATGTTATATCTCATGGAATTATGTTCCAACCGTCATATCTGACCGAGATTCAGATCATTGGTGTTAGGATACCTCAGAGTCAGGATGCCTGAGAAGAAAAAGGTGCAACACAAATTGTCGAGATGACATTGTAAGATTCTCAGGGAAATGAACTATGAAAGTGAGTTCCGAAACAAGAGTTCATCATTAAACCAAGAAGGGGATGAGGCTGTGCCTGATGGACTCAGCGGCAACTCACCGGGATTTCCAAAAAAATGGGATTCCACAATTATGTGAACAAGGACATAACATTTGTCAAATCAAATGATATAATAAGGCATGCTCAAGGAAAACATACACAATTAAACATTGGTTGAAAGGTGCACCCGAAATATAGGCTGGGTTGCACGACTAATATTAGAATGGTGACTCGATAACCAATGGTCTAAGAATGAAATGTCAACCATTAAGTTCAAAGCATTAGGGTTGTAGAAGTTTTGAATTCACCCATCATAGTTCAATGGTCGGTATTTCGGTTAGAAACAACACACGGACCAAGAAATGAACGGAGATGGCGAGAAGTATTACTATATCAAGAATTCTTAAGAGGTGGAGCAATCCTCACAACATCCTTGACATAAAAGACAATAATACTTCAAGGCAACACATAATACAAGCATGGATAGCAAGTTGTATCCATAACATGAACAGGTTTGTGATGAAAGGAAGGAAAGGATGTTGTCAATGGTAACTCAAATTACCAAGGGACGAGGATGGCACTTATCATCATGAATTTGATTGGTATACTAGAAGGAGTCAAAATTTTGATAATGATCACGACAATTTTGTCGGGAGGCTTGATGCCTCCAAGTGCAGAGGTTTGTAGGACAGTAGCAAATTTCCCTCAAGTGGATGACCTAAGGTTTATCGATCCGTGGGAGGCGTAGGATGAAGATGGTCTCTCTCAAGCAACCCTGCAACCAAATAACAAAGGGTCTCTTGTGTCCCCAACACACCCAATACAATGGTAAATTGTATAGGTGCACTAGTTCGGCGAAGAGATGGTGATACAAGTGGTATATGGATGATAGATAAAGGTTTTTGTAATCTGAACATATAAAAACAGCAAGGTAACTAATGATAAAAGTGAGCGTAAACGGTGTTGCAATGCTAGGAAACAAGGCCTAGGGTTCATACTTTCACTAGTGTAAGTTCTCTCAACAATAATAACATAATTGGATCATATAACTATCCCTCAACATGCAACAAAGAGTCACTCCAAAGTCACTAATAGCGGAGAACAAACGAAGCGGTTATGGTAGGGTACGAAACCACCTCAAAGTTATTCTTTCCAATCAATCCGTTGGGCTATTCCTATAAGTGTCACAAACAGCCCTAGAGTTCATACTAGAATAACACCTTAAGACACAAATCAACCAAAACCCTAATGTCACCTAGATACTCCAATGTCACCTCAAGTATCCGTGGGTATGATTATACGATATGCATCACACAATCTCAGATTCATCTATTCAACCAACACATAGGACCTCAAAGAGTGCCCCAAAGTTTCTATGGGAGAATCAAGACGAAAACGTGTGCCAACCCCTATGCATAAGTTCATGGGCGGAACCCGCAAGTTGGTCACCAAAACATACATCAAGTGAATCACGTGATATCCCATTATCACCACAGATACGCACGGCAAGACATACATCAAGTGTTCTCAAATCATTAAAGACTCAATCCGATAAGATAACTTCAAAGGGGAAACTCAATCCATTACAAGAGAGTAGAGGGGGAGAAACATCATAAGATGCAACTATAATAGCAAAGCTCGCGATACATCAAGATCGTACCACCTCAAGAACACGAGAGAGAGAGAAATCAAACACATAGCTACTGGTACATACCCTCAGCCCCGAGGGAGAACTACTCCCTCCTCGTCATGGAGAGCACCGGGATGATGAAGATGGCCATCGGAGAGGAATTCCCCCTCCGGCAGGGTGCCGGAACGGGTCTAGATTGGTTTTTGGTGGCTACGGAGGCTTCTGGCGGCGGAACTCCCGATCTATTCTCCTCCTCGATCGTTTTAGGGTATATGGATATATATAGGCGGAAGAGATACGTCAGGGGAGCCACGAGGGTGGAGGGCGCGCCCCCTACCTCGTGCCTCCCTCGTTGCTTTCCTGACGTGCACTCCAAGTCTCCCGGGTTGCTTTCCTTCCAAAAATAAGTTCCGTGAAGTTTCAGGTCAATTGGACTCCGTTTGATTTTCCTTTTCTGCAATACTCTAAAACAAGGAAAAAAACAGAAACTGGCACTGGGCTCTGGGTTAATAGGTTAGTCCCAAAAATCATATAAAATAGCATATAAATGCATATAAAACATCCAAGGTTGATAATATAATAGCATGGAACAATCAAAAATTATAGATACGTTGGAGACGTATCAGCATCCCCAAGCTTAATTGCTCGTCCTCGAGTAGGTAAATGATAAAAATAGAATTTTTGATGTGGAATGCTACTTAACATATTTATCCATGTAATTCTCTTTATTGTGGCAAGAATATTCAGATCCAAAAGATTCAAGATAAAAGTTCATATTGACATAAAAATAATAATACTTCAAGCATACTAACTAAGCAATTATGTCTTCTCAAAATAACATGGCCAAAGAAAGTTCATCCCTACAAAATCATATAGTTTGGTCATGCTCCATTTTCATCACACAAGAATGCTCTCATCATGCACAACCCCGATGACAAGCCAAGCAATTGTTTCACACTTTAGTAATCTCAAACTTTTTTCAACTTTCACGCAATACATGAGCGTGAGCCATGGATATAGCACTATGGGTGGAATAGAATATGATGATGGGGGTTATGTGGAGAAGATAAAAAGGAGAAAGTCGCACATCAACGAGGATAATCAATGGGCTATGGAGATGCCCATCGATTGATGTTAATGCAAGGAGTAGGGATTGCCATGCAACGGATGCACTAGAGCTATAAATGTATGAAAGCTCAACAAAAGAAACTAAGTGGGTGTGCATCCAACTTGCTTGCTCACGAAGACCCAGGGCACTTGAGGAGGCCCATTGTTGGAATATACAAGCCAAGTTCTATAATGAAAGATTCCCATTAATATATGAAAGTGACAAAACAAAAGACTCTCTATCATGAAGATTATGGTGCTACTTTGAAGCACAAGTGTGGCAAAGGATAGTAGCATTGTCCCCCTTTTTGGGGGGGGGGGGCCTTCTCTCTTTTTTATGGCCTTTCTCTTTTTTTAGATTCATCACTTGGGACAATGCTCTAGAAAATGTTGATCATCACACTTCTATTTATTTACAACTCAATAATTACAACTCGATGCTAGAACAAAAGATGACTCTATATGAATGCCTCCGGCGGTGTACCAGGATGCAATGAACCAAGAGTGACATGTATGAAAGAATTATGAATAGTGGCTTTGGCACAAATACTATGTCAACTACATGATCATGCTAAGCAATATGACAATGATGAACGTGTCATGATAAACGGAATGGTGGTAAGTTGCATGGCAATATATCTTGGAATGGCTATGGAAATGCCATAATAGGTAGGTATGGTGGCTGTTTTGAGGAAGATATAAGGAGGTTTATGTGTGACAGAGCGTAGTATCACGGGGTTTGGATGCACCGGCGAAGTTTGCACCAACTCTCAATGTGAGAAAGGGCAATGCATGGTACCGAAGAGGCTAGCAATGATGGAAGGGTGAGAGTGCGTATAATCCATGGACTCAACATTAGTCATAAAGAACTCACATACTTATTGAAGAAATCTAGAAGTCATCAAAAACCAAGCACTACACGCATGCTCCTAGGGGGATAGATTGGTAGGAAAAGACCATCGCTCGTCCCCGACCGCCACTCATAAGGAAGACAATCAAATAACACCTCATGTTTCAAATTTGTTACACAACGTTTACCATACGTGCATGCTACGGGACTTGGAAACTTCAACACAAGTATTCCTCAAATTCACAATTAGCCAACTAGCACAACTTTGATATCACTTATATGAAAGTTTTTATTATATCCCTCTTGGATGCCCATCATATTAGGACTAGTTTCATAACCAAAGCAAATTACCATGCTGTTCTAAAGACTCTCAAAATAATATAAGTGAAGCATGAGAGTTCATCTATTTATACAAAATAAAACCACCACCGTGCTCTAAAAAGATATAAGTGAAGCACTAGAGCAAATGACAAACTACTCCGAAAGATATAAGTAAAGATCAATGAGTAGTCGAATAATTATGCAACTATGTGAAGACTCTCTAACATTTAATAATTTCAGATCTTGTTATTTTATTCAAACAGCAAGCAAAACAAAAGTAAATAAAATGATGCTCCAAGCAAAACACATATCATGTGGTGAATAAAAATATAGCTCCAAGTAAAGTTACCGATGAACGAAGAAGAAAGAGGGGGTGCCTTCCGGGGCATCCCCAAGCTTAGGCTTTTGGTTGTCCTTGAATTGTACCTTGGGGTGCCTTGGGAATCCCCAAGATTAGGCTCTTGCCACTCCTTATTCCATAGACCATCGAATCTTTACCCAAAACTTGAAAACTTCACAACACAAAACTTAACAGAAAACTCGTGAGCTCCGTTAGCGAAAGAAAAAAAAACACCACTTCAAGGTACTATAATGAACTCATTATTTATTCATATTGGTGTAATATCTACTGTATTCCAACTTCTCTATGGTTCATACCCTCCGATACTACTCATAGATTCATCAAAATAAGCAAACAACACATAGAAAACAGAATCTGTCAAAAACAGAACAGTGTGTAGTAATCTGGATCAAACGTATACTTCTGGAACTCATAAAATTCTCAAATAAATTTATGGACTTGAGGAATTTATCTATTAATCATCTGCAAAAAGAATTAACTAAATAGCACTCTCCAAATAAAAATGGCAGCAATTCTCGTGAGCGCTAAAATTTCTGTTTTTTACAGCATGATCAACAAGACTTTCCCCAAGTCTTCCCAAAGGTTCTACTTGGCACAAACACTAATTAAAAGCATAAAACCGCATCTAAACAGAGGCTAGATGAATTATTTATTACTAAACAGGAGCAAAAATCAAGGAATCAAAATAAAGTTGGGTTGCCTCCCAACAAGCACTATCGTTTAACGCCCCTAGCTAGGCATGATGATTTCAAAGAGTGCCCCACAAAGAAGCAATCGAACAGCGCCTGCTCAAGCAAAAGGATTGATGTAGCAAATATTATTGGAACCATGGGTACAACACCAACTAGGAATCAAGCTTGTTGTCCGAGGTGAAATGATAAGACGAGGAAGATCGACGTAAGCTTAGCTCATCGTTGAAGGTTGTGCTCCGGGAGTAAGGACCAGGTAGCACGGTTAAAATTTAGCACGATAATGATATAGCCAATCAGACTTGGGATGACTTGAAGGATTATTAAAGTCATAAGCAATGAAAATTACTTAGAGTTATTGAATCGGGGCGTGGACTCGATTCACTATTCGGTGTTCTCGGTTGACGACAACCCAGAACCCAGGAAAATTGGAATCGATGAGAAATAACAGTTGATGAAGAACCCATAAGAAGATATGCAGTTCCATGATATTCTCGAGATACCATAGTGTATACTCGAAGGTAGATCATAATAGAGGTTGGGCAGGCATATTTATCTGTAGAAGACAAGTGCTTTAACTTGTCCGAGAAAAGGGATCAAAGAAGAACAATCATGGTCAGAACCACGGTTGCAAAGGACTAAACATAGATACAAGACGAACTTATAACAAGGGGACTATTATTATTACAAGAAGCTTCGATGATAAGTTCCGCATCGGGTCCATGGGCATGAACGCAAAGGCTCAAGGTCGACTCCCATTTCTTCAATGCATAACCTTTCATTTTACTTCTCGCTTTTGATGAAACTGTAGTGTAGAAATTTTATCTGGCGAAACAACAGAAGAGTATGACTCGCGAAAACTTTCGAGTTCATACGGTTTGGGGAAGGCATAGGTTCAACCCATCGGGGCATCTTAGGAGCATATACCACAAATTTCAAGAATAAATAACACAAGCCCGATAGTAGAGCATGCTTGAGAAAGCAGAGGATACAATTTACCAAAGGCATTATGTATCCAAGGAAAGGCTCACAAGCTTATTGAATATGAAGGACGTTGTCGGATAAAATCCGACAAAGGGTCTGGTGGTCCACAAGGGATCTGATGTGAGCATCGGTACTCAACTAGAGGAAGAAAGAATGCAAGGATATCAGATTATAGAAACAACTGACTAACTCAAAGTTCAAATGCAAAGGAATTATGAATTCCAAGACAAGGGATCAGAAGCAATGCTCTGATTAGGGATGGGTAAGTTGAATAGCCTTAGCAGTACAATCGATGGCAATTTGATTGGTCGAGATCGAGCTCATGTTTAAAATGACGTCTGAGCTAGGAGGATGAATTCTAGGATCTGATTGAGGATTGCGAGCATCCGCAACATTTTGAATCAACGCACTCAAAATGATAATGACAAGGGACGCCAATAAGATTACGAGACTTATGGGATTAACCATAATGCAAGCAAGCCAGAATTTCAAGAGCAATAGAATGCTCAGGATTTTCGGAAGTTCAAATAGTATTTCGAAGATTTTGTGAATTACTTGAATCAACTGGGGATGAGCAGATACTCGATAAGTGTGAGAAATTATTTGTAGGGGTATTCAGGTGGCAAAGAACTGCAAGGCAGTAGGGACAAAGTATTCTCGAGGTATCTTGTAATAACAAGATCAAATGTGAATCAAAGTAAGAATGACAGGTGTAAGTATTTATCCATAGGGATTTTCCGTGGCAGGGAATTGCAAAGGCAACGGGCACAAAATCTCGACAGAATATTGGAGAGTATCTTCGAAATCTTCTGGTGCAGCCGGCGATCATCTGGACTGAAGGGGCTCTCCGGGAGAAAGTATTTTCGAGAACCTAAAGTTAGATTTTAGTAAATTCATTAAACCCGAATAGGAGAGAGATCAGAGTCCCAGAGTATAGGTCGAGGAATAAGAGATCCTAATACCACCCAAATGGCGACATGAGCCCGTAAGACACACATCCATGTTAGTAAAGTTTTGCAATGTCTAGACTCGACTTCGGCCAAGGAGTGTGGAAGGGGGATTCCTACATGCAGTCGGCTCTCATACAAACTTGTGATGCCCCCGATTCAATCATACACTAATCATACATGCAAACGTGTATGATCAAGACCAGGGACTCACGGGAAGATATCATAACACAACTCTAAAAATAAAATAAGTCATACAAGCATCATATTACAAGCCAGAGAGCTCAAATACAAGAGCTCGATCATAGACGAGTCAGCGAAAGCAACAATATTTGAGTACAGACATAAGTTAAACAAGTTGCCATAAGATGGCTAGCACAAACTGGGATACAGATCGAAAGAGGCGCATGCCTCCTGCTTGGGATCCTCCTAAACTACTCCTGATCGTCGGCGGCGGCCTACATGTAGTAGTAGGCACCTCTAGTGTAGCAGGAGTCGTCGACGGTGGCGCCTGGCTCCTGGGCTCCAACATCTGGTTGCGACAACCAGGTATAGAAAGGGGCAAAAGAGGGAAGCAAAGCAACCGTGAGTACTCATCCAAAGTACTCGCAAGCAAGGAGCTACACTACATATGCATTGGTATCAATGAAAGGGGTAGTATATGTGGACTGAACTGCAGAATCCAGAATAAGAGGGGGATAGCTAGTCCTATTCAAGACTACACTTCTGGCAGCCTCCATCTTGAAGCAGTAGAAGAGAGTAGATGGTAAGTTAACCAAGTATCATTGCATAGCATAATCCTGCCCGGCCATCCTCCCCTCGTCGCCCTGTGAGAGAGCGATCATCGGGTTGTATCTGGCACTTGAAAGGGTGTTTTTTATTAAGTATCTGGTTCTAGTTGTCATAAGGTCAAGGTACAACTCTGGGTCGTCCTTTTACCGAGGTACAAGGCAATTCGAATAGATAAACTTCCCTGCAGGGGTGCACCACATAACCCAACACGCTCGATCCCCTTTGGCCGGACACACTTTCCTGGGTCATGCCCGGCCTTGGAAGATCAACACATCGCAACCCTACCTAGGCACAACAGAGAGGTCAGCATGCCGGTCTAAATCCTATGCGCGTAGGGGTTTGGGCCCATTGCCAATTGCACACCTGCATGTTGCGTACGCGGCCGGTAAGCAGACCTAGCCTCCCTAATACAAGAGCAGGCGTTCCAGTCCAATCAGGCGCGCGCCGCTCAGTCGCTGACGTCAAGAAGGCTTCGGCTGATACCACGACGTCAAGTGCCCATAACTGTTCCCGCGTAGTTGGTTAGTGTGTATAGGCCAGTGGTCAGACTCAGATCAAATACCAAGATCTCATTAAGCGTGTTATTTTGGAATAACCGTGGACGCTGACCAGGGCCAGGCCCACCTCTCACCTAGGTGGTCTCAACCTGCCCTGACGCTCTGCCACAAAGTAACAGTCAGGGGGCCTTCGGGAACCCAGGCCCACCTCTATCGGGATGGAGCCACCTGTCCTTTAAGCCCCCCACATCGGAATCACTTGCGGGTACTCTATGAGCCAACTCGACTTTAGTCACCACAATGTAACATGTATAATAGTGTAGTGTGTATATACCCGTGATCACCTCCCGAGGTGACCATGGCCCAATAGTATAGCATAGCAGACGGACAAGAATGTTGGGCCACTGATGGAATACTAGCATGCTATACTAAGCATTTAGGATTGCAGGTAAAGGTAACAATAGTAGTAGCAAAGACAGGCTATGCATCAGGATAGGATTAACGGAAAGCAGTAACATGGTACACTACTCCAATGCAAGCAGTAGAGAGAAGAATAGGCGATATCTGGTGATCAAGGGGGGGCTTGCTTGGTTGCTCTGCAGATAGAAATGGACACTCGAAGGTGAAGTAGTCGATCACTGGTTCAACCGTGGTCTCGGGATCTACCGGAAAGAAGTAACGGAGGGGCAACACAATAAATAACAGAGCAATCAAAGCATCACAAAGCATAACATGGCAATATGTGGTGCTAGAGGTGACCTAATGCAGTAGTAGGTGGTACCGACGAAGGAGGGAAACATCCGAGAAAGTATTCTCGGTGTTTCACATTTTCGGACAGATGAACCGGAGGGGGGAAAGTTGTGTGTTCTCTATGCTAGGGATGTGTGGCGGACGAACGGGCTGCGTATCCGGATTCGTCTCGTCATTCTGAGCAACTTTCATGTATAAAACTTTTTTATCCAAGTCATGGTTTATTTTCTATTAATTTTCAAAGATTTAAACAATTTTTGAAATTATTATTAATACGAAAATAATGATTAAATGCTAGATGCACCCAGCTCTGTGTACACAACAGTGTACACAAAGGATGACATGTGGGTCCAGAGGGTCCCAATTGACCAGTCAAAATTTGACTGGTCAACACGGGTGGGCCCCTCTGTCATAGACTAGGTTTAGTTAATTAAATTTTGTTTCAGCTAATCCAGTGATTATGCTAACTAATCCTAGTTAATTAATTACCTAATTATTTTTATTATTATTTGTATTTTGAAACCTCATCATTTTTTTATTTTCTTTTTCTACAGGGGACCGGGCCCCGCGTGCAAGTGGCCTAGAGGCCACCCGGGGCAGGCGCGGCTAACGGGCGGGTGAACCCGCCCGAACGGGCACGGGGGAAGGGGCGCACCAGGGCGCCAGTGCCGGACGTGGGAGATGGCCGCGGGGGTGCGCGGCCGGTGGCCATGGCCGGTCGGAGCAAGCACGGCGGGGCGAGGGAACAGGGCGGCGCCGGTAGCGATGGGCAGCAGGGCTAGCGAGCGGAGGCCACGGTCGGGCTGCAGCAGCGCAGCGGCAGCAAACAAGCGGGACGGCGCATTCGCAAGCGGGTGGCGCGGCGAGTAGCGACGAAGCCAGGGTGAGGCTAGCGAGGGGCACGGTCGAGGTCGTCACGACCATGCGGTGATGCGCGCTGGGCAGTAGCAGAGCAACTAGCGCTGTCGCATGTAGCAGCGTCAGCCAGCGAGGGCAGCAGCAACGGTAGAGGCACGCGATGACGGCGAGGCGTGGCCTCACGCGGGGCTGCGGCGGTGCATCCAAGGAGCAGCCCAACAGAGGGAGAAAAGAGGGGGTGCGCAGGGGACGCAGCAGGGGCGACGCCGGTGACGAGCGGAGGCGGAGATCGGGTGTGGGTGGTCTCGCGGCTAGGGAGGCCCTACGGCGACGGCGGCGAGCCCGAGAACTTCGCCGGAGTTCGGCCACGATCGGGAACAATGCTACGGGGACGACGATGGTGGGCAAGCGACACAGGCGGCCTCGGCGAGCTGCACTGAGCATGTTCCCGTGCTCGGGCAAGCATGGCAAGATCTGTAACGACGGCTACGAGCTATACGGTAGCGCTCGCTTCGAGCGGCGATGGCAACGGCGGCTACGGTGGCGGAAACGTACGGGAGAGGGAGGGGAAAGACACGGTGGCTCACCGGGAGCCGTAGGGAGGTGGCAGAGTGCTCGAGGAGGCGCAGAGCGTCCGGAATCGATGGCGATAGGCGGCGGCAATCCGAGGAAGGAGAAGAAGATGGCGGCGGCATAGAGGCTTCCTGGTTTGTTCCATTTGGCGTAGTCGACGTCAGGGAGGCGTTCGAGAACATTAACGAGGCGAACAGGAGGCGGTGGCCGCGGGATCGACGTGGCGACGGCGGCGACCATGTCGGGAAAGGTTGGGATCAAGAGGGAGAGAGGCTATGGAGGAGGGGAAGTGGATGAGGTGAAATGGAGGCTGAGGAGCTTCCCCTTATCCTCTCAGCAGCGCTGTAGCGATGCGGGGCGGCTAACAGGTGCGGTGGCAACGGCGAATGGCGTCGAGCATGCGCGCGCGTGGTGACACGGGGAGGAGGGAGGTGATGTCAGCTCTGTTGGGTTGGGCCTGCACACTATGCACTAAGGCCTAGCCAACAGTGGCCCCTTTCCTTTTTCTTTAATTCTTCCTTCTATTTTCTTTATTCTTTTCTTTTGCATTTTCCTTTAGCTAGCAAAGTATTTTGTAGAAATGTGAGACTTGGCCACATAAATACAATGGAGTATTATGCACTGCCACAAAAAGTTTGGGCAAGGTTTGATCCCATTTGAATTTGGCATAGCTAGAAATGGATTTAATATTGCCATTTTGGTACAATTTTAAATAGGCTAGGGGCATTTTAATAATTCAAATAATGTTGGATTCAATTTATAATTGCCTATGGATTATTTTTCCCAATGATGAACTATTTAGTTTTCATGTTTGATCATTTTTTATGTTTGACAAAAATTCAAATTTGAATTTGAATGTTTTTGACCAAGGCGAGATTAGCAATAGTAACCGAGGTGACGTGGCATCGTTAACATGGGATTACTGTAGCCTAATTATCTGGGCGTCACAAGGAGTCTCGGTCATGTCTACATGATTCTCGAACCCGTAGGGTCGCACGCTTAACGTTCGGTAGCGCTAGGGCAGTATTGAGATATTAATAGTGGAAAGTCTGAAGGTTTTTCAGAGTCCTGGATGGGATCCGGGATGTTATGAGGAGCTCCGGAATGGTCCGGAGGTAAAGATTTATATATGGAAAGTGGTTGTCGGAGTTCTGGGAAAAAGTCTGGTTTTCGGTATTGTACCGGGAAGTCACTGGGAGGTTCCAGAAGGTTCTAGAGGGGTCCGGAAGTCCTCGGAGGGTTTCACCACGTCCCATACAGTAGCATGGGCCATAGGGGTGCCATGGACTTAGTGGGCCAAGGGAACTGAAAGCACAAGTGCTCCCTGGGTGATTTTGGTAATTAATGTCAACATATCTCTTGTTGGACTGATATTTTTATCTAGTATATTTCTGAAAAGTTCAACAATGGCGTGGCATGGACAAGAGGATGTGCAACCCCTTCTAGATGCTAAGGACAGAAGATTGGCAAAAGCTCAAGACTCTTCATTTCGATTTTAGTGATCCAAGGTCACATTGAGTCCATAGGAAAGCCAATACTATTAAAAGGGGATGAGGTGTTGCTTAATGGCTTGCTTGCTCAAAGTGCTTAGTGATATGCTCCAAAGCCCTCAACCACTTTCTCATTTCCAGATATGTCCTAAACCTAAAGTCAAACTCGGCCCCACCGATTTGATTCATCCGGCGCCACCGAGTTCACTTGACATAGCCACTGCCAGAAACCCCAATCAGTTCGGTCTCACAAATGGGATCTCGGTCTCACTGAGACGGGCTTGCAAACTCTCTGTTGCCTATTGCAATTATTTTGGTCCCACCGAGATATGCAATCGGTCCCACCGATTTTGCCTGACCAACTCCCTGTTTGCTTATTACCAAACTCGGTCCCATCGAGTTTGTGTAATCGGTCAAACTGATTTGAATTTTTACCCTAACCCTAGCACATCGGTCCCATCGAGTTGATCATATCGGTCCCACCAAAAGCTCTAACTTTCACATTTTGAACCATATCGGTCTGGCCGAGTTTCACTATTCGGTCCCACCGAGTTTGGTAAATTGTGTGTAACTGCTAGATTTTGTGTGGAGGCTATATATACCCCTCCACCCATCCTCCATTTGTGGAGAGAGCCATCAGAACGTGCCTACACTTCCACTACTCATTTTCTAAGAGAGAACCACCTACTCATGTGTTGAGACCAAGATATTCCATTCCAACCACAAGAATCTTGATCTCTAGCCTTCCCCAAGTTGCTTTCCACTCAAATCATATTTCCACCATAGCCAAATCTGTGAGAGAGAGTGGAGTGTTGGGGAGAGTATCATTTGAAGCACAAGAGCAAGGAGTTCATCATCAACACACCATCTATTATCTTTTGGAGAGTGGTGTCTCCTAGATTGGTTAGGTGTCACTTGGGAGCGTCCGTCAAGATTGTGGAGTTGAACCAAGGAGTTTGTAACGGCAAGGAGATCGCCTATTTCATGAAGATCTACCCAAGTGAGGCAAGTCCTTCGTGGGCGATGGCCATGGTGGGATAGACAAGGTTGCTTCTTCGTGGACCCTTCGTGGGTGGAGCCCTCCGTGGACTCGTGCAACCGTTACCCTTCGTGGGTTGAAGTCTCCATCAACATGGATGTACGATGGCACCACCTATCGGAACCATGCCAAAAATCTTCATGTCTCTAATTGCGTTTGCACACTCCAATCCCATCCCTTTACTTTCTTGCAAATTGCATGCTTTACTTTCCGCTGCTCATATACTCTTGCCATGCTTGCTTGAAATGTATTGTGAATGTTTAAACTTCTGCTAAAACTCCACCTTAACTTGAAGAACTAAAAACTAGTACTTTTCTTTGTTGAGGGTCTAATCACCCCCCCCCTCTAGACACCTCTTCTCGATCCTTCCATCAACCAACCCCTACAAGGCCCATGCACCTAGGAAGGAGAAACCCTAAGTGGGAGGGAGTCCACTTACCTTGGGAGGCAAGTTTCCTCCCTTGGACGCCTCCCCTCCTTAGAGGAGGGGCTAGGGCTGCACCCCTATATATAGTGGGGAGGGGCACAAGGGCTGTACACACGAAACCCAAACCTCCTCTCTCTCTCTCTCTCTCTCTCTAAGCCTCCACCTTGACCCGACAATGCTTGGTGAAGCCCTGTCGGTGTTCTGCTGCCATTACCACCACCACTCTGCCACTCTGTAGTGTTGGTTCAGATCTCATCTACCTCCTCACCCTTGCTTGTTGGATCAAGAAGGAGAGGACGCCGCTGATGACCCACAAGTATATGGGATCTATCGTAGTCCTTTAGATAAGTAAGAGTGTCGAACCCAACGAGGAGGAGAAGGAAATGACAAGCGGTTTTCAGCAAGGTATTCTCTTCAAGCACTGAAATTATCGGTAACAAATAGTTGTGTGATAAGATAATTTGTAATAACAAGTAACAAAAGTAACTAAGATGCAGCAAGGTCTCCCAATCCTTTTTGTAGCAAAGGACAAGCATGGAAGAACTCTTATATAAAGCAAAGCGCTCCCGAGGACACATGGGAATTGTTGTCAAGCTAGTTTTCATCATGCTCATATGATTCACGTTCGTTACTTTGATAATTTGATATGTGGGTGGACCGGTGCTTGGGTGCTGCCCTTCCTTGGACAAGCCTCCCACTCATGGTTAACCCCTCTTGCAAGCATCCACAACTACGAAATAAGAATTAAGATAAATTTAACCATAGCATGAAACATATGGATCCAAATCAGCCTCATACGAAGCAACGCATAAACTAGGGTTTAAGCTTCTGTCACTCTAGCAACCCATCATCTACTTATTACTTCTCAATGCCTTCCCCTAGGCCCAAATCATGGTGAAGTGTCATGTACTCGATGTTCACATAACACCACTAGAGGAGAGACAACATACATCTCATCAAAATATTGAATGAATACCAAATTCACATGATTACTTATAACAAGACTTTTCCCATGTCCTCAGGAACAAACGTAACTACTCACAAAGCATATTCATGTTCATAATTGGAGGAGTATTAATTATCATTAAGGATCTGAACGTATGATCTTCCATTGAATAAACCAATTAGCATCAACTACAAGGAGTAGTCAACACTACTAGCAACCCACAGGTACCAATCTGAGGTTTTGAGACAAAGATCGAATACAAGAGATGAACTAGGGTTTGAGAGGAGATGGTGCTGGTGAAGATGTTGATGGATATTGACCCCCTCTCGATGATAGGATCGTTGGTGATGACGACGGTTTCGATTTCCCCCTCCTGAACGGAAGTTTCCCCGGCAGAACAGCTCCGCTGGAGCCCTAGATTGGTTCTGCCTAAGTTCCACCTCGAGACGGTGACGCTTCATCCCGAAAGCTTCCTCCTTATTTTTTCCAAGTCAAAACACACCTTATAGTAGAAGATGGGCATCGGGGGCCTGCCAAGTGGCCCACAAGGCAGGGGGCGCGTCCAGGGGGTAGGGCGCGCCCCCACCCTTGTGGATGGCAGGTGCCCCCCCCCTCTGGTGTTTTCTTCGCCCAATACTTTTTATATATTCCAAAACAATTCTTCGTGAAGTTTCAGGACTTTTGGAGTTGTGTAGAATAGGTCTCTAATATTTGCTCCTTTTTCCAGACCAGAATTCCAGCTGCCGGCATTCTCCCTCTTCATATAAACCTTATAAAATAAGAGAGAAAAGGCATAAGTATTATCATATAATGTGTAATAACAGCCCATAATGCAATAAATATCAATATAAAATCATGATGCAAAATTGACGTATTAGCCGCCAAGCCGTACGTGTGGTAAACTCGGAGGTGCCGTCCGTTCGGCACTAGATCGGATTGGATCGTGAAGAGTACAACTACATCAACTGCGTTAAGATGTTAATGCTTTTGTTCTACAAGGGTATGTAGACACACTCCCCTCTCATTGCTATACATCCCCTAGATTAGATCTTGGGTGTTTTATAGGAAAAAAATTTGATTTTCATGCAACGTTCCCCATCAACGTCCAAGGCCAGGTCTAGACCGGTTCATTCCCATCTTGAAGTATAAACATTTAACTATAAACTTGGAAATAAATAATATAATTATTATTGCCTCTAGGGCATATTTACAACACATGCTGGTCTGGATGGCATACCATCGATATGATAAAGACCTCACACTACGATCATGGATGATGTGCATGTCGTAGGGCGCAGTGTGCTTTTGCGCGTGAAATGAATCATGCACGCACTGCCAGAATGCCCCCTCTGCTCCTACCTAGGAAATACGTTGTTATAGCCAATCATCAATCACGCAATAACTAATCCTCCATAGTCGAGTACCCCTCCATCCTTCACACTCTAAAAAAACAACATTGCGTTAGAAAATAAGCTCAATGGCATTTGACCGAACACCTACCGAGCATGTTGACAGGGGGGCGGAGTGTACCTGTGTACGAACGGGTCCTGGGTGGACGACACCATCATAAAAGGCAAGAGGGCGCGTCGGTGCTTTTTGTAGAGGTCTGACAATGCATGTGTGGTGGCTAGAGAGGTTCAACGGCGGCGGCAGAGAAGGAAGGTGCGGATGCAAAGCAAGGGGGGAGAAAGTGTGGATTGAAAGAAAATGGGATCTGGAGGAGGATTTAGTGGGTCGGGGCCGTCGGAGTCCTATGTGGCTGATGTTCGGACTCTCGCAAAGCCCCCCCAACTTTGTCCCTGTTTTGCGGGAAAAATAGCGTTCGGAGCACTGAGCAGACCGATACATGCCCGTGTTGGATGGCACAACACATTCAGACCACGGGGTCCAAACGCATGCAGACGGTTTGAGGGTCCGCATTGGAGATGCTCTTATACTCCAAGAGCCTGTTTAAGTTCATGGAGTGATGCCGACCACCCAATTTTATCGGACGGCGGATCTCTTCCATGCAGGACAAAACTGGCTCATTCATTAGAACCCTAGACCATTTTGTACCTCCCCTATATTTCTGCTCGCTGACTCGGTGAGGCGACGATGTGAGGACCGCTGGCCCAAGGCGGCACACGGTTGGGAGCAGTCTACAGTAGAGATATCTGGCGTGCTGCTCCCTCAGGCGTGGTCACATGTGTTGCACTCATGGCGTTGGTGACGTGAGCAAGGATGTCGGTGCTGCATTGACTTTAGGATTTGATGGTAGTGCGCACATCACACTGGCCATTTCGTCGTCGTCCATCAGAGCGGCATCAGGCACCAAGTTCCCCTCACATCATGGCGGACCAGATATGGCACTACACACAGCTGCAGCATGAGTCATAAGGCAATGACGGGGCCACACTAACTACAATGGGACCCGATAAGCCGCGTTCATTCCCTCAACGAGACAGTTGCACGGTGATGAGTGATATTTACACTCCTATACCATTTGTTTAACCTGAGTATTCGATCTGATATTGCCTCTAATGACTAATGAATGCATAGGATTCCAAAAATCCTCTCTTTATTGTGTTTCTATAGTAAATGCGCCAAATATGGACGAAATCAAGTGACAATGGAAAGTAGTGAAGGAGGACATCGAAGAAATCAGGAGGAGGCACACTAGAAGCCATAGAGCAAAAGACGGTGTTCCATGCGACCGCGACCGCTCGCATGAGTGGTCATATGGCGTGGAAATCGAGTCTTCTCATCCACCTGAACAACTTTTATAAAGGGGTCGAGGCCAAAATGTCAACCGAACATCCACGAGCAAAGCCAGGACAGAGTCATTCTCATCCATCTCCATCAACCCTAGCCGCCGCTGTTTCTATCTCCATAGCCACCATCACCACCATAGTTCTCCGTCCAGTAGATCATACTTGTAATCATGCATTGCACACGACATTCATTGTAAGACATATTATCAATCAATTCATCACCATGATGTGTTCTTTGTGTGATCTGATCTCCATGTGTGAGTAGTTCAGCAAGGTATGGGTTGAGGCAAGATCCTTGCACCCTCTATATTTTGTCATGTATGTGTGAAACAAAAGTGTTTTGTAGATGTCTCTTGTATCATCTGCGTTGTTCATCCCAGCAGGTACCCAAGATCATAGAGAGCAAGCCATGGAGAAGTTAAGGGAGGGGAGACCATCAAGTGTTATTCTCAACACTAGTGATAGAAGGATTTAGTACGATAACATGGATCCTATCTCTGGGGATTCAAGAGGTGTGGTCATTAAACACCCAAAGCTCTTGTCTAATTATTGCAATCTTGATTATCGAGGCATGATGACCCACAAGTATAGGGGATCTATCATAGTCCTTTCGATAAGTAAGAGTGTCAAACCCAACGAGGAGTAGAAGGAAATGATAAGCGGTTTTCAGCAAGGTATTCTCTGCAAGCACTGAAATTATAGGTAACAGATAGTTTTGTGATAAGATAATTGGTAACGAGCAACAAGTAACAAAAGTAAATAAAGTGCAGCAAGGTGGCCTAGTCCCTTTTGTAGCAAAGGACAAGCCTGGACAAATTCTTATGTAGAGAAAAGCGCTCCCGAGGACACATGGGAATTATCGTCAAGCTAGTTTTCATCACGTTCATATGATTCGTGTTTGGTACTTTGATAATTTGGTATGTGGGTGGACCGATGCTTGGGTACTGTCCTTACTTGGACAAGCATCCCACTTATGATTAACCTCTATTGCAAGCATCCGCAACTACAACAAAAGTATTAAGGTAAACCTAACCATAGCATGAAACATATGGATCCAAATCAGCCCCTTACGAAGCAACGCATAAACTAGGGTTTAAGCTTCTGTCACTCTAGAAACCCATCATCTACTTATTACTTCCCAATGCCTTCCTCTAGGCCCAAATAATGGTGAAGTTTCATGTAGTCGACGTTCACATAACACCACTAGAGGAGAGACAACATACATCTGATCAAAATATCAAACGAATACCAAACTCACATGACTACTAATAGCAAGACTTCTCCCATGTCCTCAGGAACAAACGTAACTACTCAAAAAGCATATTCGTGTTCATAATCAGAAAGGTATTAATATGCATATAGGATCTGAACATATGATCTTCCACCAAATAAACCAACTAACATCAACTACAAGGAGTAATTAACACTACAAGCAACCCACAGGTGCCAATCCCAGACTCGGAGACAAGAATTGGATACAAGAGATGAACTAGGGTTTGAGACGAGATGGTGTTGGTGAAGATGTTGATGGAGATTAACCCCCTCCTGATGAGAGGATCGTTGGTGATGACGATGGCGATGATTTCCCCCTCCCGGAGGGAAGTTTCCCCGGCAAAACAGCTCCGCCAGAGCCCTAGATTGGTTCCGCCAAGGTTCCACCTCATGGCGGCGGAGTCTCTCCCTAAAGCTGGCTTATGATTTTTTTCCTCATCGAAACAATCCATATAGCAGAAGATGGGCATCGAAGGGCCACTAGGGGGGCCATGAGGTAGGGGGCGTGCCCAGGGGGTAGGACGCGCCCCCACCCTCGTGGGCAGGGTGTGGCCCCCCTATGGAACTTCTTGCACTTAGTATTTTTTATATATTCTGAAAATGACTTCCGTGAAGTTTCAGGACTTTTGGAGCTGTGTAGAATAGGTCTCTAATATTTGCTCCTTTTCCAGCCCAGAATCCCAGCTGCCGGCATTCCCCCTCTTTATGTAAACCATGTAAAATAAGAGAGAATAGTCATCAGTATTGTGACATAATGTGTAATAACAGCCCATAATGCAATAAATATCGATATAAAAGCATGATGCAAAATGGACGTATCAACTCCCCCAATCTTAGACCTCGCTTGTCCTCAAGCGAAAGCCGAAATCGAAAAATATGTCCACATGTTTAGAGATAGAGGTGTCGATAAAAAATAAAATACGGACATGAGGGCATCATGATCATTCTTAGAACAGCAACTTATATAATTCTTGTCATATGATCTCTTATGCTAGAGTAACAATTCAATCACAATTTCAAGTATGAATCATAAACTTCATTGAAAACTAACAAACTATAATCTCAGTCATTGGAGCAATTGCAATTTATCATAACATAGGAACGAGTCAATATAAAAGCTTTTCAGCAAGTCCACATACTCAACTATCATATAGTCTTTCACAATTGCTAACACTCACGCAATACTTATGGGTATGGAGTTTTAATCAGACACAGAGAAAGATAGGGGCTTATAGTTTTGCCTCCCAACATTTTACCTCAAGGGTAATGTCAAAATAATAGTTCATGAAAACTCACATCCAATTAACCATATATACCAGGATCTTTCCAACATGTTGTGCTTGCCAAAAGATAAAATGTAAAAAGGAAGGGTGAAGATCATCATGACTCTTATGCAAGGTAGGAGATAAAAGTAAACGATAGGACCTTCGCAGAGGGAAGCAGAGGTTGTCATGCGCTTTTATGGTTGGATGCACAAAATCTTAATGCGAAAGAACATCACTTTATATTGCCACTTGTGATATGGACCTTTATTATGCAGTCCGTCGCCTTTATTTCTTCCATATCACACGATCGTATAAAAGCTTATTTTCTCCCACACTAATAAGTCATACATATTTAGAGAGCAATTTTTATTGCTTGCACCGATGACAACTTACTTGAGGGATCTTACTCAATCCATAGGTAGGTATGGCGGACTCTCATGGCAAAATTGGTTTAAGGGTGTTTGGAAGCACAAGTAGTATCTCTACTTGGTGCAAAGAATTTGGCTAGCATGAGGGGGAAAGGCAGCTCAATCATGTTGGATGATCCATGACAATATAATTTATCTCAGATGTAAGAAAACATAACCCATTACGTTGTCTTCCTTGTCCAACGTCAACTTTTTAGCATGTCATATTTTAATGAGTGCTCACAATCAAAAAAGATGCCCAAGATAGTATATTTATATGTGAAGACCTCTCTTTCTTTATTACTTCCTATTAATTGCAACGATGACCAAAACTATGTTTGTCAACTCTCAACGACTTTTATTCATCATACTCTTTCTATGTGAGCTCATTACTCTCCATAAGATCCATATGATCTCTTTGTTTCTTTTTATTTCTTTCTCTTTTCTTTTATTCACTCAAGATTATGGCAAAATAAGCAAGCCCTTGACTCAACACTAATCTTTATTATATATATAGCTCACGGACTCGATTACATAGAAGGATCATAAAGCAAAACTCACAACTAGATCATACTAAGAACTTTTATTCTACTAGATCAAAATATTATCAAAAGGATCGAACTAAGAAAAGCGGTAAAGATAAAAGTGATGGTGAAAAGATACCGGGGCACTCCCCCAGGCTTGGCAGTTGCCAAGGGGAGTGCCCATACCCATGTGATTATATCTCTTTTGTTGGTGAAGAAGATGGTGGTGATGATGGATAGTCGCACATCGAGCGTAGGAGGTCTTCTAACTTGCGGATAATGCCTTTGAGTGCGATGATATGCTCCTTCAACAAAATATTTTCACGTGTGAGATACTTATTTTGTATACGAGCTAACTCAATCATCTTGAAAGCTTCGATCTCAGTTGGGGTAAGAAGATTGTGATCAAGTTGAAGGATCTCTTCTGTTGTCGGAACTTGGTCCCCCGTGGCCTTCTTAATCCCTTCATCCTTGTTGATCTCCATGGGTTCTTCTCTCTTCAGCTCTATGTTCATTAGCCAAGCATCGTTGCCCTCATTGTTGGAGGAGGAGGGAGACGACATGATGCTTAGCTTTGACAACCCTGGCAGAAACAGCTCGAAACAAGAACAAGAGATTTTTGCGTGATATGGTGGTCAAAACCTTCGGGAGGTTATATAATGAATTTTTACCGACCAAAATACGTGACGTGTAAGAAAACAGAGTCCGAAGAGCGCACGAGGTGCCCACGAGGCAGGGGGCCACGCCCAGGGGGTAGGGCGCGCCCTCCACCCTCGTGGAGCCCTCGTGTCCTTCCCGGACTGCTTTTTATTTTTCTAAATATTCCAAAATGGAGAAAAATTGCCATTAGAACTTTTTTGGGGTCGGTTTACTTACTGTACCACATACCTATTCCTTTTCGGAGTCCGAAACATTCCGGAAAGTGTCCCTTATGTATTCCCCCAGGGTTACAGTTTCAATAACATTGGTTTCAACATTTATAGGATTACCTGAGATATAGTGTTTGATTCTTTGAGCGTTCAGCACCTTCAGATTTGTACCTTTGAAGTTGTTGATTTTTATGGCACCAGAACGATAGACCTCCTCGATAACGTAAGGACCTTCCCATTTAGAGAGAAGTTTTCCTGCAAAAATCTTAAACAAGAGTTGTATAGCAATACATAATTACCTACATTAAACGCACGCTTTTGTATTCTTTTGTCATGCAATCTTTTAACCTTTTCTTTAAATAATTTGGCATTCTCATAGGCTTGGGTTCTCCATTCATCAAGTGAGCTAATGTCAAATAACCTATTCTCACCGGCAAGTTTGAAATCATAATTGAGCTCTTCAATAGCCCAATAAGCCTTATGTTCTAGCTCGAGAGGTAAGTGACATGCTTTTCCATAAACCATTTTATACGGAGACATACCCATAGGATTTTTATATGCAGTTCTATAGGCCCATAATGCATCATCAAGTTTCTTGGACCAATTCTTTCTAGATCTATTAATAGTCTTTTGCAAAATTAATTTGAGTTCTCTATTGCTCAATTCTACTTGGCCACTAGACTGTGGGTGATAAGGAGATGCAATTCTATGATTAACATCATATTTAGCAAGCATTTTTACGGAAAGCACCATGAATAAAATGTGAACCACCATTAGTCATTAAATATCTAGGGACTCCAAACCTTGGAAAAATAACTTCTTTAAGCATCTTAATAGAGGTGTTATGATCAGCACTACTAGTTGGAATAGCTTCTACCCACTTAGTAATGTAATCAACAACAACTAAAATATGTGTATATCCATTAGAGGAAGGGAACGGCCCCATATAATCAAAGCCCCAAACATCAAATGGTTCAATAACAAGTGAATAATTCATAGGCATTTCTTGACGTCTACTAATATTACCAATTCTTTGACATTCATCACAAGATACAACAAACTTACGTGCATCCTTGAAGAGAGTAGGCCAATAAAAACATAACTAATGTTCGGTAAAAGAATCAATGCTTTCAAATGCTTTTAAAAAATAATCCTTTTAGAGCATCAATTTTGTTTTTTCTGCCGAGGCCATTTAGGAATGTTTTATCTTCATGAAAATGTTTACACGTATAGACAAATCGTCAATGTTTGTTGCAAAAATAATCAGATTCTTTTAATTTAGTTTACTATATATTTTTTATTTATTAGTGACGAGGAAGTATTTGAACTCGCAAGCAGAGAAACTCCATATCCGTTGTCAAGACACTTCCAATGCACTGGCTCTTTTCCTTTTAGAAACATAGTATAGATACAGACGCTCACATGCATACTCACAACATTCACTCCTATAAATGCACACGCGCTCGCATATCATATCCCTATGAGCACCTTGAGATATAGAGCCGGTAAATTTTGAAATTGACGAAGTCGCCGCAGACGCTTCGTAGTTGACACACACACACCATACAACTGGACGAATATCGTCTAAAATCCTAAAATTAATCTAAGAAAATGTGACTATCCATGTCAAGTCTAGGAGTTAAACCCGAGTGGATAGCTTCCACCACAAAAAACCTAGCTAACTGAGTTTTATGCTTAGTTTGTAATGCATTGGCTAATGCGTCATTTTAAGTGAAGAAAAAAAATAAAGACAACCACCACAAGGCATTGTCTCTTGGAGTAAGGATATAGTAAGTAGAGTCAACTTCTGACTATATCTTAGTGACATGTGACCTATAACTAATCTAATAGCCTATATGTATAGTAGTTAGTTATAAATATGTAATGCTTTATTAATATTAAGCTCATCTAGTGATATTTCTATTGTTGATCGAATACCCAACATGCATACTCCCTCCCTCCGGTGAAAAGTGTACATATAGAAATTTTAGGACAAATTATAGAGTGAAGTAAAAAAATACATTAGAAAGGTGCAAGCCACCATCTCTCTCCTTTTTAATTATCCAGCCTCCAATGAGCTAAGTGCATGTATAAATTAAGAAGACCATGCATATAATGTTATTGGTCTTGATTATCGTGCGATGAGAGAGAAACAATTTTCCTACTTTAAAGTGTATTGGAAAGATAAAAATACACTATTTTGTGGGCAAATTTTAAAGCCAAATGTACACTCTTCACCGGACGGAGAGAGTAGTAGTTAGTTAAAGTAAGTATAATACGGTGATGTAAGTAGGCTATAAGGCTTTATTATATTTTGTGTTGAGTTTGATGAAAGAGAAGAGGAGAGAGAAGCGAAGCAGGCTATAGAATAAGAGCCGACTGCAGCACGAGGTCCAAGAAATTCCATGAGTTTACGAGGTGGGACCAAGTAGTACATATTTATAGACATTGCTATAAATAACATGACAACAACATACAGCAAACAGCTACCGAGAATGGCGTTTTGGATCTCGGCCTCCATGAAGCCTGATTTTTTGAAAAAATTGAAATTCAAAATTTCTAGTTTCAAAAAAAATCTAAAAAAATGACAAGTAAACAAGGATGTAAGGTGTATGTGTGCAAAATTTTAGGATGAAATACATTGAAATGCAACCTGTACAAAAAACACAAATTCATGGTCTGAGAGGATGAATAGTATCATGTGTTAAAAACCCTCATATTTTACATAAGCCTCATTTCAACGTATTTCGTCCTGAATTTACACACTTGTGCACTATTCATCTCTCTCTATATTTTTTTCAAAATTTTGTGAAATGTAAAAATATGAATTTTCATGAATTCTAAATTTTGCATTTGAAGGCCTCCATGGAGCTTGGCCTTCAAAAGCAATTTCCGATAGCTAGCTATATTATTAATTGTGCTCTTATAAATATGTACTACTTTATTAATACCCAGCTTAACTCATGATCACATATTTTTTAAATAGGTGTTGCAATTGTCTCTTAATCTACAACCCACCTCCATCTTAGCAAAAATACATTATACAAATCATAGGAGTATAATAGGACCAAAAATATAATATTAAAACTCCTATGGTGAGCTTACATCATCTTCTTATACTCAATTTTAGGTGTTGTATGTAAGTGATGTTGCATTTATTTCATTTATGGGTCATGCATGTTTGCTTCTCACATTGTGGTGTAATTATTGAGAGAAAAATTAGGAGATACACCACACTGGGTCAAAGACAACAACCGTGCCTTCTCTTGACGCCTCCCGCAGCTCCTCCAAGTTGTTGCCTTCCCTTCCGCCGCTGACGCCAGTGTAGGCCGCGCTGGCAGCGGGCCTGACGCCGAAGGGGTCGAGGTGCTGGACGTGACGAGACCCAGCAGGGAGCGCACGCACAGTGGCCAGGGTGGCGTCCCTAGTTGTGCAGCGGCGGAGCTCGCCCCCATGGCCAGCGGGAACCCGTGTTCTCTGGCGATGGTGGGTGCGACGACGACGGTGAATCTGGGTCCCACCCAGATTCGTCGGCGGCTTTTCCCATGGGCGGCTGGCGGCGCGAGGAGGGGTTGGTGAGGGAGGAGGGCTCCTTGCCGGTGATCCAGCGGCTACGCGGGGTGTCACGGTGCGGCTCCGCGCGGTTCCGAGTGGTTGCTGGTTCGGAGTGGCGCGAATGCCAGGGAAAACCGTGTCGATCTCAGTCATGGCGGACGATGGCGATGTCTTGGGCGTCGCCTCCTTGCCGAAGGCATCGTCGGTTGCAATCGTTGTCACCTCGTTCCATCTGCTCTAGGGAAACCCTAGATCTTGGATTCCCTGATCGGATGAGTCGGACGATGACGGGGCCTTCGGGGCCATCCTCCCTCTTGGGGGCATCGTTTTGGAGCAGGTGCTGCTTGGAGGGGACAATAGGAGGAGCAATGTTCCATCTACTCCAACGACGACGGGTCTTATCGGCGTGGCACACACTACAAAATTTGTTCTATTTTGCAACGTTTCACTTGTGTCACGTAAAACCATTTTTTGACACGGAAAATGCCACGGCGACATTTCCTGGCCGTCACCCCCACCGTCACCGAGCACCATCATAAAAATTAAAATCTTGACGATACCACTTCTTCCATCACGCAAGATCGCATCCTAGGTGACGAACCAAAAATCATCGCCGAAACTATCTACTATGATGGCCATAAAATGTCACTGGAACGGTCACAGTATACTAACAACCGACCCACCATGTTTGACCAGTCAACATTTAATAATCAAATTTGGCCGGTCAAAGATCCTCACATGTGGGCCCATGGGATACTGACGTGACTACTTACATGTGGGTCCAGAAGCTGGTGACGGCACACATTTCCGTCACTATTACCATCATAGTTTATTCATTATTACATCTGCCAACCAAATTTAAATTTTAAAATTAGTAAAATTTCAAATATGAGAATACGCTGAAAATAATAATGATCAGTCAACTAAGGGAGTATCACACACGACATAAAAGGAAATAGACAAAGTACCACGCAGTACAAAATAAAATAAGGGACGACCAAAGTTTCCGAATGAAGAAGACCACCATCGGGGTTGCGACATGCTATTGTCAGAACCCCTAAAGTGGGCTGCGACATGTCGTTGTTAGAGCCCCCCCTCCCAAAGTAGGCCGCGACATGTTTTTATCAGAGCCACCCTACATCCTTAAGAGAAAATCTAAAGCTCCTTCCAGTTGTGATTGCTTCTTTTCCATAGAGCAGTTTTCTCCTCTTGTTCCTCCTTACGAGCTGCAATTTCATCTAGTTGCTTTGTTTTCATCTCCTTGATTTCCTATTTCTGCGTTGTCATTCTTGCATTGAGCTCTTCTTGATACATATCAGCTACTGATCTCGTAGCTTGCTCCTGAGTTGCCAGCCTCTCTTCAAGCTCTCTCATGTGTTCATGAGAGAGCTGTCTTTTTCCTGGAGGCAGATGACTCTCCCATGCTTGTAAGGAATGTGCTATGCTTGGAAACGCCCTTGAGAACCATTGCAACAATCTGCACATCTGTTTTTGGTTCTTCACATTCTGTTGGACTTGCACCTTGCTTTGCCTTCATTTCCTTCTGCAATATGGTTGGACGCTGTTGGTACGGTGTTACAAACATAATATTTTGGATGGCACATTACATGTGAAATCCAGAAATTGCAGAATGCTTACGATTGTCATTGTTGCAGTCTCACTCATCGCCCCATCCTTCTTTGTGGTGTGGGTTGCTTCGAAAAATTAAACAGGTGTAGGTTTCTGGCTTTGCTCATTACACTAGTACATCAAACAGGACATGATGAACGTCATTGCCACATGACATTTACTTATGAAAAAATTATGATAATTTGCATGTACGAAGCTGGAGTGCTTACCATACTGCGATAAGTTGCAATGTAGCATCTAGAGCCAGTTTTATGGTGGAGCTTCACAACACTTTGGTTTGCTTTATTCTTGGCACATATCTGAACACCACAAAAAGATGGACGCCTCATCGTAATGGATGGCTTGAAGGATTTACTTTCCTTGTACAAATTGGCAGTTGGAGACAGGCTGCTCTTCGTAATCCACCACGGAGGTGATGAGGTTATCCTCTTTGTCAAACCCATGCTTGGGCAATTTGTGTAATCTGATTAAGAGTAGTTCTGTGTTGTTGATGCACTTCATGTTGATGCTCGAACACTCCTACTCGTGATGTGCGATACTTTAGAAAATGACGTTGCTGATGTACCAAATGTTTGTTCCATGTCTGAACTTGTAATGATATATTATTATCTGTGATCATATTTTCATGTTCATGCTTTATTTCATAATTAATATGTCATCTCATTGTTCGGTAAAATGATAGCATACACTCCCGTAAAAAAAGATAGAATACATGGAAATAATTTAATGGACTTCATAATGAGCATCTCAACTAATATCCATTAGATAAACCCAGAACTTTGTTTTCAAGCCCACCGCACCATTTTTTCCCTTTCCCAACCAGCCAAACATCTCAACTAGTAGCCTCAAAATGTCAAAAAATGACATTTTATTATTCATTTTTCTAACCCGCCTAACATTTTTTTGTGACACCAAACATTTTCTGTGACACTACGAATCGTCCCAGAAAATTGACATGCCTAGTGACGCCCAAAAGCATCACCAAAAACCATGCCAGAATGTCGCGAAAGTTGACTAGGGCACTGCCCCGGGAGGAAAACAACTGGTGACGGTGAACTATCAAAGAAAATGATTTTAGGCGACGGTTCATGTTTCATCACCAGGGTTTTTGTCACTGAATAGAGCAGAGTTTGTTGTGGCAACAGAGCCTCGGCTACGGATGTGTGTTAATGGATTCATGCAGGTGGTAGCGCTATCTGGCATTATGGTGGCGTCGATAGAATAATGACATTGCAAGGTGAATGTTTTGATCCCTTCTAAAGGTGGGACGGTGGAAAATGGTGGTGCCTCATCCTAGAGCGTGAGCATGCAGTGCGCAGAGGGTTTGCTAGACTGTTTGGTGCTCTTTGGCTTGTCGGCTGCTACTTCTTGAGCTTGCGTTGGTTTTTTCATTAAAGAGGAAAGGGTGATGCAGCAAAGTAGAGATAAGTATTTCCCTCAATTAAGAACCAAGATATCAATCCAGTAGGAGGCACAAACAAGTCCCCAATATATGCACCTACACAAACTAACAAACACTTGCACTCAACGCAAAAAAAAAGGTTATCAACCCCTTCACGGTCACTTGCAAGAGTGAGATCTAATAAAAATAGATATAAAAGATAAGTAAAAGGTGAAATAAAATAAATATAAAAAAATTACAACAAGGTATTTTTTAGGTTTTTGATTTTATAGATCTGAAAATATACGATAGGAAATAGACCCGGCGGCCATAGGTTTTACTAGAGCTTCTCTCTTAAAGAAAACAAACGGTGGGTAAACAAATTACTGTTGAGCAATTGATAGAAAAGCGCAAAGTTATGACAATATCTAAGGCAACGATCATGAATATAGGCAACACATCCATGACAAGTAGACCGACTCACTACTGGAATCAGGATCTTTGCCGTCAGTTAGGTCTTTCCCGTCAGCTAGCTGCTGGTAAAGATGGTCTTTGCCATCAGTATACAAAAAGCTGACGGTAAATAAGGAGCCGACGGCAAAGAGCACGTTTGCCGTCAGCCAGATCTTTGCTGTCAGCCAGCGGACGGCATACAAACTTTGCCGTCAGCCAGCGGGCGGCAAAGAGGCAGGGTGGCCCACTAGTGAGAACCACCCAACGGCCACTTTCTTTGCCGTCAGCTAGCAGACGGCAAAGAAAATGCTTAAACTGACGTCCTTCAGGTAGGCTCTTTGCCGTCTGCGAGCAGACGGCAAAGAACCGTGCCCTAACTAAAAATCAAACCCGCCCGCGCCCGACCACTCTCTCTCTAGTCCCCTTTCTCCTCCCTGAGCCCGAGCTGCCGCCGCCCCGCGCCACCCCCGTCGCCGGCCACCCCGCCCCCATGCCGCCGCCGCCCTGCGCCGCCCCGGTGACCCCTCTCCGCCCCGCGCCAACCCCGTCGCCCCCCCCCCCCCCGTGCCGCCGCCGCCCCACGCCACCCACATTGCCATGCCACCCCGGCGACCCCCTCTCCGCCTCGCGCCAACCCCGTCGTTGCACCGCCCCCGCCGCCCCGGCGACCCCGACCTCGACCGCTCCTCGCCCTCAAGTAAGTGTGCCCAGTCTTCATGGTGCCCCAATTGCACTTTTGATGCATTGATTTGGTCACTGTCTCCGCCTAGGGTTCAAAATCTGTAGGCCTGCCCTAGGTTATCTCAATATCTTAGAAGAATATGCCCTATTTTGACATATGGTACAGTGCTAACAACTCTGCGAACCATGAGCTCGAGAAGAACATATAATAGAAGAATGCATCGAGCTTTAACTATCAGTGCGCTACAACAATTCAATCCTATTGTTGAACATTGCTAAAATGCCAGTCAAGTTTCTAGTTTTCAAAGCAAGGGTTCACTGCACAAGTTCTAGTTAGTTTTTGTTTTTGGTTCAGATTGAATGCTCCCTCTTGATTATAGTTGAAGATCCGCATCAGTAGTAATAAGTGCGAGAAACACAGAAGATCTGGTGGCTGTCATATAGGTTCAGAAATTAACAATTTCAGAGTAGTTTCAGACTTGTTTCAAAATTTCAGAGTATATTTCCATGTCAAGTTTTTTTAGCTGTTAAGAGTTATGGTCTCGTTGAGGGTGAATACAGTACACCGGGCATAGTCGTGTATATGTTGTTCGTATTTTCATGGCCCTCAAGAAACCATGCTTTATTATTACAGTCAATCTACACCACTCTTAGATCCTCATATCATGGTTGTTCTCATGATCTCAAAGCAAATCATCTTGGTTCAGATGACTGACAGAAACTAAAACTTTCAGGTGATTGTGTGTTAGCAGTTCTGTAAGATACTAGATTATAGTGGGCACCCTGTTTTTGCTTTCCTTTCTTTTTGGTAACTCATTCTTGTACTGGGATCTCTCAACCACCACTCCTAGTTTCTTTCTTTCTTTAGGTGAATGTTTTTATACTGCTAGTTTCCTAGGTTGCTGACCGAAAGAAGTTACAATAGTTATTGTATGAAATTCAAGTAAAGTCAACATTTTTGTGTCTAGACCGTGCGAAGGCACGGGTTGACGACTAGTGCTACTAATAAATCTTGTGCTCAGCTCTAGTATGTCAACCTAGAGCCATCATATGTCCACAAGTGCATTGTTGTTTGAATGTGAAATGATAACTTCGTGTAGTTGATTATCTTCTACTCAGAACTTCTGCTGCTATAATGTTGTATGATAATGTTGTAAGGGTAGTAATTGGTCTCTTCTGCTGCTTATCAAATATGGGGGGAAGCCGCCACCACAGGCTCCGCTCTGCCACACTGGAGTACGAGTTGGATGCTTTCGAGTTCTTCACTATCATACTTGGGACTTCCTCCAAGAGGTAGGTATATAAAATGAGAGATCTCCCCTTCACCCATCTCATTATGATAACTCTGTTGTTTGCTACATCACTCCTTGTCCCAAACTGCAGAGGGTGCCTGACACTTTTATAAAAATGCTAAACGGCCATCGGTCAAAGAATGTGAAGCTGCGACAGGCCGGCAGCGGGCTTCGCAGGCTTTGGGACGTGGAGTTGGTGATCAGGTACGGCCACATGTACCTGTGTCGTGGCTGGGAGCAATTCTACCGTGCCTACGACCTGTGGCACGGGTACTTCCTTCTCTTCAGGTACGACGGCAACGCCATGCTCACCGTGAAGGTGTTCAACACGACTATGTGTCGCATATGCTACCAGGACGATGATGATGCCAGTATGTTCTGCCTCTTCTTCCTCTACATTTGGCTTTGTATCACATCGATTGTTGACGGTCAATGTTGCATTTGGTTAGGCAATGGGAGCAGCAACAGTGACTCTGGCTACAGCCAAAGCAGCAGCGACTCTGGCTGCAACAAAAGCTGTAGCGAGTATGATCTAGAATGGAGTGGGGAAGAAGAGGAGCAAAGTGGGGATGAGGAGGTGCAGGCTGATGCTGGGCAACAGATGGTGGTGGCTGAGGATGACCTAGCGATGGTGGTGGCTGACGATGGGTAAGAGATGGTGGTGGCTGAGGATGACCTAGTGATGGTGCTGCCTGAAGATGGCCTCGCGATGGTGGTGGTGCCTCACAATGACCTCGCGATGGTGATGGTGCCAGCGATCCCATAGCCGGGCGACATGACCATGCCAATTGTGGTAGAAGACTACCCACTGCCTCCACCGCCTCGCCGCTCTTGGCGCATTACGATGAGGAAGGAGAAGGAGAAGAAGAATGAGGAGTGAACTATGTCAGGTATGTCAGATCTCCAAAATTATCTATATATACTTAGCTTTGTTTCCTCTGAAATGACATAAGTTAGCTATAATATGCTTAGTTTCCTAGGTTTGCTCAATAATGACATACACTTGGCTTACTTGTGTAAAAAAATGGCATAATTATGCTTAGTTAACTCAAAAATGGCATAATTAGTTAAGTTAGCTCCAAAATGACCCATTTAACCTAAGTTAGCTCCAATATGATCCATTTAACCTAGGTTAGCTCCAAAATGACCAAGTTTACCTAGGTTAGCTCCAATATGATCCATTTTACCTAGGTTAGCTCCAAAATGACCAAGTTTACCTAGGTTAGCTCCAAAATGACCAAGTTTACCTAGGTTAGCTCCAATATGATCCATTTTAGATAGGTTAGCTCCAAAATTACTTATGTTAGCACAAAAGTGACCTATACTTACCTTATTTTCCTCCAAATTGACATGATAAGCTTAGTTAGCTAAAAATTGGCATAATTACCTATGTAAGCTCTAAAATGACACAAATAAGGAATAAGAAGAAGAAAAACAAGGAAGAGGAGAAAAAGAAAGAATAGAAGAAGAAAGAGAAGAAAAAGAAAGAAGAAAATAAGAAGAATGAGTAGGAAAAGGGTAAAAACCTTCTTCTTCTTCTAGTCTTCTTCTTCTCCTTCTTCTCCAAAATGACCTAAGTTAGCTCTAATATGCTTAGTTACCTAGGTTAGCTCAATAAATACCTATACTTAGCTGCTTTATATCAAAAATGGCATAATATGCTTAGTTCACTCAAAGATGGCATAATTAGCGAGGTTAGTTCCATTTTACCAAAGCATGCTTACTTCTTCTTCTAGTCTTCTTCTTCATTTTCTTCTTCTTCTTCTAACTTTCTTGTTTCCCATTTTGCAGATTTCATCTAATTCACGAAAGCTTGCATGGATGGAGTGCTACTTTTCCCTTTCTACTTTTATTTTGTATCGATAAACTTGCATGGATGGAACTTGTTATATGAATGGATGGATAACGGTGTTGGATGAACAATGTGAAACTTTTGTAATATGTATGGATGGAACTATGTGTTGGTTATGTATGTATATATGATGAAACTTGTGTGTTGCATGTGTCTTTTGTGAAATTTGTGTGTTGAAACTTGTGTGTTCAAATTGAATGAATTTAAGAAAAAACAGGAAAAAAACAGGGGCTATACAGGATCTTTACCGTCAGCTGGCGGATGGCAAAGATATTTGCCGTAAGCCAGCAGACGGCAAAGATGCCATGTGGCATCTACATGTACAACCTGGGGGCTGGCCTATTTGGTTACTGTGCCGTCGGCTAGCTGACGGCAAAGGTGCAATGGTCTTTGCCGTCGGCCAGCGGACGGCAAAGCGCACCATTAGCCCCCTAACGGCCGCAAGTTGCCACATGTGCCGTCCAGGACCTTTGCCGTCAGCTGGCTGACGGCAAAGATCATTTCATCTTTGCCATCCGCCAGCGGACGGCAAAGAAGCCTTCGCTGTAGCCTATTCAGCCGGACCTGTTGCCGTCGGTTGGCGGACGGTAAAGGCCTTTGCCGTCCGCCATGGCGGATGGCAAAGTGCCTGATTCCTGTAGTGACTCCTGCCTACATCTACTACTATTACTACACACATTGACCTCTATCCAGCATGCATCTAGAGTATTAAGTTCATAAGAACAGAGCAACACCTTAAGCAAGATGACATGATGTAGAGGGATAAACTCAAGAAATATGATATAAACCCCATATTTTTATCCTTAATGGCAACAATAAAAGACGTCCCTCGCTACTCTTACTGTCACTGGGTGAGGACACCGCAAGATTGAACCCATCACAAAGCACCTATCCCATTGCAAGAAAAACCAATCTAGTAGGCCAAACGAAATCGATAGATCAAAGAGAAATACTAAGTTATCTCAATCATGCATAAAAGAGTTCATAAAAGACTCAAATAATATTCATAGATAATCTGATCATAAATCCACAATTCATCAGAACTCAACAAACGCACCGCAAAAGAAGATTACATTGAATAGATCTCCAAGAACATCGAGGATAACATTGTATTGAAAATCAAAGAGAGAGAATAAGCCATCTAGCTACTAGCTATGGACCCTTAGGTCCGTGGTAAATTACTCACGCTTCATCGGAAGGGTGGCAAGGTTGATGTAGAGGACCTCCGTGATCGAATCCCCCTCCGACGGAGTGCCGGAAAAGGCCCCAAGATGGGATCTCATGAGAACAGAAGCTTGCGGCAGCGGAAAAGTATTTTTGATGTGTCCTATGGTGTGGGGGAAATATTTGGGTATTTATAGTGCTCGAGTTAGGGTTGGAAGGTCTCCGAGGGCCCCACAAGCCAAGGGGGCGCGCCCCTAGGGCTTGTGGCCTCCTTGTAGGTCTTCTGGCCTCCTCCCGAAGCTTCCTAGGTTTCTTCTGTTCCAAGAAAAATCATCGTAAAGTTTTATTCCGTTTGGACTCCGTTTGATATTGATTTTCTGTAAAAGCCAAAAACAAGGGAAAAACAACAACTGGCACTAGGCACTAGGTTAATAGGTTAGTCCCAAAAATAATATAAAATAACATATTGGTACATATAAAACATCCAAAATAGATAATATAATAGCATGGAACAATAAAAAATTATAGATACATTGGATACGTATCACCGGCGGGCAGCTTGGTGAGGCCACCAGATTAGATTATGTGTGTTGATGCGAGGTCAGGTCACATCATCAAGCTTGTAGGTGTAGCGACTATGGTTGCCAAGAAGGTGGCTTTGGGTTGATCCATGTATTTATTTTTGCTCGATTCTATTGAATATAATAAAATGGTTGTGTGCATCGCTTGATGCAGAGGCCAACGGTTTGCTAATCATGTAGGAGTTGTTGGATTTCTCTAAAGAGGAAGGGTGATGTAGCCTACCAACAGAAAGTATTTCCGTTAGTTAAGAACCAAGATTTATCGAACTAGTAGGAGTCTACAAGCTAACAAGATAAGCGGCACTGCATACAAACAAAACAAATGCTTCCACCCAACTTGGCAAGGGGGTTATCAATCGCCTAGTATTGATAGTTACAAGTTAAAAGAAAATAATGATAGATGGTGATAACAACAACATCAAAATAGTAAAGAGAGCAATAGAGCGACGCAAATAATAATGGAGAATAGATGATACATCTCCAACGTATCTATAATTTTTTATTGTTCCATGCTATTATATTATCCATCTTGGATGTTTTATATGCATTATTATGCTATTTTATATCATTGTTTTGGGGTCTAACTTATTAACCTAGTGCTAGTGCTAGTTGCTGTTTTTGCCTTTACAGAAAATCAATACCAAATGAAGTCCAAATAGAACAAAACTTTTTGAGGATTTTTTAGGACCAGAAGACACCCAGGAACCTTCAGGAGGAGGCCAGAAGGGCCACAAGTGAGCCACAAGCTCACCAGGCGCGCCCTAGGGGGCGCCCTATGATCTTGTGGGCCCCCAGGCCCCTCTAATCCTAATCTCAACTCTATAAATACCAAATATTCCCCTTATACTGATACTTTTCAGTCGCTGCAAGCTTCTGTCCTTGTGAGATCCCATCTTGGGGCCTTTTCTGGTACTCCACCGGAGGGGGATTCGATCACGGAGGGCTTCTACACCAACCTTGCTACCCTTCCGATGATGTGTGAGTAGTTTACCACAGACCTACGGGTCCATAGCTAGTAGCTAGATGGCTTCTTCTCTCTCTTTGATCTTCAATACAATGTTCTCCTCGATGTTCTTGGAGATCTATTCGATGTAATCTTCTTTGGCGGTGCGTTTGTTGAGATCTAATGAATTGTGGATTTATGATCAGATTATCCATGAATATTATTTGAGTCTTCTCTGACTCTTTTATGCATGATTAAGATAGATTTGTATTTCTCTTTGATATATTGATTTGGTTTGGCTAACTAGGTTGATTTTTCTTGCAACGGAAGAGGTGCTTTGTAATGGGTTCAATCTTGCAGTGTCCTCACTCCCAGAAAGGGTAGCGGGGTATTTGTATTGTTGCCATTAAGGATAAAAAGGTGGGGTTTATTCATATTGACTAGATCTATCCCTCTACATCATGCCATCTTGCTTAAGGCGTTACTTCGTTCTTGTTAACTTAATACACTAGATGCATGTTGGATAGCGGTCGATGTGTGGAGTAATAGTAGTAGATGCAGGCAGGAGTCGGTCTACTTGTGAGGGACGTGGTGCCTATATTCATGATCATTGCCTTAGATATCATCGTGACTTTGCGCTTTTCTATCAATTGCTCAACAGTAATTTCTTTACCCACCGTATGCATTCTTTCGAGAGAGAAGCCTCTAGTGAAAACTATGGCCCCCGGGTCTATCTTTTTATCATATTATTTTTAGATCTATAAAACCAAAAACCCAAAAATACCTTGCTGCAATTTATTTACCTTTACTTTATTTTGCACTTTTATTTATCTTTTATACCTATCTCTATCAAATCTCATCCTTGCAAGTAACCGTGAAGGGATTGACAACCCCTTTATCGTGTTGGGTGCAAGTATTTTTTGTGTGTAGGTGCAACCATTGGTGACTTGTGTGTTCCTCCTACTGGATTGATACTTTGGTTCTCAAACTAAGGGAAATACTTATCTCTACTTTGCTGCATCACCCTTTCCTCTTCAAGGGAAAAACCAATGCAAGCTCAAGAAGTAGCAATAGACCCAGGGCCCATAGGTTCACTAGTGATTTCTCTTGAAAGCAGGTAATGGCATGGTAAACAATTATTGTTCGCAATTGACAGATAAGCAACATTCATAACTATGATCATTCATGGCATAATCTTGTATAGGCATCACGTCCATGACAAGTAGACCATTAAACTTACTGACGTCTACTATTATTACTCCACCCCAAGACCGCTATCTTGCATGCATCTCAAAGTATTAAGTTTGCAAGAAACAAAGTAACGCAATAAGCAATATGACATGATGTAGGCAGAAAGAAACCTAGCAATAAGGTCAATCCCCATCGTTTTATCCTTAGTAGCACACATCACGTGCCTTCTCCGCATTCTGTCACTGGCATAAAGATTATCGTGAGGCTGAACCCACTACTATGCACCACTCCCTCTAAAGAATTACCCATCTATCTTTGCCAGAGAAGACAAATAACTCGAAAAGCATACATAGATACTCAATCATACAACAAAGAAATTTCAAAAGATTCAATTATATTGAATGAACAATCTGATCATAAATACATAAATTATCGAACCCCAACAAACACACAATAAGAATTATACCGGATTGATCTCAGAGGAGATCATTGTACTGAAGATCCAAGAGAGAGAGGGGGGGAGCCATCTAGCTACTATATGGACCTGTATGTCCTGAAGGAACTACTCACACATCATCATGGAGGCAGCAAGATTGATGAAGATGGCACCCCAATGGTTTCCCCCTCCGGCAGAGCTCCGGAACAAGCTCCAGACGGGATCGCTTCGGAACAGAGGGTTGCGTCGGTGATAAAAATTTCTCGTCTGTCTCTTTGAGAGTTTCGGGAACATCGAGAATTTATAGGCTAGGAATTATGTCAAACAGAGCAGCATGGGCTCCACAAGCCTGGGTGGCGCAACAAGGGGGTAGGCCATGCCCCTGGGCTTGTGGTCCCCTCGTCCATCTTCTAGTCTTCTTCCGAAGCTTCTAGGGTATCTTATTTTCCATAAAAAACCATCATAAAATTCCATCGTGTTTGGACCTCCCTAGATATGGTTTTTTCTGCGAAACCAGAAACAAGCAAAAAATAGGAACTGACACTGGGCACTAAATTAATAAGTATTCGAAAAATAATATAAAAAGTATACAAAAGTGATAATATAATAGCATTTAACAATAAAAAATTATAGATGCGTTGGAGACGTATCAGAGTTATCCTCCTTTCCAAAAAAGTAAAAGACAACACCGGATCAAAGAAATTAAATTCATTGTGTCGGGGAACATGTAAGAGTTGTATCTCCACTAACATAAAACTCGTCTCTCGTTTTTCTTTAATTTCTATGCAACCTTAGCATTTTGCATATGAAATGGTGCTAAGAGCCAAATATTAGGAGTTGCATACGAAACCGTGCTAGACCTCTCACACTGGCACTATTATAAGGGTAGCCTATATTGCCGCCTAAGCAAAAAAATATGATGTGTGAGAGAGTTCTAGCATCATATTATGATACAATATCATAACCCATCAAGCAGTAAAATATTTTAAGAAATAAATCCTAGTCATAACTTTTTTTGAGGATTTTACAAATGAATTAATGAATGACAATATGATACTACTTTATGATAATACTCACTCTGATAGATTTTATACCATTTTGGTCATTTTATTATTTTTAACTTATATTTGCTATGGTTTTACTTGATAACTAACAATATAAAATGCTCCTTTGAGTGTCTTTTCTCAATAGAAAAATCGGAGTTCTTTGAAGTCGATGCCATTGTCTCGATTTTTGCAGCTTGACTTTTCCTCGAGCCTTCAATGAAATGGCTATAAACGACCAAACCTACATAATTTAGGCTAAACCCACATATCTTGAAAATCTCCATGAGCCGCCATCAGTAAGAAACCTAAGACTGTTGGAGGCATTGTGACAACCTTGCCCGGGACACATCCTTGCAAGACAAACTGTTGAATGATAACTTTGTCGTTGTATTATCCAGGAAGAAGATCGAAAACACAAAAGAGTGAAACATGAAAACCACTGCCCAACTGAAATTCGATCTTACGCTCGTTCTCACCACTTCCTTGATAAGGCGAAGCGTCAGATGATAACCTACCGAATCTAGATCCATCCATCCATCCATCCATCTATGGGAACATTGCAGATTCGTCGATATGTGCAACCTTGGCCATGATTTTTGGTCCCTTCCCACCTCTCCATCTGCCCCTCCGTCATGATGGCGAAGTGGCTACCGGAGACAAGGGACACATGCGAGAAAATGGAGCTTTCCTTCGACAGCTCACAACAATGCCAACATTCACATGTTAAACATTCTTAGATATACTTTCTCTCGTCTTCCTCCTCTAATTCTAGGCGGCTAGGGTAAACTCTCCCCTCCAGACTTCACCGGCGAGCCCGTGGGTTCGCCTCCCCTCTGCCTGCCTCTCCGGCAGTCAGTGGCGGGAAGGGGAATCCCGGTGCATTCGCTCTGATTAGTAGTTTAGGTTAGGGTTTTTAGTCTCGCGGGTGCGGCGCTCGGGCGGATGGCGATGCTTCTTTTTTAAGTTTGTCTTTCGGGCTCTGATCCTCGTCGAGTTCGTCCGTCTGGACGTAGTCGAGAAGCTCCAGTGTAGATTACTGCGATCTACTTGGCGCAGTGAGGTTAGGGTTTCTCGTCATGTGGCGAGACTTGATGTCAGGTGCTTCAGATCTATGCAAGGGTTTAATGGTGACGATTGCGGCTTTAGGGCGCTGATCCTTAGGGGCACATGCACGAAGACTTCCCGGCTGTCATTGACAAGGTCAAGCCGGCTCCGATAAAGGAGTGGCGACAGCGGCACGTCGGCGGCTCGTTTTGGCAGTATTAGTGGTCGTTTGGCGATCTTGAAGTCTCAATATAATTTACTAGACTCGCTACTTAAGAAAGCAAGTGACTACACCATCGTGAAGGGGATAGTCAACAGGTAATTTCAATCATTATTAACTATATCTCGGCCTATTTAATTAGTTCGTTATTTCCTGATAACAACTATTTAATAACTCATTTATTCATTTTCTTTGTCGGCGGGGCAGGGCTTGGGCAAAGTTCATCAGGGCCACTCCAGGCGCATGGAAACAAAAGCTGAAATGATAGCGACCCAAAGTAAGTAATTAAGTAGTACTAGCTAGCTGCCATCTCTTTAATTATCATGCTTGATTAATTATTATCTGATCAAATTCCATTCTCGTAAAGGCCCTGAAGCAGGCGCCGGGGAATGATCTATGTGCATACTACGTTTGCGAGAACATTCGCATGATGGCGTCCGAAAGGAGCAAATCTCAAAGACAGGAGTGGGTACAATATCGATTGTTAGAATACTATTCACAATTTTTACACCATTATCGATATCTAGTCACACAACTAATACACATGCATATTGATCTCCTTCTTAACAGTTCAAAGAGGTGCGGGACAAGCTCCTAGCACAGGACCGCATAGAAGCAATTCAAGAGGAAATAGCGGGATTTTTTGCTCGACCAGGTCATAAATCCCAAAGGAGAATACTATTACCCGCTACCGCCCCCATGAACCACTTCCAATTGTTATCGTGCTCCGAAGACACCAATTAGCTAGGCTAATGCCACTGGCTTCGAAGGCACCAATTAGGAGAAATTGTATATATATACATGTGTGTATATATGTGTGAATTAATTAATGGTGGTTGTGTGAGATATTCGATGATATATATATATAAAATGATCGGTTCTACTAGAAGTTCTATTTATATATATGCATAACGTGTACAATATGTAGTATCGTAAAATACCAGCAAACGAAAAAGAATTAAATGGAAAACACAAAATTAAATGAAAAAGAAATCATAAACCCAAAACCCCCAACATTTTAATACCGGTTGGTGACACCAACCGGTACTAAAGGACTCGGCTGGCTCGTGCCACGTGGTTGCCCTTTAGCACCGGTTCGTGCTGAACCGGTACTAAAGGGGGGGCCTTTAGTGCCTACATTTTAGCGTCGGTTACCAAACCGGCACTAAAGGGCCTTACGAACCGGTGCTATTGCCCGGTTCTGCACTAGTGTGTATGTGCGTGTATATGAGCGCTTGTGTCTGTACTGATGCTCAAAAAAAATACTCCCAAGGTAATGTAGAGAGAGAGGGAGAAAGGGAGAGAGAGAGTTCCTTTCCCATAATACTAATACTCCCAAGGTAATGTAGAGAGAGAGGGAGGGAGAGAGAGAGAGTGGTGAGGAAAACAAAGAGGATAGATAAGGCAGCAGTGGTCGCGCGTGGTGAAACGGTGCATCGGGCCCGTAGGAAGTGCGCGTGTGTAGCAGGCATGCAGGCGACCGGCGCAAGCTTCAGCCGGTCCGCTGGCTCGAAACGTTTTCCTTTCCCATAATACTAATACTCCCAAGGTAATGTAGATAGATAGAGAGAGAGAGAATGCATTATAACTGTACAGAGTTTTGAGGCTTGATGGAAGCAACATAAAGCATACTCCGATTTCAACTCAAGTCTAATAACAGGTTAAAGCACCAGTATAGCCTTTTTGGGCAAACGTTACTTTAGACAACATGTACTAATAAGAAATAAGAACTCTTAAAGGTAAGCTTGCCTCTGGATGTAAGCTCATGTATAAACAATGGATGGAAGTAAAATCACAGTTCATCATAAGGAGCATTTGTTGGGGCAGGTCCCTCCTGCACTTTAGCCAAGATGTCTCCAGCTGATACTGAGCCTGATCTGATAGCATCAGCCAGCTTCCTTTGCAGTGTCAACAGGCCAATACGTCTTGAGACAACATAGAGAACCGCCAAGGAGAACACGAGGAACCCAATGGTCAGGATGATCCTGGAACAGATAATAGTTAGAAACTGGCATGGCCCAGGCAGTATTGTTGTTACAAAAGCAGAAACTTGTCCTGCAGATGGAAGCCAAATGCTTAGCGCGACAGGAGTTAAACCCATTTGTTCCACTTCTTTTTGTTTGACTATAAAAGGCCAGAACGAAGACTGTACGACCACATTGTAAACGACTGGTAATAAGGTTGGTTCTGAGTTCTACAAAAGATTGATGCTACATACCTATCGAGAACATCTTGTAGTTGCATCGTGGAGAGCATACCACGGGTGCGCATCAGCAAAGAGCGGCGCCCTTGATACTCACCTTCAGCCTTTCGGAGAACACTTGTCGATTCATCTGCATAAAAAGATTAAATTAGCTAGCAACTTGACCTTGATAGGTCTGGAAATGTGTTAAAATGGCAGAAAAGGATTAGTTATTCATAAGGAAAACTTGAAGCACATGACTGCCATGGTTCCTTAGTACTCCAAGTTTTCCATAACAATAAATGAACACCAGACTTAAATGTTTACTTCGGACGAAAGTTTCATTCAATTTGCTGCACAAGCTAGTGATCCATTTCTGTTCATAGCCAAGATCCTTTCTCAGGATGAGTGAGTGAGTAATTATCATCAGGTTCCTCACATGCTTAAATGTACAGATCCTTACAAGCGAGCATCGGGCACAGGCTTAATCACAGGAAAACTTACCAAAAGTTGACAAGGTATTAGCACTTCTTTCCACTTCCTGTCAAAACATCTGTAATAAATTACTTCTGAACTTACGACCAGAAAATCATTAGCATATGAGATACTCCTACGGAGGCGTGCTAACCTGAACCATCAACTGCCGAGACCTACGGAGGCTCTCAGTAATACTTTCTGCAGCGGATGTCATCCCAGCCTTTGTCCTACATCATTTAGAAGGTTCATGTTCATTGTATAAACAGAAATTACAGAATGAAATAACAAATATAGCAGGCGATTCTTTAATTGGTGCAACATTTTGAGGTCATATAAATGAGTTACATCAACACAACGATTTCTAATTTCTTGACCACATTTCATAGTTCAAGGAAAGTTATCTTTATCCATGTTCTCTCCATATGGTGGTGAACATCACCATGCCAGTCACCCATAGGGATATAACCCTCCATCACTGCACACATCACTGCCAATCTCCAAGCATCCCCAGTGAGTACCACACTGTCTGCATAGAAAGGAGGTGAGATCATGATTGATTAACTATGCGTGGCAGTGGCTGCTGCTGCTGCTATGTCGACACATTCCCAACATGCCAGCTGCCTGTCACACCCTATGCACACCGACTGTCTCAATGACTCCAACTTCCAACCTTGCAACACTCACTGTAGAAGCCAACCATCACACCTGTCTGGTTGCGCCTACTTTGCGAACAAGCTTGTTGATCCCTTTAGCAGCCAAGCTCTTCCTCAAGCACAGGAGTCATTGGCAAATTTGTGTATTTTACCATTTTATATATGTTCTTTTTTAGCATGTGCCTATTTCAATAATTCTTGTTTGGATTCAGTTACTTCAGATTCTCCGTCATTTATCATGGTTAACTGACGTATCCACCTTCAAAAAAGATGTCATCAATTACAGAATTTCTCAATAAAATGGAATAGTATATCTGCATTCTTCTAGGCAAGACATGTGCTTGGGGCGGCATAAATCCTACCAAAATCTTGAGTTTTCTCATACAGTTACTGTTGCTCCCTGCAGTTTAACTGAGCATGACATTCATGGGAGTTCTGCCGGCGATGGGGCGGGCAAGTGAACAGAATAGGATGAAGGAGAAGAAGAGAAGAGGTACATTTTTTTATTTGCTGCTGATTATTGACTGGATGTCACCATGACAAATATTCCATCATATAAGTTGCCAGTGTGGCAAAACCACCTCCATGTCAGCAGAACCACTAATCCAAACCACTAATGGCCATCTGAGAGAGTTAAATAACCAGTTCCATAATTCAAGGAGTTAAATAGACTTTCTCAATAGTCCGAGTGACGAAAGTAGACCTGTTCCGTCAGAACTGAAAATCCACAGCCTTTGCAGGCCTTCACGAATTCTACACTTGCTATAAATTCCCGTGAAACTGAACAGATCATCAAACACATTCTACAGCTAACGTCTCAAATATTTCAAAAATATACCAACAATACAAAGACCTTATTTGATCAACTTACTGGAGATTACGCCTCCGAATAGTGGACTCTTCTCCACCTCCCAGAAGAAGCTCCCTCTAGAGAGAGCAAAATTAGAATGTGAGAGCACCTTAAAATTACAGGCAAGCTAGTATTGCTCAGGTAATAAAGTACTTCCTCCTATAAGACGTTTTTGCAAGCTAACATAGCTTGCAAAAATGACTTATATTATGGGACGGAGGGAGTATATCAATTTAATGGAGCATACTCTGAAAAAAAAAATCACACACCTCTTCTTGAGCAGCTTTTCCAATGTTCACTTTTGCTTGTAAGTTAGCACTCCTCAGGGTCGCACGCAGCCTGAAAACAAAAAGTCAGATGTATACAAAAACTAAAGAAACAAAGCAAATAAAAAGAGCTCTAAGAACAGAATACCGCTGATACTGTTCCTTCCATGATCCTAAGGTTGCCTGTCCAGACTGAACTTCTTCAAAAGTGGGTAGCTGCTCTGCCAGAAGATCAAGCCTGCATTGCAGTGCATTCAGCAATTGCAGTGCATCCTGTGCAGAACCGTTCAACCTAGGAAGAGACATTGCTTCTTCTGTCCCTTTCCCCATCTTCCCACAGAATTCAATTGCAGCAATGCACACCTCAAGCTGTGCAACTGCTTGGCTCCATTCACTTTTCAGGTTTTCAACGGCTTGTGTGACCTCGTCCATCTTTATTATCTGAATAGATCAATTCAGCGGATTTATCATGCTGCTACTAATGAAGCAATAACTTGTTAAATACGAGACTTACAATGAAAACGGAATCAAGCAAGAAACATTCAATTGGACAAACTGACAAACCAGCAGTAAATCCAACTAAGAAATTACACTGCGTTGGGCTCACTTCTTGCTGGTCATCGATTTTACCACCTCAACGTGAGATCTCCGTCCAAATATACGCTTAGCCAAGGGTAGCACAAACCTAATCTGAACTAGAATGTTTAAGAAAAAACTGCTGCTCCAGCTGCAGTACCTAGTGGCTGCAGCAATGGAGCTCCAGACAGATGATTATCGAATTCCAATTTAGGTGGTCCAACTCAACAGCACAGACAAGGGCCATTACCCAATCCAAAATCAAATCTGTCTGCATAAAATCTAAACCAAAGCCCCAAGGTGGTGGGGTGAGAGTCAAACACGCATCTAACAAACTAAACTAAACGATCATAAGTGAACATTTGCATGTCCGTTAGATGAATAATTATACTTTTGGAAAATGATGGATATGGTTACAAACAGCTTGCAGCACCTTTTGAAAAATCAAACCCATCAAGTATCCTAGATTGAACTTTCTGTGGCTTTAACAACCAATCAAGCGTTGATTGATGTCAATGCTTTGCTGTTGCAAGCCGTTGATTGCTTCGGCGAGGTTATGTCTTTTTTCTTTTTTAATATTTGGTTGTGTGCATGGGTGTACTTGGTATCATCTTGGTATTAATATATTACCCCAATAAAAAAATAACAACCAATGAAGTAGCATCACAACAAAATGACAATTAAATGCAGACATCAACTTTGGAACAGAGTTAACTATAAAAAGTTGACCAATAAAATGCATTTTTTGTTTGATTGCCAACAAAATCTCTGCAAGGCAATGAAACCACAACCCAATTCAAAATCACGTTGGGTTGTTATATACTCACATTCAACTTTGAAATTTATACATCTTCTTTCACATAAATTTGAGGTCGCTCAATACCCAGTACTCACCAAATTGTGAAATAAATACAAAAGGCCAGCACCTCGTGACTCGCGAACAAGCAACCAATCACATCTGGTAGGACCAAAGACAAAGGAGGGAAGCAGATGATGGTAGGAACCAGATCCCTACTAGGGCGTGGTCTCAGGTTCTAGGGATGGAAGGAGGGATGGCGTGGAGGAAGGCGTGGTCGCCGGCGCTGGGGCACCGTCGTTGCGTGCGCGCGCGCGCGAGAGAGAGAGAGAGAGAGAGAGAGCAGGGGCGGCGGCTAGGGTTAGGTCTCCCGGCTCCCTAAGGAAGCCGAGAAAATATGATTGCTTCTTGCTTAATCCCAAAACGGGTCCTTACACGAGTTTATATAATCCTCCTAATAAGACAATTGGGCTAAGCCCCTAATAACGATAAGATAAATTGGGCCACAACTAACTGGGCTAAGCCCCTAATATGCCGGTCATAACATCTCTCCCCGCCTGCACAAACAGCTCATCCTCGAGCTGGAAGGCGGGAAGATCAACGGTCGCCAAAAACCTCCGCGTCAACTGGGGCGGGCTGGTCGCCGAGCCCGGCGGCGGCGGGGTCCTCCTCAACGTAGTCTGCAGCCTCCAGGTAGAAGAGTCGTGGGCAGATGTGGCCCGGTACGTAGGGCTCGTCGCAGTTGAACCACAACCCTTGGCGGTGAGGCTCGAGTTGCTCGACCGGGGTGAGCCGGCGAAACGGGCGTGCCGCAGCCGCAGCGAGGGGCGCCGCGGAAGCCTGGGCAGGCCGACTATGTGTGGGAACTTCCAGCCGGGGTGGTGGCCCGGGGCGGTGGCGCCTGTTGGATGGCCGCCGCGCGACGCTCGAACGCGCGGGTGTAGTACATGGCCGTCTAGCCTGTGGCTCGCGCATCTCCACATCCATGCGGATGTGGTCCAGTAGGCCGCCGACGAAGAGCTCAGCCTGCTGACGAGCCGAAACGCCGGGGGCGTGGCACGCCAGTGCCTGGAAGCGGTCGGCGAAGTCTTGCACCGAGGTGAGGAACGGAAGACGGCCAAGCTCCGCCAGACGGCTCCCGCGTATAAGCGGACCGAAGCACAAGAGGCACAAATCGCGGAAGCGCTCCCATGGTGGCATGCCGCCCTCGTCCTGTTCGAGGGCTTAGTACCACGTCTGCGCGGCTCCTCAGAGATGATACGAGGCGATCCACGTGCGGTCGGACGCGAGCGTGAGCTGTCCCCTGAAAAATTGGTCGCATTGGTTGAGCCAATTCAGGGAGTCGACGGTGCCGCCGTAGGTCGTGAACTCTAGCTTGGAGAACCTCGGTGGTGTCTGGACGTGGACGACGGGCGGGTGCGCCTCGTCAGCACGGAGCAGCGAGGATGACGGGGCCAAGTAGGCGGGCATCAGGGTGCCGCCCTGGAACAGGGGGCCGTCGACGCTGGCGAAGGGCTCGGCGGAGACCAAGGACCCGCCAAACTGCATGGCCGGGTGCGTTGCCGGCGGGGGCAGCACGTGCGGCCCGACCGAGGCCGTCGTGTAGACCAGCTCAAGGGACCCAGCAAGCCAGGCCAGTAACGAAGACGGCGACGGGGGAAACCGAACCTGGTGGATGGGCACCCCCGAGCCCGTCGTCGGGATGCCCAGGGCCGCGGTCGCCGGTGGCGGTGACTGCAGCTGTTGCCCCTGCTGCATGGTGGAGGCGCCGGGGTTCGTCGCTGGTGGCGGCTGCCACGGCAACTGCTGCATGGCGGCGGTGACAGGGGTCGCCGAGGATGGCGGATGCCACGGCGGCGGGGCGGTGGCGAAGGGCACAGGCAGCTGCGACCCATAGGATCTCGCAAGGAACGTGTAGATGCCCGTGACCGCCTGGGTGAGATCCTGGATGGCAGCCGTCATCTCCTCCGGGGTAAAGACGACGGGGACGGGCGCGGCGGAGGTGACCGGCACCAGCAAGAGCGGAGCGCTGGCCGTGGTGGCCATCGGTGCGGTCGTCGCGGTCGGCGGCGGGAGGGTCGGGGTGGGCGGCGGCGAGGACATGATCGCACCGAAGCTATCTGATACCAAATTGGTAGGAACTGGATCCCTACCAGGGTGTGGTCTCAGGTTGTAGGGGTGGAAGGAGGGATGGCGTGGAGGAAGGTGTGGTCGCCGGCGCTGAGGCGCCGTCGTTGCGAGCGCGTGCGAGAGAGAAAGAACAGGGGCGGCGGCTAGGGTTAGGTCTCCCAGCTCCCTAAGGAAGCCGAGCAAATATGATTGCTTCTTGCTTAATCCCAAAACGGGTCCTTACACGAGTTTATATAATCCTCCTAATAAGATAATTGGGCTAAGCCCCTAATAACGATAAGATAAACTGGGCCACAACTAATTGGGCTAAGCCCCTAATATGCCGGTCATAACAGATGAGGTGATCCCTTGATGGGCTCGGCAGCTAATTATAAACTGACGATGTAGGTGGGCGTTGCTGGAACTGAAACCATACCCCACAGGTGTTCCATATTGCTGCAGAGGAGCCTTCTCTTGCGGTTGGCTGCCTGGCTGTCATGGAGCACTAGAGAAAAGATTTCGATGCAGCAGCCACTGATTCGGAGAGGTGGCACTCGACGGTCCTCACAGGTGGCGGATTCAAGATCTGGCGCAGCGGCTGCTATTGGGTTTAGTCCTACGTTGGTTGTGGGAGACAAATCACGACTTATAAGGGCAACAGTTGCTCCTCCCATAAAGCTAGAATTTTACGGGGAGAGGACCCAAAACAATGCTTGGTGTAGCAGGTCTGTGCTGCCCCGGCAGGCGGCAGCGGCTCCATAATGATAGAAACAGTGTGCTGGGCGAACAAGTATTGGATATTTGCTAAAATGACCCACCTTACTCTGCCACTTGCCTAGAAGGCTTATTTACTTTGACATGGATGAAATACCCCACTTTACTTTGCCCATTTGATAAAATGCCCTATTTCAGTTTTAACAGGTTTCTCGATAATCTGATCTCACACCTCCAATAACCTTGTTGACACTGCCCTCTCTCTACTCTCATTCATTGTGACGGCTGAGCTAGTTTCTCTTCAACCGTAACTCCAAATTGGCTGAAATTTGAACAACACACTCACATGAATATATATTTGAATGTAGTATGTAGTAGCTTTTTCAGATTTTTCTGCGCAGTGTGAAATTTTGATCGGAATCTGAATATGAAAGGACAGAGACTTCAGATTGAAAATTATCTTCCACTAGCATAAAATGAGCTGAAATTGGAACAGCACACTGTTTTCTTTTTTCTTGTAACACCTCGAATTTCCTTTATTCATTCACGATAAACTCAGAAGAACATGCTGCTTTTATGTTAAAAAATCAAGTTTTGTGGGCAGTTTCAAAATTTGGCAAAAATCTTAACTTGGGAGATTTTGGCCAATCTGCCATGATTTCCAGAAATTTCGACAGAATTTCCCCACAACTAAACTCAATAAGAAGCTACACAAATGATTGGCGCAATGAAACAACAATCATTTATTTGCATACACAAAAGGAAGCAAGAATATGTTAACATCTCACAAACCCCTCCTCAGTCCGAGACATCCGTTCTAGGGTTACCAAACTGGAGAGGTGCCCGGGAAAAATAAACCACACAAGTGATTCCGAGTGATAGGGGAGAAAACTCACCTTCGCGCCGCTGCGGAGGTCGTCCTCTCGGCGGCACTGCTCACCGACGCACGCAGGGTCGCGGACGGAGTGGTGCAGATGAAGGAGGGCGCGCGGAGTGGGGTGGAAGCAGGGGCACAACGGAGGGCGGGCGCTAGGGATTCGTCGTTTGTCGTCGCTGGCCGTCGGCGTTGCCTGCCAGGGTCGCGAACGGAGCGACGCGGAGGCAGGTCCGCGCGTTTCGTCGTGCGAGCGAGCGCTGGGGCAGAGAGGGAGGCGAGTACGGTTCGCGCAGCGTCCACCGCCGGCGACGAGAGATGTAACTTAACCAGCGTACGCCAGCCGTCGAGGTGAGCGTGAGAGGGGAGGAGGGTGAGTGTGCGCTGGCCGCAGCGGTGCGCAGCGCAGGGAGCACGAACAGGGGGGGATGCGTGCGGTGGTCCGTCGAGGTACGCCGGTGGCTGATCGATCTGGAATCTGGATCGATCAGCCACCGGCGTACCTCGACGGACCACCACACGCATCCCCCCCCCCCCCCCCCGCGGATCCAGATTCCAGATCGATCAGCCACCGGCGTACCTCGACGGACCACCGCATGCATCCCCCCCCCCCCCCCGCGGATCCAGATTCCAGATCGATCAGCCACCGGCGTACCTCGACGGACCACCGCACGCATCCCCCCTGTTCGTGCTCCCTGCGCTGCGCACCGCCGCGGCCAGCGCACACTCACCCTCCTCTCCTCTCACGCTCACCTCGACGGCTGGCGTACGCTGGTTAAGTTACATCTCTCGTCGCCGGCGGTGGACGCTGCGCGAACCGTACTCGCCTCCCTCTCCGCCTCAGCGCTCGCTCGCACGACGAAACGCGTGGACCTGCCTCCGCGTCGCTCCGTTCGCGACCCTGGCAGGCAACGCCGGCGGCCAGCGACGACAAACGACGAATCCCTAGCGCCCGCCCTCCGTCGTGCCCCTGCTTCCACCCCACTCCGCGTGCCCTCCTTCATCTGCACCACTCCGTCCGCGACCCTGCGTGCGCCGGTGAGCAGTGCCGCCGAGAGGACGACCTCCGCAGCGGCGCGAAGGTGAGTTTTCTCCCCTATCACTCGGAATCACTTGTGTGGTTTATTTTTTCCCGGGCACCTCTCCAGTTAGGTAACCCTAGAACGGATGTCTCGGACTGAGGAGGGGTTTGTGAGATGTTAACATATTCTTGCTTCCTTTTGTGTATGCAAATAAATGATTGTTGTTTCATTGCGCCAATCATTTGTGTAGCTTCTTATTGAGTTTAGTTGTGGGGAAATTCTGTCGAAATTTCTAGAAATCATGGCAGATTGGCCAAAATCTCCCAAGTTAAGATTTTGGCCAAATTTTGGAACTGCCCACAAAACTTGATTTTTTTTAACATAAAAGCAGCATGTTCTTCTGAGTTTATCGTGAATGAATAAAGGAAATTCGAGGTGTTACAAGAAAAAAGAAAACAGTGTGTTGTTCCAATTTCAGCTCATTTTATGCTAGTGGAAGATAATTTTCAATCTAAAGTCTCTGTCCATTCATATTCAGATTCCGATCAAAATTTCACACTGCGCAGAAAAATCTGAAAAAGCTACTACATACTACATTCAAATATATATTCATGTGAGTGTGCTATTCAAATTTCAGCCAATTTGGAGTTACGGTTGAAGAGAAACTAGCTCAGCCGTCACAATGAATGAGAGTAGAGAGAGGGCAGTGTCAACAAGGTTATTGGAGGTGTGAGATCAGATTATCGAGAAACCTGTTAAAACTGAAATAGGGCATTTTATCAAATGGGCAAAGTAAAGTGGGGTATTTCATCCATGTCAAAGTAAATAAGCCTTCTAGGCAAGTGGCAGAGTAAGGTGGGTCATTTTAGCAAATATCCAATACTTGTTCGCCCAACACACTGTTTCTATCATTATGGAGCCGCTGCCGCCTGCCGGGGCAGCACAGACCTGCTACACCAAGCATTGTTTTGGGTCCTCTCCCCGTAAAATTCTAGCTTTATGGGAGGAGCAACTGTTGCCCTTATAAGTCGTGATTTGTCTCCCACAACCAACGTAGGACTAAACCCAACAGCAGCCGCTGCGCCAGATCTTGAATCCGCCACCTGTGAGGACCGTCGAGTGCCACCTCTCCGAATCAGTGGCTGCTGCATCGAAATCTTTTCTCTAGTGCTCCATGACAGCCGGGCAGCCAACCGCAAGAGAAGGCTCCTCTGCAGCAATATGGAACACCTGTGGGGTATGGTTTATTTGTCACATTAGGAACATTTTAGTTTTGACTTTCGATAACTTTAATTGTTTGACTTGACTTTAAATTTGAAATTGAATGAGATTTGAATCATCGCAAGATTAACAATAGTAATCGTGGTGATGTGGCATCATTAGCAGAGGTTTACTGTAGCGTAACTATTCGGGCGTCACAATTCTCCTCCACTACAAGAAATCTCGTCCCGAGATTTAAGAGGTGGAATAAGGGGGAAAGGTTTGGTTACGAAATTCTAACGAATCTTCTTGGTCTTGGATGCTCTTCACAAAGAGGTCGATCCATTATGTTGATTTCTTCATTCCTCTGCTTCAGGGCATCATGATGAAGTCGCCATCCTTTCTTCGGGGGTTCCATCGTACTTACGTAAAAGGATAATGGGTGTCTTCGGAAGAACTGGCCTCTAGAAGGTCGCTTATCTGGTAGATAACACCAGGAAAGGTGGCGAAAAGTAACTCTCGAATTGTAACTAAAAAAAATTCGAGAGCAAAGTAAGAAGGTACCATGAGAAGTTTCGATCGGGCAGGCAATCGTTCGATGCCTGAAACAGGGCGTGTTAGGGGTTTCATGGAACGGGAATAAGTATTGTGTCTGATAACAGAATTGTTGATCCTCTCGAAAGGTGGCTCGTGAATTACTTACGAGGCCAAGTGCAAGGAACAACCTTGGGAACAGGGGTTTGCATAGGAGAGTCAGGTTTCGATCCTATGGAACTGTGGGTTATGGGCCCACCATGTGGGTTAAGAGTAGGAAGAGGGGTGATGTCCTACATAATCATATAAGCAAGGCATGTCAGAGAGTAACCGGTCAGTTATGTTGGCAACAGAGTCGGTACCAAGGGCGAGGGACGAAGAGAACCATTTTCCTGCTCGTTGAAACGAGGCGGACCAATAGGCAAAGTTCTCGTCCATCGGTGGTTGCTGGGATGTCACCAACAATAGTAACAGGGTGTTACTGACAGAATTGTACAACGAGGTGTTTACGTAAGCAGGGAAATATTACTGCTTATATATTATAGATCACAAGGAGGTTTAAACAAACCAATGGAAGGAAAATGTGATCATCAGATCAAACAGAACAGTGGAAAGGATAATGTGTTTGACACATATACCAAGGGTATATCCTTCCCAAGGACAAGCAGAGCATGATATCCATGACAGGATATAATGTAGAAAACCTTTTGGGTAGGGGAGAGAAATTTCATGACATTATCCATACAACGATGTTTGGATAATTTGATTAAGAAAATTTAGCATTGTGCTTCAAGTGTTCTTATCGATGATAGGAGTACCACATACATGCTTCGAGATAGCACTGACATGGTCTTCAAACAAAGGTCGCGCTTTGGATATACAAAGGATTCATCAGGAACAATTTATAGAATAAATATTACAATTTCCTCATGGAAGAATGGATAATCTTGCTGAAAAGGAATCTATAACAACAGGGCCTCCGGCCGGGTGTGCTAAGCACGTCATCCTGGGTATAAAAGATGGTAATACTCCAAGGTAAAGAGGAACAAATGTTGGATAGCAAGGAACTCAAGGTATAACACAGAACAAGAACAAGTTTTGTGTTGGAGGGAATGCAATAATGTTGTCGATGATAACCCAAATCATCGAGGGCAAAGGATGGTATTTCCCACCAAAAATTCGATAGATATCTTGGAAGACCTTAGTATGCTGATGATGATCATGACACATTTGTCGAGAGGTTTCAAGAAGATGTAACCGATCAGCGATGACATCAAGTCAACGGAATGATGAAGCAAAAAGTTATCGAAACCATGGGTACGACACATACTCGAAATCAAGCTTGTTGCTCAAGGACAATGATATGACGAGGAAGATCGGCGTAAGGTTAGCCCACCGTCGAAACTTTTGCTCCGGGAAGGACCCGGTAGCACAGTTAAAATTAGCACGATAATGATATAGCCAATCAGGCTAGGAATGATGTGATTGGGTACAAACTCATAAGTAAAGAAGATTACTAAGAGTTGTTTAATCGCAGTGCGGACTTGATTCCGTTATCGGTGTTTTTGAGTGTTTAAAAACTCGGAGCCCGTGAAAAATTGGAATCAGTGAGAATGTAGCACTTGATGAAGAACTCATAAGAAGTATGCAGTTCCATGATAATCTCAAGATACCAGGGGGTAATACTCGACGACAGATCATAGTAGTGGTTGGACTAGGGTAATGCTCTGCAGAAGACAAGTGCTTAAACTTGCCCGTGAAATGGGGTCAAAGAAGAACATATGGCCGAAACCACGATTGCAAAAGGCGGGATCCCAGATATAAGAACTTATACCAAGGGAAATATTAATTTAAGAGAAGCTTTAATGATAAGATCTACATCGTGTCCATGGGCATGAACACAAAGTTCAAGGTCGACTCCCATTCTTCAATGCATAACCTTTCATTCACTGCTCTAGATAAAAATGATTTCAGTGTCAAAACCTACTTGGTGAATTACCAGAGGAGTATGACCCGTGAAAACTTTCGGGTTCACACAGATTAAGAAAGGCATAGGTTCAACCCGTCAGGGAATCGTGGAAACATATACCACAAGCTTCAATCGTAAATACCACCATCTCGAAAATAGAGCATGGTTGATAAAACAGAGGATACAATTTACCAAAAGCATTATGTATCAGAGGAAAGGCTCACGAGGTTATTGATTAAGGAGGACACTGTCGAATAATAATCCAATAAAGGATCCGACGGTCCATAGCGGAGCTGATGTGAGCATCGGCACACAATCAGTTGAAGAAAGGATGCAAGGGCATCAGATTATAGAACACCTGAATGATTCGATGCTTAGATATCAAAGGAATTACGATTTCCAAATAGAAGGATCAGAAGCAGACACTCTGATCAAGGGTGGATAAGTTCAATAGACCTAAGGGTACAATTGACGGCAAACAGAATGGTCGAGAACAAGCTCATGTTCAAAAATAACGTCTGAGCCAGAAAGATAATTTGAAAGGATCAACTGATGATTGCGTGCATTCGCACTCATGTTGAATCAATAGGATCAAAATGACGGTTTCTAAGGATACTGACGAATATTGTGAGACATATGGAAAGCATCCATAATGCAAGCAGACAAGTATTGCAGAGCAATAAGCTACTAAGGATTTTTGGAGGATCGAATAGTATTTCGAAGACCATTGTGAAACACATGAACAACTGGGGGATGAGCGGATACTCAATAAGTGCGAGAATTGCCCATAGGGGTATTCAGGTGACAAAGAACAGCAAGGCAGTAAGCTTAAAGGATTATCGAAACAACGATGAGTATTTCGGGGTATCTTGTAATAACAAGACCAACTGGGGATGAAAGTAAGAATAACAACTGCAAGTAGTTATCCATAAGGGTTGACGGTGGAAGGGGAAATGCAAACACGATGAACAAAAGTTCTCAGGATAACATCGAAGAGTATCCTCGGAATCCTTTGGCGCACCATGCAATCATCTGGAGTGAGGGGCTCTCCGGGAGGAAGTAATTACGAGATCGTAGAGTCAGAGTTCATAAAATCATTTAACCCGAATAGAAGAGAGATTAGAGTCCTAGAGCATAGACGAGAAATAAAGGATCCTAATACCACCCAATGGCGACGTGGGCCCGTAAGACACACAGCCATGTTAGTAAAAGTTTTGTAATGACTAGACTCGACTTCGGCCAAGGAGTGTGGAAGGGGGATTCCTACAGGCAGTCGGCTCTGATACCAACTTGTGGCGCCCCCGATTTGACCGTACACTAATCATGCACGCAAATGTGTACGATCAAGATCAAGGACTCACGGGAAGATATCACAACACAACTCTACAAATAAAATAAGTCATACAAGCATCATATTACAAGCCAGGGGCCTCGAGGGCTCGAATACAAGAGCTCGATCATAGACGAGTCAGCGGAACCAACAATATCTGAGTACAGACATAAGTTAAACAAGTTGCCATAAGATGGCTAGCACAAATGGGGATACAGATCGAACGAGGCGCAGGCCTCCTGCCTGGGATCCTCCTAACTACTCCTGGTCGTCGCCAGCGGGCAGCACGTAGCAGTAGGCACCTCCGGTGTAGTAGGAGTCGTCGTCGAAGGTGGCGTCTGGCTCCTGGGCTCCAACATCTGGTTGCGACAACCAGGTAGAAGGGATAGGGGGAAAAGAGGGAGAAAGCAACCGTGAGTACTCATCCAAAGTACTCGCAAGCAAGGAGCTACACTACATATGCATGGTTAAATGTGTAAAGGGCCATATCGGTGGACTGAACTGCAGAAAGCCAGATTAAGAGGGGGATAGCTAATCCTGTCGAAGACTACGCTTCTGGCCACCTCCATCTTGCAGCATGTAGAAGAGAGTAGACTGAAGTCCTCCAAGTAGCATCGCATAGCATAACCCTTACCGATGATCCTCCCCTCATCGCCCTGTGAGAGAGCGATCACTGGTTGTATCTGGCACTTGGAAGGGTGTGTTTTATTAAGTATCCGGTTCTAGTTATCATAAGGTCAAGGTACAACTCCAAGTCATCCTGTTACCGAAGATCACGGCTATTCGAATAGATTAACTTCCCTGCAGGGGTGCACCACATAACCCAACACGCTCGATCCCATTTGGCCGGACACACTTTTCTGGGTCATGCCCGGCCGCGGAAGATCAACACGTCGCAGCCCCACCTAGGCACAACAGAGAGGCCAGCACGCCGGCCTAAACCTAAGCGCACAGGGGTCTGGGCCCATCTCCCATAGCACACCTGCACGTTGCGTACGCGGCCGGAGAGCAGACCTAGCAACCTCCATTACAAAGGAAGTCACGTTACGCGGTCCAACCCGGCGCACGCCGCTCAGTCGCTGGCGTCACGAAGTGCTTCGGCTGATACCACGACGTCGAGTGCCCATAACTGTCCCCGCGTAGATGGTTAGTGCGTATAGGCCAGTAGCCAGACTCAGATCAAATACCAAGATCTCGTTAAACGTGTTAAGTATCCGCGAACATCGACCAGGGCCAGGCCCACCTCTCTCCTAGGTGGTCTCAACCTGCCCTGTCGCTCCGCCTCAAAGTAACCGTCGGGGGCCGTCGGGAACCCAGGCCCACCTCTACCGGGATGGAGCCACCTGCCCCTTCAGCCCCCATCTCCGAACAGTATCATAAGTAATGTAACTGTGTAAAGTATATAGTATATGCCCGTGATCACCTCCCGAAGTGATCACGGCCCAGTAGTATAGCATGGCGGACGGACAAGAGTGTAGGGCCACTGATGGAACACTAGCATCCTATACTAAGCAGTAGGATAGCAGGTAATGGTAACAACAGCAGTAGCAAGGACAGGCTATGCATCAGGATAGGAATAACGGAAGCAGTAACATGCTACACTACTCTAATGCAAGCAGTATAGAGAAGAGTAGGCGATATCTGGTGATCAAAGGGGGGGCTTGCCTGGTTGCTCTGGCAGGAGAGAGGGGTCGTCAACTCCGTAGTCGTACTGGGTAGCAGCGGCGTCGGTCTCGGTGTCTAGCGAGAGAAGAGGGGGAAGAAACAATAAATATTTAAGCAAGCAGATGCATAGCGATGCATGACATGACAAGTATCGGTGCTAGAGGTGCCCTAACGCGGTATGAGGTGATACCGGTGAAGGGGGGGAACATCCGGGAAAGTATCCCCGGTGTTTCTCGTTTTCGGGCAGAGGAGCCGGAGGGGGAAAGTTGCGAGTTTGATATGTTAGGGGTGCGTGGCGGACGAACGGGCTGCGTATCCGAGTTCGTCTCGTCGTTCTGAGCAACTTTCATGTTGAAAATAATTTAATCCGAGTTACGGATTAAAAGATATGATTTTCTAAAGATTTTATTAATTTCTAGAATTTAATTAATTATTTAATTTAATTCGAAATTTGGTTTTATGACATCAGCATGATGTCATGCTGACGTCAGCAGTCAACAGAGTTGACTGGTCAACCTGACCAGTGGGTCCCACTGGTCAGTGACACATTTTAATTAGACATATTAATTAACATAATTAGTATTAATTAGGGGGGTGGGCCCCACTGTCATTGACTGATTAACTAAAACAGATTAACTAGTTTAATTGGTAATTAGGTTAATCTAATCAGAATTAGTTAAGTTAATTAATTTAATTAATTAATTAATTGATTAATTAATATTTTTATTATTTTCTTTTAATCTTTCTTTTTGAAACGTTCTGGGGCTGGGCCCCGTTTGGCAGTGGCCTAGAGGGGCGATGCGGTTTACAGGCGCTAGCGGGCGCCGGGTCTCGGGCGTCGCCCGAGCGAGGGGGGAAGCGAGGCAAGGCCAGTGGCAAACGCCGGTGAGGAGCGTGGCGCAGGGAGCGGCGCAGCGCGCGGCCGGACGGGGAGGGGTAAGGCGAAGGCCATGGCAGAGCTGGGCGGTCGTGGCGAGGCGCCGGCCGTGGCCGCGAGCGGTGAAGGCGCGGGTCGCGGCAGAGGCAAGGCCACGGCGGGGCCGGGAAGCAGCGGGCGGGCGCTGGCTGCACGGGGTGTGGGCGAGGCACAGGCGTGACCCTGGGCCAGCATGCGGTAGGAGCCGCGGTTCGGGGCAAGTGGCGCGGGCGGAGCACGGCCACGGTGGCCTTGGGCGCAGGAAGGTGGTGTGGAGCGGCGAGCACGACGAGCGTGGCACAGCCGGGTGGCCGCGGACGCGCAGCGACGGGCGTGGCGAGAAAGGGCGATGGTGGCGGACGGGCGTGGTGCGAGGAACGAGATAGAGATGGGGGAAAGCGGGGATCGAGGGCGCGCTCACCGGGCCCTATAGGCGTGCAACAGCGTGCTCGGGGAGGGCTCGACGGTGGCATGCGCCGGCGATGCGGACGGCGTCCTCGGGCGCGAGTAGATCCGTCGAGGGAGAGGGAGAGGGGAGCGCGAGATGGCGGAGCCGTCAAGGGCGATGTCAGAGCCGGCGAGGTGGTCCCGGGCGGCGGCGAGCGTTGGGCGTCGGGGTCGACGGGATCGGGGCCGATCCCGATCCAGATCGGTGGGGGAGAAGGGATCGTGGGGGGGAAGTGGGGTGCAGTTAGGGTTTCGGTCATGCTGACCGGGGGGTTGTAGGCTGGGGCGCTGGGTGGGCCGGCCCATTCGGGCGGCTGGGGCCAGCTGGGCCACTTGGCCCAGCGGAACAGGGGGGTTCTGTTTTCCCCTCTCTTTTTTTTTGTTTGTTTGTTTGTTTTGTTTTACTTTTTTTTGTTTTAATTTTATTTCCTAATTTGTTTTAGTTTGGTAAAATATCCAATTAGCACCTTACATAGTAACATTAATTATACCACTGCCACAACAACTTTGGCACCTAGCTAAATAGCTTAGTATTTTGTAAAATATATTAGGAGTATAACTAATTGTTTTTGCTGTTGTTTTAATCACCTTACGGTATTTAATTATTTTATAAAGATGTTGTTTCTCCACAAATAATATCCATGATTTTTTTGTCACATTAAGAACATTTTAGTTTTGACTTTCGATAACTTTAATTGTTTGACTTGACTTTAAATTTGAAATTGAACGAGATTTGAATCATCGCAAGATTAACAACAGTAATCGTGGTGACGTGGCATCATTAGCAGAGGTTTACTGTAGCATAACTATCCGGGCGTCACAATTCTCCTCCACTACAAGAAATCTCGTCCCGAGATTTAAGAGGTGGAATAAGGGGGAAAGGTTTGGTTACGAAATTCTAACGAATCTTCTTGGTCTTGGATGCTCTTCACAAATAGGTCGATCCATTATGTTGATGTATTCATTCCTCTGCTTCAGGGCATCATGATGAAGTCGTCATCCTTTCTTCGGGGGTTCCATCGTACTTACGTAAAAGGATAATGGGTGTCTTCGGAAGAACTGGCCTCTAGAAGGTCGCTTATCTGGTAGATAACACCAGGAAAGGTGGCTAAAAGTAACTCTCGAATTGTAACTAAAGAAAATTTCGAGAGCAAAGTAAGAAGGTACCATGAGAAGTTTCGATCGGGCAGGCAATCGTTCGATGCCTGAAACAGGGCGTGTTAGGGGTTTCATGGAACGGGAATAAGTATTGTGTCTGATAACAGAATTGTTGATCCTCTCGAAAGGTGGCTCGTGAATTACTTACGAGGCCAAGTGCGAGGAACAACCTTGGGAACAGGGGTTTGCATAGGAGAGTCAGGTTTTGATCCTATGGAACTGTGAGTTAAGAGTAGGAAGAGGGGTGATGTCCTGCATGATCATATAAGCAAGGCATGTCAGAGAGTAACCGGTCAGTTATGTTGGCAACAAAGTCGGTACCAAGGGCGAGGGACGAAGAGAACCATTTTCCTGCTCGTTGAAACGAGGCAGACCAATAGGCAAAGTTCTCGTCCATCGGTGGTTGCCGGGATGTCACCAACAATAGTAACAGGGTGTTACTGACAGAATTGTACAATGAGGTGTTTACGTAAGCAGGGAAATATTACTGCTTATATATTATAGATCACAAGGAGGTTTAAACAAACCAATGGAAGGAAAATGTGATCATCAGATCAAACAGAACAGTGGAAAGGATAATGTGTTTGACACATATACCAGGGGTATACCCTTCCCAAGGACAAGCAGAGCATGATATCCATGACAGGATATAATGTAGAAAACCTTTTGGGTAGGGGAGAGAAATTTCATGACATTATCCATACAACGATGTTTGGATAATTTGATTAAGAAAATTTAGCATTGTGCTTCAAGTGTTCTTATCGATGATAGGAGTACCACATACATGCTTCGAGATAGCACTGACATGGTCTTCAAACAAAGGTCGCGCTTTGGATATACAAAGGATTCATCAGGAACAATTTATAGAATAAATATTACAATTTCCTCATGGAAGAATGGATAATCTTGCTGAAAAGGAATCTATAACAACAGGGCCTCCGGCCGGGTGTGCTAAGCACGTCATCCTGGGTATAAAAGATGGTAATACTCCAAGGTAAAGAGGAACAAATGTTGGATAGCAAGGAACTCAAGGTATAACACAGAACAAGAACAAGTTTTGTGTTGGAGGGAATGCAATAATGTTGTCGATGATAACCCAAATCATCAAGGGCAAAGGATGGTATTTCCCACCAAAAATTCAATAGATATCTTGGAAGACCTTAGTATGCTGATGATGATCATGACACATTTGTCGAGAGGTTTCAAGAAGATGTAACCGATCAGCGATGACATCAAGTCAACGGAATGATGAAGCAAAAAGTTATCGAAACCATGGGTACGACACATACTCGAAATCAAGCTTGTTGCTCAAGGACAATGATATGACGAGGAAGATCGGCGTAAGGTTAGCCCACCATCGAAACTTTTGCTCCGGGAAGGACCCGGTAGCACAGTTAAAATTAGCACGATAATGATATAGCCAATCAGGCTAGGAATGATGTGATTGGGTACAAACTCATAAGTAAAGAAGATTACTAAGAGTTGTTTAATCGCAGTGCGGACTTGATTCCGTTATCGGTGTTTTTGAGTGTTTAAAAACTCGGAGCCCGTGAAAAATTGGAATCAGTGAGAATGTAGCACTTGATGAAGAACTCATAAGAAGTATGCAGTTCCATGATAATCTCAAGATACCAGGGGGTAATACTCGACGACAGATCATAGTAGTGGTTGGACTAGGGTAATGCTCTGCAGAAGACAAGTGCTTAAACTTGCCCGTGAAATGGGGTCAAAGAAGAACATATGGCCGAAACCACGATTGCAAAAGGCGGGATCCCAGATATAAGAACTTATACCAAGGGAAATATTAATTTAAGAGAAGCTTTAATGATAAGATCTACATCGTGTCCATGGGCATGAACACAAAGTTCAAGGTCGACTCCCATTCTTCAATGCATAACCTTTCATTCACTGCTCTAGATAAAAATGATTTCAGTGTCAAAACCTACTTGGTGAATTACCAGAGGAGTATGACCCGTGAAAACTTTCGGGTTCACACAGAATAAGAAAGGCATAGGTTCAACCCGTCAGGGTATCGTGGAAACATATACCACAAGCTTCAATCGTAAATACCACCAGCTCGAAAATAGAGCATGGTTGATAAAACAGAGGATACAATTTACCAAAAGCATTATGTATCAGAGGAAAGGCTCACGAGGTTATTGATTAAGGAGGACACTGTCGAATAATAATCCAATAAAGGATCCGATGGTCCATAGCGGAGCTGATGTGAGCATCGGCACACAATCAGTTGAAGAAAGGATGCAAGGGCATCAGATTATAGAACACCTGAATGATTCGATGCTTAGATATCAAAGGAATTACGATTTCCAAATAGAAGGATCAGAAGCAGACGCTCTGATCAAGGGTGGATAAGTTCAATAGACCTAAGGGTACAATTGACGGCAAACAGAATGGTCGAGAACAAGCTCATGTTCAAAAATGACGTCTGAGCCAGAAAGATAATTTGAAAGGATCAACTGATGATTGCGTGCATTCGCACTCATGTTGAATCAATAGGATCAAAATGACGGTTTCTAAGGATACTGACGAATATTGTGAGACATATGGAAAGCATCCATAATGCGAGCAGACAAGTATTGCAGAGCAATAAGCTACTAAGGATTTTTGGAGGATCGAATAGTATTTCGAAGACCATTGTGAAACACATGAACAACTGGGGGATGAGCGGATACTCGATAAGTGCGAGAATTGCCCATAGGGGTATTCAGGTGACAAAGAACAGCAAGGCAGTAAGCTTAAAGGATTATCGAAACAACGATGAGTATTTCGGGGTATCTTGTAATAACAAGACCAACTGGGGATGAAAGTAAGAATAACAACTGCAAGTAGTTATCCATAAGGGTTGACGGTGGAAGGGGAAATGCAAACACGATGAACAAAAGTTCTCAGGATAACATCGAAGAGTATCCTCGGAATCCTTCGGCGCACCATGCAATCATCTGGAGTGAGGGGCTCTCCGGGAGGAAGTAATTACGAGATCGTAGAGTCAGAGTTCATAAAATCATTTAACCCGAATAGAAGAGAGATTAGAGTCCTAGAGCATAGACGAGAAATAAAGGATCCTAATACCACCCAATGGCGACGTGGGCCCGTAAGACACACAGCCATGTTAGTAAAAGTTTTGTAATGACTAGACTCGACTTCGGCCAAGGAGTGTGGAAGGGGGATTCCTACAGGCAGTCGGCTCTGATACCAACTTGTGACGCCCCCGATTTGACCGTACACTAATCATGCACGCAAATGTGTACGATCAAGATCAAGGACTCACGGGAAGATATCACAACACAACTCTACAAATAAAATAAGTCATACAAGCATCATATTACAAGCCAGGGGCCTCGAGGGCTCGAATACAAGAGCTCGATCATAGACGAGTCAGCGGAACCAACAATATCTGAGTACAGACATAAGTTAAACAAGTTGCCATAAGATGGCTAGCACAAATGGGGATACAGATCGAACGAGGCGCAAGCCTCCTGCCTGGGATCCTCCTAACTACTCCTGGTCGTCGCCAGCGGGCAGCACGTAGCAGTAGGCACCTCCGGTGTAGTAGGAGTCGTCGTCGAAGGTGGCGTCTGGCTCCTGGGCTCCAACATCTGGTTGCGACAACCAGGTAGAAGGGATAGGGGGAAAAGAGGGAGAAAGCAACCGTGAGTACTCATCCAAAGTACTCGCAAGCAAGGAGCTACACTACATATGCATGGTTAAATGTGTAAAGGGCCATATCGGTGGACTGAACTGCAGAAAGCCAGATTAAGAGGGGGATAGCTAATCCTGTCGAAGACTACGCTTCTGGCCACCTCCATCTTGCAGCATGTAGAAGAGAGTAGACTGAAGTCCTCCAAGTAGCATCGCATAGCATAACCCTTACCGATGATCCTCCCCTCATCGCCCTGTGAGAGAGCGATCACTGGTTGTATCTGGCACTTGGAAGGGTGTGTTTTATTAAGTATCCGGTTCTAGTTATCATAAGGTCAAGGTACAACTCCAAGTCATCCTGTTACCGAAGATCACGGCTATTCGAATAGATTAACTTCCCTGCAGGGGTGCACCACATAACCCAACACGCTCGATCCCATTTGGCCGGACACACTTTTCTGGGTCATGCCCGGCCGCGGAAGATCAACACGTCGCAGCCCCACCTAGGCACAACAGAGAGGCCAGCACGCCGGCCTAAACCTAAGCGCACAGGGGTCTGGGCCCATCTCCCATAGCACACCTACACGTTGCGTACGCGGCCGGAGAGCAGACCTAGCAACCTCCATTACAAAGGAAGTCACGTTACGCGGTCCAACCCGGCGCACGCCGCTCAGTCGCTGGCGTCACGAAGTGCTTCGGCTGATACCACGACGTCGAGTGCCCATAACTGTCCCCGCGTAGATGGTTAGTGCGTATAGGCCAGTAGCCAGACTCAGATCAAATACCAAGATCTCGTTAAACGTGTTAAGTATCCGCGAACATCGACCAGGGCCAGGCCCACCTCTCTCCTAGGTGGTCTCAACCTGCCCTGTCGCTCCGCCTCAAAGTAACCGTCGGGGGCCGTCGGGAACCCAGGCCCACCTCTACCGGGATGGAGCCACCTGCCCCTTCAGCCCCCATCTCCGAACAGTATCATAAGTAATGTAACTGTGTAAAGTATATAGTATATGCCCGTGATCACCTCCCGAAGTGATCACGGCCCAGTAGTATAGCATGGCGGACGGACAAGAGTGTAGGGCCACTGATGGAACACTAGCATCCTATACTAAGCAGTAGGATAGCAGGTAATGGTAACAACAGCAGTAGCAAGGACAGGCTATGCATCAGGATAGGAATAACGGAAGCAGTAACATGCTACACTACTCTAATGCAAGCAGTATAGAGAAGAGTAGGCGATATCTGGTGATCAAAGGGGGGGCTTGCCTGGTTGCTCTGGCAGGAGAGAGGGGTCGTCAACTCCGTAGTCATACTGGGTAGCAGCGGCGTCGGTCTCGGTGTGTAGCGAGAGAAGAGGGGGAAGAAACAATAAATATTTAAGCAAGCAGATGCATAGCGATGCATGACATGATAAGTATTGGTGCTAGAGGTGCCCTAACGCGGTATGAGGTGATACCGGTGAAGGGGGGGAACATCCAGGAAAGTATCCCCGGTGTTTCTCGTTTTCGGGCAGAGGAGCCGGAGGGGGAAAGTTCGAGTTTGATATGTTAGGGGTGCGTGGCGGACGAACGGGCTGTGTATTCGGGTTCGTCTCGTCGTTCTGAGCAACTTTCATGTTGAAAATAATTTAATCCGAGTTATGGATTAAAAGATATGATTTTCTAAAGATTTTATTAATTTCTAGAATTTAATTAATTATTTAATTTAATTCGAAATTTGGTTTTATGACATCAGCATGATGTCATGCTGACGTCAGCAGTCAACAAAGTTGACTGGTCAACCTGACCAGTGGGTCCCACTGGTCAGTGACAGATTTTAATTAGACATATTAATTAACATACTTAGTATTAATTAGGGGGGTGGGCCCCACTGTCATTGGCTGATTAACTAAAACAGATTAACTAGTTTAATTGGTAATTAGGTTAATCTAATATGAATTAGTTAAGTTAATTAATTTAATTAATTAATTAACTGATTAATTAATATTTTTATTATTTTCTTTTAATCTTTCTTTTTGAAACGTTCTGGGGCTGGGCCCCGTTTGGCAGTGGCCCAGAGGGGCGATGCGGTTTACAGGCGCTAGCGGGCGCCGGGTCTCGGGCGTCGCCCGAGCGAGGGGGGAAGCGAGGCAAGGCCAGTGGCAAACGCCGGTGAGGAGCGTGGCGCAGGGAGCGGCGCAACGCGCGGCCGGACGGGGAGGGGTGAGGCGAAGGCCATGGCAGAGCTGGGCGGTCGTGGCGAGGCGCCGGCCGTGGCCGCGAGCGGTGAAGGCGCGGGTCGCGGCAGAGGCAAGGCCACGGCGGGGCCGGGAAGCAGCGGGCGGGCGCTGGCTGCACGGGGTGTGGGCGAGGCACAGGCGTGACCCTGGGCCAGCATGCGGTAGGAGCCGCGGTTCGGGGCAAGTGGCGCGGGCGGAGCACGGCCACGGTGGCCTTGGGCGCAGGAAGGTGGTGTGGAGCGGCGAGCACGACGAGCGTGGCACAGCCGGGTGGCCGCGGACGCGCAGCGACGGGCGTGGCGAGAAAGGGCGATGGTGGCGGACGGGCGTGGTGCGAGGAATGAGATAGAGACGGGGGAAAGCGGGGATCGAGGGCGCGCTCACCGGGCCCTATAGGCGTGCAACAGCGTGCTCGGGGAGGGCTCGACGGTGGCATGCGCCGGTGATGCGGACGGCGTCCTCGGGCGCGAGTAGATCCGTCGAGGGAGAGGGAGAGGGGAGCGCGAGATGGCGGAGCCGTCAAGGGCGACGTCAGAGCCGGCGAGGTGGTCCCGGGCAGCGGCGAGCGTTGGGCGTCGGGGTCGACGGGATCGGGGCCGATCCCGATCCAGATCGGTGGGGGAGAAGGGATCGTGGGGGGGAAGTGGGGTGCAGTTAGGGTTTCGGTCATGCTGACCGGGGGGTTGTAGGCTGGGGCGCTGGGTGGGCCGGCCCATTCGAGCGGCTGGGGCCAGCTGGGCCACTTGGCCCAGCGGAACAGGGGGGTTCTGTTTACCCCTCTCTTTTTTTTGTTTGTTTGTTTGTTTTGTTTTACTTTTTTTTGTTTTAATTTTATTTCCTAATTTGTTTTAGTTTGGTAAAATATCCAATTAGCACCTAACATAGTAACATTAATTATACCACCGCCACAACAACTTTGGCACCTAGCTAAATAGCTTAGTATTTTGTAAAATATATTAGGAGTATAACTAATTGTTTTTGCTGTTGTTTTAATCACCTTAGGTTATTTAATTATTTTATAAAGATGTTGTTTCTCCACCAATAATATCCATGATTTTTTTGTCACATTAAGAACATTTTAGTTTTGACTTTCGATAACTTTAATTGTTTGACTTGACTTTAAATTTGAAATTGAACGAGATTTGAATCATCGCAAGATTAACAACAGTAATCGTGGTGACATGGCATCATTAGCAGAGGTTTACCGTAGCGTAACTATCCGGGCGTCACAAGAGGGGAGGAGGGTGAGTGTGCGCTGGCCGCAGCGGTGCGCAACGCAGGGAGCACGAACAGGGGGGATGCGTGCGGTGGTCCGTCGAGGTACGCCGGTGGCTGATCGATCTGGAATCTGGATCGATCAGCCACCGGCGTACCTCGACGGACCACCGCACGCATCCCCCCCCCCCCCGTGGATCCAGATTCCAGATCGATCAGCCACCGGCGTACCTCGACGGACCACCGCACGCATCCCCCCCCCCCCCCCGTGGATCCAGATTCCAGATCGATCAGCCACCGGCGTACCTCGACGGACCACCGCACGCATCCCCCCCTGTTCGTGCTCCCTGCGCTGCGCACCGCTGCGGCCAGCGCACACTCACCCTCCTCTCCTCTCACGCTCACCTCGACGGCTGGCGTACGCTGGTTAAGTTACATCTCTCGTCGCCGGCGGTGGACGCTGCGCGAACCGTACTCGCCTCCCTCTCCGCCTCAGCGCTCGCTCGCACGACGAAACGCGTGGACCTGCCTCCGCGTCGCTCCGTTCGCGACCCTGGCAGGCAACGCCGGCGGCCAGCGACGACAAACGACGAATCCCTAGCGCCCGCCCTCCGTCGTGCCCTTGCTTCCACCCCACTCCGCGTGCCCTCCTTCATCTGCACCACTCCGTCCGCGACCCTGCGTGCGCCGGTGAGCAGTGCCGCCGAGAGGACGACCTCCGCAGCGGCGCGAAGGTGAGTTTTCTCCCCTATCACTCGGAATCACTTGTGTGGTTTATTTTTTCCCGGGCACCTCTCCAGTTTGGTAACCCTAGAACGGATGTCTCGGACTGAGGAGGGGTTTGTGAGATGTTAACATATTCTTGCTTCCTTTTGTGTATGCAAATAAATGATTGTTGTTTCATTGCGCCAATCATTTGTGTAGCTTCTTATTGAGTTAGTTGTGGGGAAATTCTGTCGAAATTTCTAGAAATCATGGCAGATTGGCCAAAATCTCCCAAGTTAAGATTTTGGCCAAATTTTGGAACTGCCCACAAAACTTGATTTTTTTTAACATAAAAGCAGCATGTTCTTCTGAGTTTATCATGAATGAATAAAGGAAATTCGAGGTGTTACAAGAAAAAAGAAAACAGTGTGTTGTTCCAATTTCAGCTCATTTTATGCTAGTGGAAGATAATTTTCAATCTAAAGTCTCTGTCCATTCATATTCAGATTCCGATCAAAATTTCACACTGCGCAGAAAAATCTGAAAAAGCTACTACATACTACATTCAAATATATATTCATGTGAGTGTGCTGTTCAAATTTCAGCCAATTTGGAGTTACGGTTGAAGAGAAACTAGCTCAGCCGTCACAATGAATGAGAGTAGAGAGAGGGCAGTGTCAACAAGGTCATTGGAGGTGTGAGATCAGATTATCGAGAAACCTGTTAAAACTGAAATAGGGCATTTTATCAAATGGGCAAAGTAAAGTGGGGTATTTCATCCATGTCAAAGTAAATAAGCCTTCTAGGCAAGTGGCAGAGTAAGGTGGGTCATTTTAGCAAATATCCAATACTTGTTCGCCCAGCACACTGTTTCTATCATTATGGAGCCGCTGCCGCCTGCCGGGGCAGCACAGACCTGCTACACCAAGCATTGTTTTGGGTCCTCTCCCCGTAAAATTCTAGCTTTATGGGAGGAGCAACCGTTTCCCTTATAAGTCGTGATTTGTCTCCCACAACCAACGTAGGACTAAACCCAACAGCAGCCAATGCGCCAGATCTTGAATCCGCCACCTGTGAGGACCGTCGAGTGCCACCTCTCCGAATCAGTGGCTGCTGCATCGAAATCTTTTCTCTAGTGCTCCATGACAGCCAGGCAGCCAACCGCAAGAGAAGGCTCCTCTGCAGCAATATGGAACACCTGTGGGGTATGGTTTCATTTCCAGCAACGCCCACCTACATCGTCAGTTTATAATTAGTTGCCGAGCCCATCAAGGGATCACCTCATCTGTTATGACCGGCATATTAGGGGCTTAGCCCAATTAGTTGTGGCCCAGTTTATCTTATCGTTATTAGGGGCTTAGCCCAATTATCTTATTAGGAGGATTATATAAACTCGTGTAAGGACCCGTTTTGGGATTAAGCAAGAAGCAATCATATTTGCTCGGCTTCCTTAGGGAGCTGGGAGACCTAACCCTAGCAGCACTATCCCAATTTGCTTTGGGTTCTTTGACTTTCTCCATCTTAAATTAGCATCATCATAGAAAATAGTGTCATGTACTAGGAATTCACATACCAATTCACATATCAAAACTGAAGCAAACAAGCAATATTCAATAGTAAACTATTTAACATTTCTAGTAGAATTGTTCTGCACTTCTGTTGGAAAACTGAAGCAAACAAGCAATATTCAATCCATCTACAGGTTGTATTCACGCATCACGGCTGGCTGGGTGCAAAAAATTAGCACCATCCATCCATCTACCAGCATCAGCAATCAATCCATTCATCTATCCATAAGCAATCAATCCATCCATTTGTCTACTATCAATAGCATAAGAAAAAAGAAGAACAGAGACAGGGAAGGATGCCTCACCGTGGGTGTGGTCTGCTCCTCACGTGGGCTGCTCGTGGCCGTCGAGGTGGAGCGCCGGTGGCCGCCGGTGGCCGTCGAGGTGCAGCGCCGGTGGTCGTCGAGGTGCAGCGCCGGTGGCCGTCAATGTTGGCGGAGATACGGCGGAGGGGAGGAGGAGCAGGGAAGGAAGAGGGGCGGCGGAGGGAGATAAGGCGGGTGGCCGCGGCGGCAAGGGCCAGGCGGGCGGCCGCGGCGGCAAGGGCCAGGCGGGGGCGGCGGCGGCAAGGGCCAGGCGGCGGCGCAAACCCTAGCAGCGATGCGAACAGGGGCGGCCGAGGTTTTCCCCTGATGCGAACAGGGGCGGTCGAGCGCTTCGCTCGAGCGTTTTCTCTCCAGCGCGTGGATGGGCTAGTGGCATTCTGGGCGTAATTTCTCCATGGGAGTATTCCTATATTATGAAACGTTTTCAGTGGTGGGACTTGCCAAAATCTCAGGATTCTGGGAAAATCTAGCTTTTGGCTGCTTTTGGATTGCACTAGGATTCTACAGAATCCTTTCCAAATTTTAGAAGTTAAAACGAGTTCTTTTGGCTCTAGATTTTCCAGACCAAAATTCTCCACAATCTGCTCAAAAGAACTGGGCCCTAGTCACTCAACCGCTAGTTGGTTTGGGCCTCAAATGACTTGGTTTTCAACCGAGCACAAGTCCACTCACAAAAAAAAATATTCTTGGTTGATTAGCCCATGGGCCAACGCAGCCCCGGATGCATGCAAGCTAGTATTTTTTAAGTGTTTTTTTCTTTTTTTTTGCGGGTGGATGATGCGTGCAAGCGAGTACTACGGAGTAGTACTTTTTCTTGGCGCGCGCGTCAATCGTACACACGAGAACGAATCTTTCAAGTCCCCGTGCATGCAGGGGCAAGTCGGTACGGAGCCATTGCAGCCGTACAAGCTAAAGCAATCCCAGGTCTATTCTAGTTCACTGCACCACTATCTTTAGTAGTGGCATGCAGATATACTAGACAGAGAGGTCTTGGGAAGCTGCAGGTGAACGCGACGTCGAGGATACGATGATGTCGTATGCAGACTACTATGTTACACACTAGATTGGCAACGCGCCTTAGCGCGAGGGTGCCGGTTCCAACGATGTGCCCAAGCAAGTAATGGTAAAGTTAGTAGCAAGTTAGGCTTAGCGTACGTATTCAATCAGGATAACAAAATGAAAGAAAGAAGAAACATTCATATGTAATCGAAGCAAGACATCATCCATGGATACCAAAATATAGTACACCACATTTGAAGGATGTAATGTTCATATACAGGGTAAATTAAAGGATGCAATGTTCATACACATAAATATTGAGTGCAAAAGTATGAATAGACGTGCCGAAGGGGACGTGTTTACAAAATGAGAGGGAGATCACACAATAGTTTACACGGTACATCACAGGAGCTGGTGGCATCATATATCATCTCGTACTTGCCAGAGTTAGAATAGGTGATCTGTGATGTCCATAGATGATCAACGCCATGGCCTTGGTGTGAAGAAATCAATTGGTGCAAACACCTCATGCTGTTGCGCCTAAAGACTGTCTTTTTATGGCATGCAGCCTCTTCTACAGATGATTGCTTCTGTTCTTAAGGTTATGTGCCATCACTTCAATATTCATAAGGGTCACGTTTGTCAATGTATCCACGACACGGGCAGGAGGAAAGCCATGTGCTATCACATTATGAAGCTGATCTGAGAAGGAGCTCATGTATCTCAGATCATACAAGTAACCTTTGGCACTTGTTTATCATGTCAAATGCCTCATCGATCCCGAGTCTCAGATGGCCTTGTGAAGCCCAAGATGCTCTAACAGGATATCAGTCATCATTCTAACTGGATCCTTACGATGCTTGTCTCGGCCTGTGTCATAGGAAATTTCAAAATAGTTATATGATTTTCCAGAGTACTAAAGTTGACAGCAGTCCGTTTCAAAAAGACAAAGTTGACATCAGTTGGTTTTATACCACGAAAACAAAGGTCTGGGTAACTAAAGGATGGCAATCTTTGTTGTGCAAGAGTTTTATTAGACTCTTACTGTCCTGTTCTACAACTGAGACATGGTAATTGATAAAAAAATCAAATGCTACCATGAATTATAAGATAAACCAGCAGAAATTTTAAAGCCTAATAATCAGACTAAGTCACACACATGAGCAGATCGCTTCATGTATTGTACAAAGAACAATAGCCTAGGAAACCGTATCAACAATCAATCGAGTTTGCAAAGAAGAAAATCCCAAGGACAGCCTGTACGCACTCATGCGCAAGCATCAATTCTGGTGTTTCCAACTTTAATGATAGGCTAATCAGAACAAGAGGCCCTGGATAATCATAGTGAGAAGTCTAATTAAACAATGTTAAGTGCAAGAGAGGCAAGGTGACTAATTAAACAGTGCGCCAGGAACGGCCAGAAAAAGACGATTGCACCGATGTAGTTCCTGTAGTGCTTGTATTTTGCATCAAGCAGACTAACGTTACCAAAAACGACACTAAGCACAGCCTTTGGCCTGACCATCTCGTCAGTTAATGAGACGCCAAACTATTAATATAATATATTTAGAAACAGAATGTGCCAGGCCAGCCTCAAAAATAAGAATGACACAATAAGTAAAAAATCAATGGTGGCACAAGTTAATCTATGAATAGGTGGTATTTAGATCGTTTAATAAATTCATTAGGTGAATATTCATACTAAATAAGAATTAATATCACAAGTAAATCATAATCAATAGATCTGGAGTATTATCTCTGAAAAGGGTGTTATACTGGACCAGGAGACTCGCAACAATAGACCTGTAGCTACTACTGATAACCGAGCAGCATTTTTAGACACGGCCCAAAGAACAGTAAGATTCACTAAGATGAACCCTAGATTGATAATACAGAAGTACGGAATTGGTGGCACCGTGTGTACCTTGTTCATTGGTGGCACCGTGGACAGGCTTGGGGTGCCTAGACTTACCACTCTACAATCGTGTTGTGTGTTGACTACAATTAGCAAAGGCAAGAAGGTAAACTGCAGAAGCCAAACGGCATAATACACGACAAATCATAGGGCAAGTATGGACAGGATATAAATGGCTATTCACGGGGTCTAAACAATCTGATACACAGTGGACTCCACGCCAAGCATCGACAGAGTTAACAGGACTATTCTACTACAAATCACATGACAAAAATATGCTATCCCTGTCATAGATCAACGACAAGCCCAATTGCATAAATCTCGAACAAATCTAGCACAGGCATGCTTTAGAGTCAACCAAGCAAATAGGGTCTACCTTGCTAGCCGGTGACGCCGTGGAACAGAGATCACGGTCGTTGTTCACCACATCGACGGAGAAGAGCTCCCTCCGTGCGCCTGATGCCATCGTGCGAGGAAAAGCTTGGGGTGCCTGGATGCACAGATCGACGATACTGCAAGGAAACCAGCGAGACAACCTCAAGCACCAGCAACGGCACGACGCACCAGCCAGTCAACCAGGACCACAAACAGATCCCAATCAGGATGGATCGATCAGTAAACCCTAAATAGATCCATGAAAACAACACAATCCTGGATCAGCACCCGTACAACACACCACAAACGAAAAGGCAAACAAGGAATCAAAGAACTACCTTGGCCATCTCAGAAGCCTCTCCAATGGCTCCCTCTCCGGTCAACTCAGAAGACAGTTCCTCCGCCGCGCCTGTATTGTGATAAAAGTAAAACACAATGGAGTACAAGATCAACATCAGTTTATAAGGCAGGATCAAGCTCGGTGCATTCATACGACCACAAAAGATAGACATTCGACATGAAGTTCGATACCAAAAGCAAAAACACATAAGAGGTAATAAGAACAGGAATATATTAAAAAGAGCCAACTACGGAGCCATTATCACTAAGCATACTAATAAGTCGCGTAATCCATCTGCCTTGTCGATGTACTTCATAGGGACCACCTCACACAAACCTGATACAAACAAACTGTGAGATATATGGAATTCAACGATTTCTATACTCAAGCATCAACTCTAGTATCTCAAACTTTAACAATAGGCCAATCAGAGACATTTTTAATAGTTACTCCTTTTAGTTTAAAACTATGAGAAATAACACGAATGGGAAAAAAATGAGGCAGAATTTCAGAACTACTACAATAAAATGGCATTCAAATCTTCCAATGTATAGCTATTTTTTGCTGTTTGGCACAGCGATTTTAGTTGTATATACCAGAGGTCAATACATTTAAGAAATGAGGAGAAATGAAAGAGATGGTGAGTACTGACGAACATGCATGGCCAATGTCTAAAGATACTAATCACAATCAAAATTCCCTCTGGAGGTTAACTGATTATCACAAACACGTGGGAAAGAAGGTCGCAGCTCACCTACGTCATAGAGCTGGCATAAAAAGTAGGAGCTCGTCATTTCCCATTACTTCTGAAAAATTGTAAAGCAAACAAAAATTAATGTTTTGCAACTGACCAGCAAGAATTAGAAAACAAATTCTTATAACCGAAGGTGCTCTGAACCCAAATCTTTTCTTCATAAACATGGAGAAACTCTCGTGAAGCACGTCATATAAAAAGATATTATAAGAAAGAACACAAGATAGGAGCTAACAAAATTAAGTTTAGAATATATGCTAGCAAATCAATAATTATACAAAATTATTGTGGGCCAAATCAAATTCATATAGGCCACTAACTAAACTGACAGGAACTAAACTCTTCTATTTTGACCAATTGTTCCACATTAGTCTGAAGCTCTTGTTATTTCATTTATCCAAATTAGGATTGACATTATTTAAACTGAATATGCTTAAAGCCTCTATCTGATTTAGCCAAAGCAGGAGAGCATCTAATATAAAAAAATAGCGGGGATCGGCAGCGGTGGTCGCGTTCGGTCACCGGCAACCATGGAGACCCCCACGGACGCCTCTCTACGGGTCAGCAATGGGACCGACAGTATTATAAGAGCGTTTAGAAATACTTTACAGAGGGAATATTAAGCAAAGAGAACATTTTTCCCTCCAAAGACTAAAAGACACAGGCACCAAACAAAACAAACGAGCAAACATATTCTCAATTTTCACACAAAGAATAGCTAGAGAAGACTGGTTATACTCATTTATTTAAACTGAATATGCTTCAAGCCTCTATTTGATTTAGCCAAAGCAGGAGAGCATCTAATATGAAAAAATAGCGGGGGTCCAAAGAGAAGGGGTTGAATGGGAGCATGGAGAGGCAAGCCAACTGCCCTTGCTCACCTCATCAACGTGCGGACCAAGTACTGAAGCTAGTAAAAATTCGAAATAGTTGGCAGTGCACCATTCCAAATTAGTACCACCAACGACATCTAGTCTTTAATATGCACATACCCTTCCAACCTAGTACTATTAAGCAACTATAGTACTACTGTTAATTGAAAATCAAGGAATTATTAGAACGTAGAGGCTCTGTTCTTTTAAGGTACAAGCAAGCAATAGGAAACATATTAAAAACATGACTACCAAACACACATAGGCATATGATTAGGTAGAAATTCTAGTCCAGAGTATTCCTTTTCATGCAAGGCTACCGACCTGATCCATGACCCAGAAAGTCAGAGCTAAATGTATTTGTACACATACATAAGCAATAGATACAAAAGGATGAGCAGATTTACCTAAGAAACTATAGGCAGTGTAGTAAGGATGGAGGAATCTGAAACCATCGATGACACGAAAGCTGAATGCGCATATCCAATCATATGCATATTGTAAGTCAAAAGTCAAAATTGACCCATTAGTTGGACAGCCAGGTGTACCTCAACTGCAGGCGAACCGAGGGAAAAGAAAGCCGAGTCACCTTGAGCACCACGGTCCGGAAGCCAAGAGCATGAGCAGACCAAAATCAGAATGGATTAACCAGGAAACCCTAGACAAATCCCTAAAAAACAACAAAGCCCTTGATGAGCACATACACACCACAAAGGGAAAGACAAACAAGGGAGCAAATAATCACCTCAGCCATCTTAGAAGCCCACTCGGTGTGCTCCCTCTCCGGCCAACCCGCAAGACAGCCCCAACGCCACGCCACCGTCCCAACCGTGAAACAGCCAGAGAAGCAAGGAAGATGGTAAGAAACAAGCAAAATAAAAGGTAATGGTCTCCAATACAGACATTAACCAGCCTAAAGACGCTGTTATTAGAAACATGACACCGTGGTTTCTGCTGGTTTATCAACAAATTAAAACAAGTCATTAAACCGACAACTTGCTTACTCTTAACCAGATGAAATCAAGGACCAACAACAAACAATAAAAGTCAAGAACAACGTATATGCAATAAAGGTATGAGAGAGAAGAAATGTTCACATAAGACGGCTATAAACACTGGAGCATAAATAAGCAACACCTTTAAATACAAATAGAAAGGGTTCAGGGTTCAATGCATAGTGGGCTCAGATTTGCCTTTCCTCGATCATATAATCTACCCCCGCCATCTCTTGTCACCAGATTAATCTGTTTATACAGTGGAGCTGCCCTGGTTATCATTCAACAAGAATGACCATCCAAGTGTTGGAAATATGCCCTAGAGGCAATAATAAAAGCATTATTATTATTATATTTCCTTGTTCATGATAATTGTCTTTATTCATGCTATAATTGTGTTATCCGGAAATCGTAATACATGTGTGAATAACAGACACCAACATGTCCCTAGTAAGCCTCTAGTTGACTAGCCCGTTGATCAACAGATAGTCATGGTTTCCTGACTATGGACATTGGATGTCATTGATAACGAGATCACATCATTGGGAGAATGATGTGATGGACAAGACCCAATCCTAAACATAGCACAAGATCGTATAGTTCGTTTGTAGAGTTTTTCCAATGTCAAGTATCCTTTCCTTAGACCATGAGATCGTGTAACTCCCGGATGCCGTAGGAGTGCTTTGGGTGTACCAAACGTCACAACGTAACTGGGTGACTATAAAGGTATACTACGGGTATCTCCAAAAGTGTCTGTTGGGTTGACACGGATCAAGACTGGGATTTGTCACTCCGTATGACAGAGAGGTATCACTGGGCCCACTCGGTAATGCATCATCATTATGAGCTCATAGTGACCAAGTGTCTGGTCATGGGATCATGCATTATGATACGAGTAAGGTGACTTGCCGGTAACGAGATTGAACGAGGTATTGGGATACCGACGATCGAATCTCGGGCAAGTAACATACCGACTGGCAAAGGGAATTGAATACGGGGTTGCTTGAATCCTCGACATCGTGGTTCATCCGATGAGATCATCGTGGAGCATGTGGGAGCCAACATGGGTATCCAGATCCCGCTGTTGGTTATTGACCGGAGAGTCGTCTCGGTCATGTCTGCATGTCTCCCGAACCCGTAGGGTCTACACACTTAAGGTTCGATGACGCTAGGGTTGTGAAGATATGTATATGCAGTAACCCGAATGTTGTTCGGAGTCCCGAATGAGATCCCGGACGTCACGAGGAGTTTCAGAATAGTCCGGAGGTAAAGAATTATATATAGGAAGTGCTGTTTCGGCCATCGGGACAAGTTTCGGGGTCATCGGTATTGTACCGGGACCACCGGAAGGGTCCCGGGGGTCCACCGGGTGGGGCCACCCATCCCGGAGGGCCCCATGGGCCAAAGTGGGAAGGGGAACCAGCCCATAGTGGGCTGGTGCGCCCCCCTAGGCCCACCCCATGCGCCTAGGGTTGAAACCCTAGGGGTGGGGGGGCGCCCCACCTTGCCTTGGGGGCCACTCCAGCCCTGGCCGCCGCCCCCCCTAGGAGATCTCATCTCCTAGGGCCGGCGCCCCCCCTAGGGGAGCCTATATATATGAAGGGGAGGGAGGGGGCAGCCGCACCCTTGAGCCTTTGGCGCCTCCCTCTCCCCTGCTGCACCTCTCTCTCGCGTAGTATACGGCGAAGCCCTGCTACTGTGACGCCCTGCATCCACCACCACGCCGTCGTGCTGCTGGATCTTCATCAACCTCTCCTTCCCCCTTGCTGGATCAAGAAGGAGGAGACGTCACGCTGACCGTACGTGTGTTGAACGCGGAGGTGCCGTCCGTTCGGCGCTAGGATCTCCGGTGATTTGGATCACGTTGTGTACGACTTCCTCATCCCCGATCTTTGAACGCTTCCGCGCGTGATCTACAAAGGTATGTAGATGCAATATAATCACTCGTTGCTAGATGAACTCATAGATGGATCTTGGTGAAATCGTAGGAAAATTTTTGTTTTTTGCAACATTCCCCAACAGTGGCATCATGAGCTAGGTCTATGCGTAGTTCTTCTTGCGCGAGTAGAACACAATTTGTTGTGGGCGTAGATGTTGTCAACTTTCTTGCCGCTACTAGTCTTATCTTGCTTCAACGGTATTGTGGGATGAAGTGGCCCGGACCAACCTTACACGTACGCTTACGTGAGACCGGTTCCACCGACTAACATGCACTAGTTGCATAAGGTGGCTGGCGGGTGTCTGTCTCTCCTACTTTAGTTGGAGCGGATTCGATGAAAAGGGTCCTTATGAAGGGTAAATAGAAGTTGACAAATCACGTTGTGGCTTTCACGTAGGTAAGAAAACGTTCTTGCTAGAACCCTATTGCAGCCACGTAAAACTTGCAACAACAATTAGAGGACGTCTAACTTGTTTTTGCAGCAAGTGTTTTGTGATGTGATATGGCCAAAGTTGTGATGAATGATGAATGATATATATGTGATGTATGAGATGTTCATGCTATTGTAATAGGAATCACGACTTGCATGTCGATGAGTATGACAACCGGCAGGAGCCATAGGAGTTGTCTTTATTTTTTGTATGACCTGCGTGTCATTGAGAAACGCCATGTAAATTACTTTACTTTATTGCTAAACGCGTTAGCCATAGTAGTAGAAGTAATAGTTGGCGAGCAACTTCATGGAGACACGATGATGGAGATCATGATGATGGAGATCATGGTGTCATGCCGGTGACAAGATGATCATGGAGCCCCAAGATGGAGATCAAAGGAGCTATGTGATATTGGCCATATCATGTCACTATTATTATTTGATTGCATGTGATGTTTATCATGTTTTGCATCTTGTTTACTTAGAACGACGGTAGTAAATAAGATGATCCCTCATAATAATTTCAAGAAAGTGTTTCCCCTAACTGTGCACCGTTGCGACAGTTCGTTGTTTCGAAGCACCACGTGATGATCGGGTGTGTTAGATTCCGACGTTCACATACAACGGGTGTAAGACAGATTTACACATGCAAACACTTAGGTTGACTTGACGAGCCTAGCATGTACAGACATGGCCTCGGAACACAGAAGACCGAAAGGTCGAGCATGAGTCGTATAGAAGATACGATCAACATGAAGATGTTCACCGATGTTGACTAGTCCGTCTCACGTGATGATCGGACACGGCCTAGTTAACTCGGATCATGTTATACTTAGATGACTGGAGGGATGTCTATCTAAGTGGGAGTTCATTGAATAATTTGATTAGATGAACTTAATTATCATGAACTTAGTCTAAATCTTTACAATATGTCTTGTAGATCAAATGGCCAACGTAGTCCTCAACTTCAACGCGTTCCTAGAGAAAACCAAGCTGAAAGACGTGGCAGCAACTATACGAACTGGGTTCGGAACCTGAGGATCATCCTCATAGCTGCCAAGAAATAATATGTCCTACAAGCACCGCTAGGTGACGCACCCGTCCCACAGAACCAAGACGTTATGAACGCTTGGCAGACACGTGTTGATGACTACTCCCTCGTTCAGTGCGGCATGCTTTACAGCTTAGAGCCGGGGCTCCAAAAGCGTTTTGAGAGACATGGAGCATATGAGATGTTCGAAGAGCTGAAAATGGTTTTTCAAGCTCATGCCCGGGTCGAGAGATATGAAGTCTCCGACAAGTTCTTCAGCTGTAAGATGGAGGAGAATAGTTCTGTCAGTGAGCACATACTCACTATGTCTGGGTTACATAACCGCTTGACTCAGCTGGGAGTTAATCTCCCGGATGATGCGGTCATTGACAGAATCCTCCAGTCGCTTCCACCAAGCTACAAGAGCTTTGTGATGAACTTCAATATGCAGGGGATGGAAAAGACCATTCCTGAAGTATTTTCAATGCTGAAATCAGCAGAGGTAGAAGTCAAGAAGGAACATCAAGTATTGATGGTGAATAAAACCACTAAGTTCAAGAAGGGCAAGGGTAAAAAGAACTTCAAGAAGGACGGCAAGGGAGTTGCCGCGCCCGGCAAGCAAGCTGCCGGGAAGAAGCCAAAGAATGGACCCAGGCCCGAGACTGAGTGCTTTTATTGCAAGGGAAGTGGTCACTGGAAGCGGAACTGCCCCAAATACTTAGCGGACAAGAAGGCCGGCAAAACAAAAGGTATATGTGATATACATGTAATTGATGTGTACCTTACCAGTACTCGTAGTAGCTCCTGGGTATTTGATACCGGTGCAGTTGCTCACATTTGTAACTCAAAGCAGGGGCTGCGTAATAAGAGGAGACTGGCAAAGGACGAGGTGACGATGCGCGTCGGGAATGGTTCCAAGGTCAATGTGATCGCCTTCGGCACGCTACCTCTACATTTACCTTCAGGATTAGTTTTAAACCTTAATAATTGTTATTTAGTACCAGCTTTGAGCATGAACATTGTATCGGGATCTCGTTTAATTCGAGATGGCTACTCATTTAAATCCGAGAATAATGGTTGTTCTATTTATATGAGAGATATGTTTTATGGTCATGCTCCCATGGTGAATGGTTTATTCTTAATGAATCTCGAGCGTAATGCTACACATGTTCATAGTGTGAGTACCAAAAGATGTAAGGTTGATAATGATAGTCCCACATACTTGTGGCACTGCCGCCTTGGTCACATAGGTGTCAAACGCATGAAGAGGCTCCATGCAGATGGACTTTTAGAGTCTCTTGATTATGAATCATTTGACACGTGCGAACCATGCCTCATGGGTAAAATGACCAAGACTCCGTTCTCAGGAACAATGGAGCGAGCAACCTGTAAGTGCATCTAGTGCCACCCCTAGTTGGTTTTGGAGTATTGACGACAAACCTAGTTGAGGGACTAATGTGTTTGTGAGAATTACAGGAAAACACAGGTAGAAGTCCCTCATTGATTCGGTTTTACTACCAGAGATGACCCCTAAAAATGTATGAAGACATTGAAGACAAAGGTGGTATATGAAGATATTCACATTGAAGACTATGACAAAAGAAGACACGTTATGAAGCCTATGGAGCTCGAAGACTTAGATCTTTCGTAGTTCCTTTTGTTTTGTGTTGAGTCATAGGAACCACCGTACTGTTAAGTGGGGTCCAGGAGAACCAGTCAGAATGACTGAAGTGATGCCTAAATCAAAAACCTATGTCTTCGAGTGAAGACAATGAGAGAGAATCTTGTCCAGAGCCGGACAAGTCAGCTTTGCTTGTGGCCCAAGTAAAGTTGCCATGAGAGTTTGAAATCTGACCATTGAGACACGTGTCAGTTCCTTAGTGACCCAGGGTCATTTTGGACAAATCAGGTCGGGTTGCCAAGTGGCTATAAATAGCCCACCCCCACAACCATAAACGGTCGGCTGCTCAGATTTCAGTGCACGGCTTTTGTCGTTTGAGAGCAACCCACCTCGAAGCCTTTAAGAGAAAAATTCCTAGTGAGGAGAAAAGCCCTAACCACCCAAAGCCAGAGTAAATTGGGCATCACTTAAGTCTTCGTGTCTGTGTGATCTGAAGACTTATTACACTTGAGGACTGTGAATCCTCCAGACGGTTAGGCATCGCGTTCAGAGCATTCAAGAGACATTGTGGATTGCCAGTGAACGAAGTCTATGAAGGTTTGGGAGTCTGCCTTGTAGACTTACCAGAGTGATTGGGCAAGGACTAAGTGACCTTAGCTCAAGGAGAATACGGTGAGGACTTGGTGTCCTGAACTGTGTGTTCAGGACTGGGTGTCCGGGACTGTGTGTCCTAAGGTTTAAATACCTATCCACTCCAACCAGACGTACAATTGTCACAGCAACTGGAACTGGTCCAACATATCATTGTCTTCAACGAGTCACTGGTTTTATCTTCACTTCCTTTTCTTACTGTTACTCATTGTGAAGCCATTGCATGCTTGCTTTATCTTTTGTCTTCACAACGTGAATGTATGATCTGTTTGGCTTCATAACTTCTTCCTACCTGATCCTTATTACACTGAAGCTGTTTGTCATTGTGCTTTCACTCTATTGAATACATGACCATGGCTGGCCTAGTGTAATCTAACTTCCGCTGCATAGTAATAGGCATAATCTTCACTGTTTGTCTTCATAACTCTCACGTTTTGAAGACTTTCATAAAAATCACCTATTCACCCCCCCTCTAGTCGATATAACGCACTTTTAATTGGTATCAGAGCAAGGTGCTCCCTTGTTCTGTGTGATTCGGTTTAACCACCTGGAGTTTTAGCTATGTCGACTGCAGGGATAATCAAAGTCTCCGCTGCGTGCCCCGTCTTCGATGGAACTGAATATCCCTACTGGAAGAATAAGATGCGCATGCATCTTGAAGCCATTGACGTCGACCTATGGTATGTCATCGAGAACGGCGTTCCCAAGGCTGGAGAAGGTGTCACTGCTGCTGATGTCAAGAAGTTCACTCAACTGGACTCTACTGCCAAAAATATCATCTGTGGTCATCTGACAAAAGGACAGTATGGCCGTGTGAGTGCTTTGAAGACATCCAAGCTGGTCTGGGACTGGCTCTCCAAGGTCAATGAAGGCGTCTCAACCCAGAGAGATCAAAGAATCAGTGTTCTTCGCAACCTCTTCAACCGCTTCAAGCGAAATGACAATGAGAATGTCCAGCACACATTTGACCGGCTCACTCACATCACAAATGAGCTTCAAGCCCTCGGCGCCACTGAGATCACTAAACATGAAATCGTCAAAACGCTGCTGAGATCACTTGATAGTTCGTTTGACATCCTAGCCCCGATGATTCAAGAACGTCCTGATTTCAAGACACTCGATCCGTCTGACATACTTGAGAGGCTCAACACACATGAGTTTCAGCTTTCTGAGAAAAGAGATATCTACGGTCCAAACTATGGGCGAACTCGTGCCTTGAAGGCAAAAGCTGTTTCCTCATCTGAAGAAGAATCTGACTGCAGTTCTGATGATCCTGAAGACATTGGAAGAGAACTTGCAATGCTAGTGAAGAAGTTCCAAAAATTCACCAAGAATAAAGGCTTCAGAAAATCTTCACGATCAAGCTCAAGGAATGATGAAGCTTCTGCTCATGACTACAAGAAGAAAACATGTCACAAGTGCAAGAAAACTGGACACTTCATCTCTGAGTGTCCACAGTGGGACAATGAGAACAGAAGGAATAAGAAGAGCAAGGAATATCATTCTGACGACAAGAAGAAGAAGAAATACTCAAAGTCTTCTTCCAAGTCTTCTTCAAAGTCTTCATCACACAAGAAGAGCTCATCTGGCAAGGCACGTGTGTTTGTTGGCAAAGAGATGGATTCAGAGGAGGAGTCCGCATCTGAGGAGGCAGAGGTGGAGTCTGAGGAGGAGTCTGATTCTGGCATTGCGAGTCTGGCTACAGCATACGTCGCCAAGTCCATCTTCAACACTGAAGACAATGACTGCATCACCGACACCGACGCAAATGACAAGAACGACTCCACTCCTGCCTACTGCTTCATGGCACGCGGTGCCAAGGGAAAGGTCTCCAGCAGAAAAACAAAATCTTCTGATGCTATTGCAGGGGACCTTAAAAATCTTGTAGGGCGCAAGATAAAATGCCCGAATGGCATCATTATGTACTTCGTTCCTGAATCGCATGCTACTCTCCCTATTAGTCCTAATCTGGATCTAAGTTTTCATAACCCACTGGTTCGTCGAATGTTTTTGCTTCACAATTCTCTTCGTGAAGCCTATCCCCCTAACTGCACTGTAGGGTATGACACCAGCGACTTCAAAGTCTTCAGAATGGATTATTGACAGTGGGTGTACAAATCACATGACTGGCAAAAGAAGCCTTCTTATGGACTCAACCTTACGTCCATCCGACAAGAGCCACATCACATTTGCTGACACTGGTAAAAGTAAAGTATTGGGTCTGGGTAGAGTTGCAATCTCAAAGGATCAAAACATGGATAAAGTCATGCTTGTTGAATCCCTTGGCTTCAACTTAATGTCTGTCTCAATGCTTTGCGATTTGAACATGATTGTAATGTTTGGAAAATATCGTTGCCTAGTACTAATGGAATCTAACAAGTCTCTAGTGTTTGAAGGGTACCGAAAGGGTGATTTGTACGTGGTAGATTTCTCAGCAGGGCCACAACTTGCAGTATGTCTTCTTGCAAAAGCTTCAGAATGCTGGCTTTGGCATCGGAGGCTTGGGCATGCTGGCATGAGGAACCTCCACACCCTTGCGAAGAAGAAGCATGTCATAGGCATCGAGGGCGTCAAGTTCAAGAAAGATCACTTATGCGGTGCCTGTGAAGCAGGGAAGATGACAAGGGCAAAACATCCTTCGAAGACAATCATGTCTACTACACAACCCTTCGAACTGCTCCACATGGATCTTTTCGGTCCCACTCACTACTCAACTTTTACTACTTCTGCTTGCCTCTATGGCTTTGTCATTGTTGATGATTACTCTAGATATACTTGGGTGCACATAATACGTTACAAGACTGAAGTGCAGGATGTCTTCAGACGCTTCGCCAATCGAGCTATGAACAATTTTGGCACCAAGATAAAGCACATCAGAAGTGACAATGGCACTGAATTCAAGAACACTGGCCTTGATACATATCTGGATACCTTGAGCATCACACATGAATTCTCAGCTCCGTACATGCCACAGCAGAATGGCGTCGTCGAACGCAAGAACAGAACACTCATTGAGATGGCCAGAACAATGCTAGATGAATACAAGACTCCAAGAAAATTCTGGACTGAAGCCATTGACACTGCGTGTCATACAATCAATCGCATTTTCTTCACAAGCTTCTGAACAAGACATCTTATGAACTCCTAACTGGCAAGAAGCCAAATGTCAACTAGTTCAGAGTATTTGGCTCAAGGTGCTGGATCAAGGACCCACACCACACCTCAAAGTTTGCACCAGAAGCACATGAGGGCTTTATGCTAGGGTATGGAAAGGATTCACACTCCTATAGAGTCTTCAATCTCTTCCATTACAAAGTGGTTGAAACAATGGATGTGCGGTTCGATGAGACAAATGGTTCACAAAGAGAGCAACTGCCAAATGTGCTAGATGAAGTTCCAGCTAGTGAATCAATCAAGCTCATGGGAACTGGAGAGATTATACCTTCTGAAGCTCATCCTGAAGAAGAACTTATCATCTCAGCACCTGATCAACATGAAGACAATGCTCAGCCTGAAGACATTCCTCCCAACAACAACACAGATCAGCAAGAGCAAAGTCTTCGCCCTGTACATCCTCGTGTTGCCAATGAAGTGCAGATTGACAGAATAATTGACAGCATCAATGCACCTGGTCCACTTACTCGTTCAAGGGCAACTCAGCTAGCAAATTTCTGTGGGCACTTCGCATTCGTCTCAATATCAGAACCCAAGAAAGTTGAAGAAGCCTTCATGGAACCTGAATGGATTCAAGCTATGCAAGAAGAGCTTCAACAGTTTGAGCTGAATAATGTATGGGAACTGGTTAAGCGTCCTGATCCACGGAAGCACAACATTATAGGTACTAAATGGATATACCGCAACAAATAAGATGAGCATGGTCAAGTGGTCAGAAACAAAGCTCGTCTCGTTGCTCAAGGATATACTCAAGTGGAGGGCATTGACTTCGATGAAACATTTGCTCCTGTGGCTAGGCTTGAAGCCATACGCATACTGCTGGCTATGCAAATCATCATAACATACTTCTGTATCAAATGGATGTGAAAAGTGCCTTTCTCAATGGCAAGATTGAAGAAGAAGTGTATGTTGCACAACCGCCTAGCTTTGAAAATCCAAAACATCCTGACATGGTATACAAGCTCAACAAGGCACTGTATGGCCTCAAACAAGCCCCTAGGGCCTGGTATGACACACTCAAGTACTTCCTGAAGAGCAAAGGCTTCATACCTGGTTCCCTGGATCCCACTCTTTTCACGAAGACATATGATGGTGAACTGTTTGTGTGCCAAATATATGTGGATGACATTATCTTCGGCTGCACCAATCAGAAGTACAGTGAAGAGTTTGGATATATGATGCAAGAGCAATATCAGATGTCCATGATGGGGGAGCTGAAATTTTTCCTTGGTCTTCAAATACGACAACAGCGCAATGGCATCTTCATATCTCAAGAGAAGTATCTCAAAGATTGCCTGAAGAAGTTCGGTATGCAAGACTGCAAAGGCTTCACAACACCAATGCCAGCCAAACATCATCTAGGTCCTGACGACAATGGTAAAGAGTTCGATCAAAAGGTATACCGCTCCATGATTGGGTCTTTGCTTTATTTATGTGCATCTAGGCCAGATATCATGCTTAGTGCTTGCATGTGTGCTCGATTTCAAGCGGCACCAAAGGAGTCGCATCACTTAGCTGTGAAGCGAATTCTTCGATATTTGGCTCACACCCCAACTCTAGGATTATGGTATCCAAAGGGCTCAGAGTTTGATTTGGTTGGATTTTCGGATGTTGATTATGCTGGTGACAAGGTTGATCGCAAGTCTACATCAGGCACATGTCACTTTCTGGGACGATCACTTGTATGTTGGTCTTCAAAGAAGCAGAACTGTGTATCTCTCTCTACTGCTGAATCTGAATACATTGCTGCTGGATCTTGCTGCGCTCAGCTTTTGTGGATGAAGCAAACACTCAAGGACTATGGCATTCATCTGAAGCAAGTGCCACTATACTGCGACAACGAAAGCGCCATCAAGATTGCCAACAACCCAGTTCAGCACTCGAAGACAAAGCACATTGAAATTCGTCATCACTTTCTCAGAGATCATGTTGTGAAGGAAGACATTGATATCATACACGTCAACACTGAAGAGCAATTGGCAGATATCTTCACCAAGCCCTTGGATGAGAAGAGGTTTTGCAAGTTACGGTGTGAGCTAAATATCTTGGAATCCTCAAATGTCCTGTGATCAGGCACACATCCTAACACTTATGCATATTGATGACTTAGATGTGCAACACACAAAGTAAAGTATATCTTCAATCAATGAAGACATACATTCTAAGTGTGAATACATTAATGTGGAATTTGACTTCGGAGCGCCACAATAATTGTGCGCCGTGTCTGGGTCTAATACTTCCTATACGGTGGGTAACGCCACCACCAAACGTTCCATTTTGAAGTGTTTCACTCATGGCGTTACCTTGCAATATCTTCACATTTGGTTTGGCTTCAAACTCAACATGTCTTCATGATTATCTTCACTACGTTGATTATATAGATATATACATACTAGTGTTCTGTCCTCTACAACATTCACTTATAGCTATGTCTTCTTGGTTGAATATTTTGAACTAAGTGAATGTGATCGGACCCTAATCTCTCTATGCTTTCCATCTCAAATTCTATCTCTCCAAGTCATATGCATTCTATTGAAACTGTCGAATGTCTTCACTATGTCCTTGTCAGCTGAAGATATAGAGACAACCATAAAGTCTGTTTTTAATGCTCATTCCTCCACATAAAATCCGGAGAAGCAGGAACGACCGCCCGACAATTTAGGCGTGCGTGGGACATGGAACAAACCCCAAACTTCCGCTAACTGGCCACGCGTTCCTCAAATGCGAACCGCCAGGGGCACCTATGTAATAGCACAGTGCCGCCCCTGAGCCTATAAATTCACACTTACCGCGGTCATTATCTCCTTCTTCCACCCTCGCATGAACCCTAGCGCCACCACTAGCACTCGACGACGCCGGAGACGAAGCGCTTCGCTGCCGCAACCTCTCCAACGCCGTCCTCACGCCGACCGCGGACATCGTCCTCTCCGCCGTCACCGTAGGTGTTTTCCGTCGCCAAGTTAGGGAACGGAGGACTGAACTGCTCGGCATCAACTCTCTTCCGTCTAGCAGTTCCAGTGTGGTAAATAAAACTTCTTTTTACAGCCTCTTTTGATCTCATGGTTCTGTCACTTTCTACCATAAGAAGTTTCTCTTCACACTAGTCAGATCTCTCGCTGCATCTCATAACATGCCTAGTATATTCACTTGTGCTTCATAAAGTAGTTAGATTCCTCACTTGTACTGATCTATGGGTTCGTACAAATCTGGAACCAACTTCTTATCTATGAGTGAATGTCTTCGCACGATGAGGTCAATGTCTTCTAAACTGATTAATCTTCAAAACCTTCTGAGAATGCATATGACCTCTTCCCCTTCCCTCGCACCTTAATGCTGTCACGGGTACATGTCCGTGGGAGAATCCTTCGGTTCTCATAGTCTGCATTCATTTGCAGAATTCCTACAGCATCACATAAACTCTCCTGAAGACAGTTCCTGTTGGTCCAGAAAAAGAAAGCCTTTGAAGCCTTTGAAAGTTTTGAAGCCTTTTGAGTTAAAATTTATGGCTTCAGAAGCAGTAGCAAGAAAGGGGGGCAGACAGAGACGTGAGGGAACTTCCAAGGATCTGCCTGAAGACTTGACAGAAATGTACAAAACAGATCCAGAAGAGAACTATGGGCCGCGCAAGACTCGAATCCAATGGATTCGACGCTATTGGGCAGAACAATGGTTCAAATACCGCTTCGTCACCCAAGAGTATGCTGAGAAAAGTGCCATCAGGAGACCATGGGGAGACATCTCATACAAGAACCTTGTTCCCAGGACCAGAGACGAAGCCATAGCTCAAGGCTTCTACCCATGCATGGTCCAAGGACCACAGCCTGATGATGCGCATCCGTCGTCACTCCTCTGGTGTCGTGACGACAATCTCTTCAAGCGCAACTTTCAGTTTACCCAACAGTCAGCGAAGCTAAACAAGAAGAAATTTGGGTTAGACTTCAACCCTGGTCCCTCCGCACCAAGGGCAGATGGCACACGCGACGCGGAACCCAATATCATCGGTCCGTTTGCCAATCTTGAGGGCCTGATCACCCACATCTTAGTCCAAGGGACTGCCGTGAATGACCCTCCAGCTGACTCTGATTCTGATGAAGCTCCTGCTGTGCCGAAGCCAAAGCAGACGAAGAGATCAAAAGCTTCAAAGTCGGCCCCTGCCTCAAAAATCTCAAGGGCAAAGCCATTGAAAACTGCACCTCCTGAAGTCAGTGTGCAGTCTGAAGACGTATCCCGCGTCTCCAAGCCCCTGAAGGAAAAGGAGACCCAGCAACAAACAGGCAAAGAGCTCACTGCTGCTGCCATTCTGCGCAGTGAAGCCATTGATCTATCAAGCGATGAAGATCTGGGAGATGACGCTCTAGAGCAGCTTATCAAAAGCAAAGAAGAAGCTGAAATCTTCAACAATCTGCCTCTCTTTGATGTCGCCATCATCCACAGCTTCATCGATGAGTGGTTTGACTCACCAGACATAAGCTGCAATGATCTGCAGCTGCCTGTTGGACTCAACGTCGCCTTCCAAGGCGCAATTGCTTCAGAACTGGCCATTGCTCAGCGCATTGTTGAGCTGAAGCAGAAAATTAATCACGAAAAGGCTCATTTCAAGAAGCACATGGCCAGCCTCAGCGTGCAGGAAGTGAGGAGCTTCAAAATCATGCTGCATGAGCTCAAAGAAAACTTTCTGAAGAAGCGTGTTGAAGCTCAGGGCTCGCGTGAAAGGATGAAGTCTTTGGCAGAAAAATGTGTTCAAGCCTACAACGAGGCTGAAAAGCGCAAGGCACTTGGGCGTCCTGGCATCGACCCCAAGATGGCCACAAAGAAGAAAAAGGAGCCTGCTATGAATAAACCAGAGGCACCTCGGCAAGAAGCGGTTCAAATTGTCTTCCCCACTGCAACGACTGGCTCGAAGCCAAAGAGCCGGTCAACAGCTTCAGAGCTTAAGAAGACAAGAACTGCAGAGGCTGAAGCCAGAAAAAGGAAGAGCTCTGAAGCCTCTCCTACTGCCCCCAGCAAAAAGAAGCGCAAGACCAAGAAATCTAGGGCTGCTCCCACAGAGCCCTTGATGGTTGAACCCCTTTCTGTCATTCACCCCAATACAGAAAGACGACTGACAGTTCATGAGCCTGCTCCCACAGAGGCTCCTGAAGCTAAAGATATTCCGGCAGCCGACCCCACAGCTGCTGAAGACATTGGTCACCACGATAATGTACAAGATGATGCAGCCCTTCCTCCGCTTGAAACAAGCGAACTCATCAGTATTGGTCGTCCTCTGACGCCAATGGCACAAGATGAGTCATGGGCGGATCGCCCTCGGGAGGAAGAAGACATTGAGGCCCAGCCCACTCCAACCCCACAAGCGTCGTCTGCGTTCCGTAGGCTTCGCAAAGGTCTAAGGCCTCAAGTCCATACTGCAGAAATTCCGGCTGCATCAGCCGAAGACAATGTAGAAGCACCACCAGAACCCACTTCCCCGCTCCATCAAGATGCAGTTTTCCAGGAGAACATGCCTGGAGTTGTCCCTCCAACTACACAAGCGGAGGAAGAAAATGTTGCGGCTGCCACCACAAACACTGAAGCCAATGTGGAGCTTTCCCCACCAAATGCTTCAGCGGACAGCGAAGCTACTGAGCCAGACGCTTTTGTTCCTGAGTCTGCTGGGGGTCCATAGTTTGATTATCACATTGAGCACAGGCCTCATGTCCAGAAGCCAGTCCCAAGGCTTCCAAGGTTCCCAGGTCCTACATCAGCACCTGGCTCCTTTGATATTAACAGCTCCAAGGCAGACAATACATTTTTCAATAGCTCCAAGAACCCCTATTCAAGGGAAAGGATTGTATCAGATAGGTTCTGGAGCTATTCTCAGCGCAGCTATTATTCATGCATCTTATACAACCAAGGTCGCATCTTCCCGCACAAGCGCCTTGAGGTTGAAGCCATTGTTGGTCTGCCATGTCTTGAGGAAGCTTTGGATTGCTTCCGGCAAGTGGGTCTGCTGCCGTTTGTGACTGATGAAGAGCACTGGAATGAAGAGCTTCTGCTTCAGTTCTATGCCACCCTTCATATAAAAGGATACAACAGAGATTCGAAGACTTGAATCCTGGAGTGGATGACTGGCAATGTCCATCATGAAGCCAATGCATTTGATATCATTGAGCTCACCGGCCTGCCCACTCCAGGCGAATTCTTCGAGGAAGGTTGTCAACTACATTCTGAAGCTATTGAGAGCATATTCCAGCGGCCTGAACCCAATATGAGTCAGATGCTCTCAATGATGAAGCCATTGCCTCATGATGCACCTTATCCTACTGAGTTCTTCATTGAAGACCTAGAGTACCTGCCCAGGACCATATATCACATCATCCGGCGGACTCTCTGGCCCATTAAGGGGCACTCTCCAAATGCAAAGATTGAAGGTGCAATGAAGACTCTCATATTCTATATCCTGCATGGCAAATGCTTCAACGCATAGGATCTCTTCATAGGCCAACTTGCAGCGTCGGGCTCGGAATTATTTGGTTTGAAGTTCTATACTCCTTGGGTGATGAGGCTAATCAAACTGCACTCTGCGATCTCGTATCAGCCCTCAGCCCGAAACCATCGGATCTTCCTGCCAGATGTGGATACCTCTGATGAAGCCATATATCCCGAACCTGCCAAGCAACCAATAAGTCTTCAGAATGCAGAACACCAGAGCTTCACGCAGAATGTTGAAGGTGTTGAAGCCATATCCAGGGTATATCCGTTGGCTGGCACTACACGTGCACCAGCATCTATTGAAGCCACAGACAGCACAAATGCTCCAAGACCCAAGAAGCGTGCTCGTGTCCTCACTGACCGAGAGCTTCTTGTGGCCCTTCACCAAAAGCAAGATAGGCATCACAACTGGCTAAAGCGTCAGATGAAGAGCCTCTTGGTGGATGTCAATCGTCTTCGAAACCTTGCCACTAAGAATGCCTTCGTTACACATGAGACTTGCCGTCGTACGTGGAAAGGGCTCTCAATGATATGCACTGAAGCTGAACTTGAAGAGGATGGCTTCACAGAGCGCTTCAAGTTTGACACCACACCTCCTAGAAGGGTTGTGATGCGCAACACACCATCACTTGAAGACTCTGAGTTTTCTTCATCTGCTGCCACAGTTACTGCACGGATCATTGATGAAGACGACGATGCTACTTCACCACCACCTGCTTCAGCACATCCAAGTTCTGCACCGCCAAACAACTCCACCGACCCTGCTGCGCCTGGGAACGCGTAGAAAACTCTATGTCTTCAAACCTTTTTGGTCATTACTGACAAAAGGGGGAGAAGCATATGATGTCTATAGTCTTCAAGCGGGTCAATATGGGCGGGTGCCTTATGTTTTGATATATTTTGCTTCGTGCTTACAACTCTTGTTTTTGCTTCATTTGGTTCTTTGAGTTGTAAACACTAAAACTCGATGGTCGTCTGCTACTCGTTTGCTACTCTGTTTGTGAAGATAAATTCCGCATGTGCGACGATAAATTCCGCACTTATCTCATTCTGCAGACGTCCATTTTCCATTATGCATGTCATTGTCTTCATATACTTTCACATGCATAGTGGATTGTCATCATAAGCTAAAGTGGATCTCCACAAGTACAACCTGCCATGTGCATTTGCATTCCAAAAGCAAATTAACTTATATGCACATCTTCAGGGGGAGCCCTTGCAACTTATGAAGACAATTCCCTATCCTTTACAAACTTCACACTTTATATTCCCCGTTGAAAACTTCAACTAGTTTGTCATCAATCACCAAAAAGGGGGAGATTGTAAGTGCATCTAGTGCCACCCCTAGTTGGTTTTGGAGTATTGACGACAAACCTAGTTGAGGGACTAATGTGTTTGTGAGAATTGCAGGAAAACACAGGTAGAAGTCCCTCATTGATTCAGTTTTACTACCAGAGATGACCCCTAAAAATGTATGAAGACATTGAAGACAAAGGTGGTATATGAAGATATTCACATTGAAGACTATGACAAAAGAAGACACGTTATGAAGCCTATGGAGCTCGAAGACTTAGATCTTTCGTAGTTCCTTTTGTTTTGTGTTGAGTCATAGGAACCACCGTACTGTTAAGTGGGGTCCAGGAGAACTAGTCAGAATGACTGAAGTGATGCCTAAATCAAAAACCTATGTCTTCGAGTGAAGACAATGAGAGCGAATCTTGTCCAGAGCCGGACAAGTCAGCTTTGCTTGTGGCCCAAGTAAAGTTGCCATGAGAGTTTGAAATCTGACCGTTGAGACACGTGTCAGTTCCTTAGTGACCCAGGGTCATTTTGGACAAATCAGGTCGGGTTGCCAAGTGGCTATAAATAGCCCACCCCCACAACCATAAACGGTCGGCTGCTCAGATTTCAGTGCACGGCTTTTGTCGTTTGAGAGCAACCCACCTCGAAGCCTTTGAGAGAAAAATTCCTAGTGAGGAGAAAAGCCCTAACCACCCAAAGCCAGAGTAAATTGGGCATCACTTAAGTCTTCGTGTCTGTGTGATCTGAAGACTTATTACACTTGAGGACTATGAATCCTCCAGACGGTTAGGCGTCGCGTTCAGAGCATTCAAGAGACATTGTGGATTGCCAGTGAACGAAGTCTGTGAAGGTTTGGGAGTCTACCTTGAAGACTTACCAGAGTGATTGGGCAAGGACTAAGTGACCTTAGCTCAAGGAGAATACGGTGAGGACTTGGTGTCCTGAACTGTGTGTTCAGGACTGGGTGTCCGGGACTGTGTGTCCTAAGGTTTAAATACCTAGCCGCTCCAACCAGACGTACAGTTTTCACAGCAACTGGAACTGGTCCAACATATCATTGTCTTCAACGAGTCACTGTTTTTATCTTCACTTCCTTTTCTTACTGTTACTCATTGTGAAGCCATTGCATGCTTGCTTTATCTTTTGTCTTCACAACGTGAATGTATGATCTGTTTGGCTTCATAACTTCTTCCTACCTGATCCTTATTACACTGAAGCTGTTTGTCATTGTGCTTTCACTCTATTGAATACATGACCATGGCTGGCCTAGTGTAATCTAACTTCCGCTGCATAGTAATAGGCATAATCTTCACTGTTTGTCTTCATAACTCTCACGTTTTGAAGACTTTCATAAAAATCGCCTATTCACCCCCCCCCTCTAGTCGATATAACGCACTTTCACAACCAACTTATTGGAAATCATACATACTGATGTGTGCGGTCCAATGAGTGTTGAGGCTCGCGGTGGCTATCATTATGTTCTCACCCTCACTGATGACTTGAGTAGATATGGGTATGTCTACTTAATGAAACACAAGTCTGAGACCTTTGAAAAGTTCAAGGAATTTCAGAGTGAGGTTGAGAATCAACGTGACAGAAAAATCAAGTTTTTGCGATCAGATCGTGGAGGAGAATACTTGAGTCATGAATTTGGCACACACTTAAGAAAATGTGGAATAGTTTTACAACTCACGCCGCCTGGAACACCTCAGCGTAATGGTGTGTTCGAACGTCGTAATCGCACTCTATTAGATATGGTGCGATCTATGATGTCTCTTACCGATTTACCGCTGTCATTTTGGGGCTATGCTTTAGAGACTGCCGCATTCACTTTAAATAGGGCTCCGTCGAAATCCGTTGAGATGACACCGTATGAATTATGGTTTGGGAAGAAACCTAAGTTGTCATTTCTAAAAGTTTGGGGATGCGATGCTTATGTCAAGAAACTTCAACCTGAAAAGCTCGAACCCAAGTCGGAAAAATGCATCTTCATAGGATACCCTAAAGAAACCATTGGGTATACCTTCTACCTCAGATCCGAAGGCAAGATCTTTGTTGCCAAGAATGGATCCTTTCTAGAGAAGGAGTTTCTCTCGAAAGAAGTGAGTGGGAGGAAAGTAGAACTTGATGAAGTACTACCTCTTGAACCGGAAAAGGGCGCAACTCAAGAAAATGTTCCTGAGGTGCCTGCACCGACTAGAGAGGAAGTTAATGATGATGATCAAGATACTTCTGATCAAGCTCCTACTGAAATTCGTAGGTCCACAAGGACACGTTCCGCACCAGAGTGGTACGGCAACCCTGTCTTGGAAATCATGTTGTTAGACAACGATGAACCTTCGAACTATGAAGAAGCGATGGCGGGCCCGGATTCCGACAAATGGCTAGAAGCCATGAAATCCGAGATAGGATCCATGTATGAAAACGAAGTGTGGACTTTGACTGACTTGCCTGTTGAGCGGCGAGCCATAGAAAATAAATGGATCTTTAAGAAGAAGACAGACGCGGATGGTAATGTGACCATCTTTAAAGCTCGGCTTGTCGCTAAGGGTTATCGACAAGTTCAAGGGGTTGACTACGATGAGACTTTCTCTCACCGGTAGCGAAGCTGAAGTCCGTCCGAATAATATTAGCAGTTGCCACATACTATGATTATGAGATATGGCAAATGGACATCAAAACGACATTCCTTAATGGTTTCCTTAAGGAAGAATTGTATATGATGAAGCCGGAAGGTTTTGTCGATCCTAAGAATGCTGACAAGGTGTGCAAGCTCCAACGCTCGATTTATGGGCTGGTGCAAGCATCTCGGAGTTGGAACATTCGCTTTGATGAGATGATCAAAGCGTTTGGGTTTACGCAGACTTATGGAGAAGCCTGCGTTTACAAGAAAGTGAGTGGGAGCTCTGTAGCATTTCTCATATTATATGTAGATGACATACTTTTGATGGGAAATGATATAGAACTCTTGGACAGCATTAAGGCCTACTTGAATAAGAGTTTTTCAATGAAGGACCTTGGAGAAGCTGCTTATATATTAGGCATCAAGATCTATAGAGATAGATCGAGACGCCTCATAGGTCTTTCACAAAGCACATACCTTGATAAGATATTGAAGAAGTTCAATATGGACCAGTCTAAGAAGGGGTTCTTACCTGTGTTACAAGGTATGAAATTGAGCTCAGCTCAATGTCCGACCACGGCAGAAGATATAGAAGAGATGAGTGTCATCCCTATGCCTTAGCCATAGGTTCTATTATGTATGCCATGCTGTGTACCAGACCTGATGTAAACCTTGCCGTAAGTTTGGTAGGAAGGTACCAAAGTAATCCCGGCAAGGAACACTGGACAACGGTCAAGAATATCCTGAAGTACCTGAAAAGGACTAAGGAAATGTTTCTCGTTTATGGAGGTGACGAAGAGCTTGTCATAAAGGGTTACGTCGACGCTAGCTTCGACACAGATCTGGATGACTCTAAGTCACAAACCGGATACGTGTATATTTTGAATGGTGGGGCAGTAAGCTGGTGCAGTTGCAAGCAGAGCGTCGTGGCGGGATCTACATGTGAAGCGGAGTACATGGCAGCCTCGGAGGCAGCACATGAAGCAATTTGGGTGAAGGAGTTCATCACTGACCTAGGAGTCATACCCAATGCGTCGGGGCCGATCAAGCTCTTCTGTGACAACACTGGAGCTATTGCACTTGCCAAGGAGCCCAGGTTTCATAAGAAGACAAGGCACATCAAGCGGCGCTTCAACTCCATTCGTGAAAATGTTCAAGATGGAGACATAGAGATTTGTAAAGTACATACGGACCTGAATGTAGCGGATCCGTTGACTAAACCTCTCCCTAGAGCAAAACATGATCAACACCAGAATTCCATGGGTGTTCAATTCATCACAATGTAACTAGATTATTGACTCTAGTGCAAGTGGGAGACTGTTGGAAATATGCCCTAGAGGCAATAATAAAAGCATTATTATTATTATTATTATTATATTTCCTTGTTCATGATAATTGTCTTTATTCATGCTATAATTGTGTTATCCGGAAATCGTAATACATGTGTGAATAACAGACACCAACATGTCCCTAGTAAGCCTCTAGTTGACTAGCCCGTTGATCAACAGATAGTCATGGTTTCCTGACTATGGACATTGGATGTCATTGATAATGAGATCACATCATTGGGAGAATGATGTGATGGACAAGACCCAATCCTAAACATAGCACAAGATCGTATAGTTCGTTTGCTAGAGTTTTTCCAATGTCAAGTATCCTTTCCTTAGACCATGAGATCGTGTAACTCCCGGATGCCGTAGGAGTGCTTTGGGTGTACCAAACGTCACAACGTAACTGGGTGACTATAAAGGTATACTACGGGTATCTCCGAAAGTGTCTTTTGGGTTGACACGGATCAAGACTGGGATTTGTCACTCCGTATGACGGAGAGGTATCACTGGGCCCACTCGGTAATGCATCATCATTATGAGCTCATAGTGACCAAGTGTCTGGTCACGGGATCATGCATTAAGATACGAGTAAAGTGACTTGCCGGTAACGAGATTGAACGAGGTATTGGGATACCGATGATCGAATCTCGGGCAAGTAACATACCGACTGGCAAAGGGAATTGAATACGGGGTTGCTTGAATCCTCGACATCGCGGTTCATCCGATGAGATCATCGTGGAGCATGTGGGAGCCAACATGGGTATCCAGATCCCGCTATTGGTTATTGACCGGAGAGTCGTCTCGGTCATGTCTGCATGTCTCCCGAACCCGTAGGGTCTACACACTTAAGGTTCGGTGACGCTAGGGTTGTGAAGATATGTATATGCAGTAACCCGAATGTTGTTCGGAGTCCCGGATGAGATCCCGGACGTCACGAGGAGTTTCAGAATAGTCCGGAGGTAAAGAATTATATATAGGAAGTGCTGTTTCGGCCATCGGGACAAGTTTCGGGGTCACCGGTATTGTACCGGGACCACCGGAAGGGTCCCGGGGGTCCATCGGGTGGGGCCACCCATCCCGGAGGGCCCCATGGGCCAAAGTGGGAAGGGGAACCAGCCCATAGTGGGCTGGTGCGCCTCCCTAGGCCCACCCCATGCGCCTAGGGTTGAAACCCTAGGGGTGGGGGGGCGCCCCACCTTGCCTTGGGGGCCACTCCAGCCCTGGCCGCCACCCCCCCTAGGAGATCTCATCTCCTAGGGCCGGCGCCCCCCCTAGGGGAGCCTATATATATGAAGGGGAGGGAGGGGGCAGCCGCACCCTTGAGCCTTTGGCGCCTCCCTCTCCCCTGCTGCACCTCTCTCTCGCGTAGTATACGGCGAAGCCCTGCTACTGTGACGCCCTGCATCCACCACCACGCCGTCGTGCTGCTGGATCTTCATCAACCTCTAATCACTCGTTGCTAGATGCAATCTAATCACTCGTTGCTAGATGAACTCATAGATGGATCTTGGTGAAATCGTAGGAAATTTTTTGTTTTCTGCAACGTTCCCCAACACCAAGGACATCACATGATCAAAAAGGATTCTAGAGACAAGAGGGAGGACCCAACTTGATACCCGCAGGTGCCTTGATTGCTCAAAGGCACACTTATTTCAGCCACAGCGAATCATCATCGCCCTAGCAAGGATGGCTTCCGACCGATGGGGCACGTGCGAATAAAAAGGGTTTAGGGTTCAATGCATATGGGCTCAGATTTGCCTTTCCTCGATCATATAATCTACCCCCATCATCTCTTATCACCAGATCAATCTGTTTATACAGTGGAGCTGCCCTGGTTATCACTCAATAAGAATGACCATCCAAAGGACAGAACAATAAGTATCACAGGATCAAAAAGGATTCTAGAGACAAGAGGGAGGACCCAACTTGATACCCACGACTAATCATCATCGCCCTAGCAAGAATGGCTTCCGACCGATGGGGCACGTGATTCAAACGCGGTGGCACGAGATATCTCATTTTGGGAGTAACTATTCATTCCAGCAGTAATTTTTTTATCCGACGGACAAGGTCGTTACAAGGGTCGATCCGACGGCCCAAGATCCATCAAGCTACCAGATCCGACGGCCAGGAATCCCAAATCGCTGAGGAGCGGCCTGAGGAGTTTCTATTCTTATTTCTGGATGGATGGACTTATTTCTGGATTTCTGGATGGATCACCGGATCAATATGTTCTTACGAGGGTTTAACTGCCCTGGTTATCACTCATTAGAAATGACCATCCAAGGACAGAGCCACTAAAATAAGAACGTGCTCAAAACAGCTCAAAGAAACGAGGGAGGATCCAAATTAATACCCACAAGTGCCTCGACTGCTTGAGAGCATGCCTATATCAGCCATAACTGATCATCATAGCCCTGGCCATGTCCCATATAGTAGCCAAAGCAGAGCAGGGGAAGATGGAGCTCACAGAGGGAGGTTGTAGCCGAGGCAGTACTCAGAGGGCACCGGGGTTGCGCTTGAACGCCATCCAACCAGTGAGGAACCACGTCGGAGTTGCGCCTTGCACCATCCTGCCGACGAGCACGAAAGCCATGGGCACCGAAGTGGCCAAGGAGGTGAGGAGGTGATGTATAGCACATCTAGGAGCACCATCAGAGACGACCGGGGCAACGAGCAGGCATGGAGAGAGGCAAGGCGGCAGGGAGAGGAAAGGGCGCGACGCGAGTGCAGACCTGCAGGGAGCGGAACATCAGCTATTTTTTCTTTCGGAGTATATAGGAACTATCAAACATATCATATAAGTGCAATCATCTTTGATAATATAAGAGAGCATACAAATCACAGAGCTTGTTTAAGATATTTTGTCACATCAAGTAGTTTAGATAAGAAAAGCCTAACCTACGTGGCAGTGGTCCCACGTGTCAGCTCCTAGGAGAAATTAATTATTTAAAAAATGCAGTGACCAGGATTCGAACCCGTTCACAGTCACTTTGAATCAGGCGCTACTAACCACTAAGAACATGCTAATTCTTTATACATTTGGAGATAGTTCTGCTTGTATACCTTTCTTCCGGAGTACATCACAAAGATTGGTACAAAACATTGCCATATCGCATATAGTGTGCCGTGACCAACCCAACTGAAACTTTACAATATGGCAAGGATATAATATTATGACGGTGCAGTTTGATTATAATCAAATCAATCAAACAGCTATGCAAGTATGATTTCTATCAACAAAGAGCAACATCACGCCAGTCCTAAATTGCAGGATAGGTGCTTACCATATTTTCTATGATTCGCATGCATTTATTAGAATATATATGATGCATTTACTTTGGTTTTTCAGCCGTCGCGGTCGAAAGCTTTAAACTTGACTTATACTCTACAAAGTCACCGCAAGAGGCAGAGCCGCCGGCAATGCCATGGCCACCACCAGTTTTACCCGCGGCATTGCGGGAGCGCCCGCAAGCAGCCGCGGATGAGGGGCGACCAACACATACCCAAAAGGAAAATGGCAGTCGGCTATAAATAAAGAATTTGTTTATTTTTATAGAAATGACGGCGGGGTAGACCTGAAAACAAGTGACCAAACTTCAACTTGAAGCAACAACACACAGAAGTAATTTTCACCGATTTGTTATAAAACTAACATGAATATGGGACTGATCCAAAGATCCCGTTCCTTCGAACCTAGCTGGACCATATAACATATCAAACTAACTATATAACGTTGCCCATGATCACCGTCCAACACAAAGGTCTCATCAGCGACACCTCACGTCCTTCACATAAGAGTGTGGATTTTTCATACCCTCATGTATAATTAGAAGAACATGAACTGGAGTTATATATTGATAGTTACCATGGATGTGAACTGGAGTAAGACCGTTTTGTTTCCTGTAATTCACTATAAATGTTCTCAACCTTGGGATACTCTTCAAAACACTTTCTTCATGATCTTATCACACCGTGCATCCATCCATCCATTTTCAGCTTTACATCGGCAATGAAAGTAATAATAATACAAAACAGTGAGATACATACATGTGTGCTCCAAGTTATATATACCTCTGAAAGGAAATTAAGAGAAATCCCACCTCAAAGTTTCTGGGTGATTGGACAGCTGATAATCCTGATTGCTAGCCATTGCCCATTGACCTTATTGTATATTCCAAAGCTGCAAAGAAAGGAAGCATTGCAAGTAAGTAAAGAACTTTGATCACATCATGCAAGTTCTATTACTCTCAGAATTGTAAGTAGCAATAGCTTGTTTGGGGAAGCATTGCCACAAACAGTAAAGGGTTTAGAAACACATTTTCTTTGGGCATCATAGAAAAGATATAAACTCTGAAATATTCAGTGACACTTTGCCAGAATTCTGTGCTTAACCGAAGCGGGATAGTTGTGTAATAGCATCCTCTCCTCTCAGTGTGTGCAGGCGCTTTCTTGACAAATTTGTCTTCTCTAAGTGTTTCCATCAATCGTCTCTCCATATCCATTTGGGGAGCTTATCCATCCATGATGTCTCCAATGCAATTGCCACCAATTGGCTCTGTACAAATCAAACACACATAACCAGCAACTCATTAGTTGGTTCTATCAAAAATTTCTTAAATACAGGCTGCTCTGTAACTATTAAGGGTACGAGAAAAATCAAAATGCATCAGACTTACCAAGGTGTTCAATGACACTTTGTGACAAGTAGCTTTAAAGTTGTTTCCAGTCTCCAAAATAATCCAAATTGTATGGGCCAAGCTGACCATCGAACTCGAAACGTTTTACTGCTTCAGAGTATCCGATTTCCTACCATAAAACAAAGTTCAGTATTCTTGGCTTCTAGCCCAAGAAAAAACAAACATATGCAATCCCTAGTTTGAGGTATTAATATGTTATATGTTACAGTTAATAACAGGAAGGTCGACTATTTCCAATATGTTGCAATTTTGAGACGCCGGACAGATACAATTTTGGTAGTCCATATTTCATATATTATTCATAAACCAGCTGCAAGGAAAATGAGCTGAACATAAATTAGGCAAATTTATGTACTTTGGCATATTAAATTATCATCTGGTGCGGATTTGGTAGGTTAGGCACTTCAGAGAAGTAGTAATCCCATTGGGGCAATGCATCTTCTGCTTTATTATCAACTCAATTAGTTATTTGTAAGGTTTCAAAATGCTTTAAAATTTACAAGATATATTGAATATTGATACCTAGAGTTTTGCAGTTACAGTACAAGGCGCAAATACAAGATTTGCAACAACTGAGGAAGCTGACGCTGCCATACTAATATTTCGCAAAATGCAATATAGTTATCCTAACGCAATATTGGCCAATACCAGTATAGTCTCAACTATCAAGTGATGTACTATGTGCAAGAAGACAAGAGAACAACAGCTACAGTGGACCTGCAATGATAAATTCCACACAAAATCAATGGAACCAAAAAAAGTATAACTGAAAGAGAAGAACAACATCTCTAGGCAAGAGAATGGATCACCTGGGCGTCTTCAGAGTGGTTGTGCTGGGGAGAACCGATGCCCGCGGCGGCCGTGTCGTGCTGGGGAGAACCGACGCAGGCGGCGGCCGTGTCGCGTTGGGCCTCCTCGTTGCTGAAGGGCGCTCCAGCAGTGTGCATTTGCACATTTAAGCCTCAATGCACGTACTCCAAATCTCCCAATGCAGCAACATATGCTACAGATTATAAGTCACCCAAGGTGAACACATGTGCTCCATTTGAATGCCTCAAGGCCCCCCAAATCAGCTGACCACATCTCCAATATAAGAAACAAACAAATATGAAGGCACCTTACCTCGGGTCATCTCTGCACAGACGCAAGGATGAAGGTCCAGTGCTTCCTCGGCATGGTCGAACAGGAGGTGTTGCGGGCCGGCAGCGGGCAGCGGCTCAGCCTCCTCACCCACTCCTAGCGTTAGAGGGGAGTGATGGGAGGGGAGGAGGAAGGGTGGAGCAGTATGCGGCCTGACGATGGGAAGGAGACGCGAGAGGAGGAGGACGGGAGGGGAAGAGGAGTCGGCCAAGGTGGCAGCCGGCTGGATGAAGGAGATGGCGGCGAGGTGGGATTGGCTCTCCTCGACCTCGCAGAAGACGGGACGGCGGCACGTCGTCCACATCACCCGCGGCCGGGTACCCGGGCGAGCAGTGGCGGCGGCGGCCAGCGGCGAGGCAGGGAGGCGGGCGCGGCAGAAGACGAGACGACGGCACGCCGGCCTCGTCGCGCGCGGCCCCCATCTCTCTAGATGGGCGGCGTGAGGCCGGGGATGGGTGCTCGGGCGAGCGGCGGCGCCGGCGCCGGCGGCAGGGCAGGGAGGCGGGCGCGGGGTAGGGTTTGGATGGGGAGAGAGAGGTGAGGGCGCGGGCGCGAGTGCGCGAGGAGGCGGCGGCTAGGGTTCACCAGGGGAGCCGGCCCTTTTATACGCCCACCACGCGAAATGACCAAAATGCCCTGGTGGGGGCATGATATTTATATTTTGTTGCCATTACTATTCATTCCAGCAGTAACTTTTTTTTATCCGACGGACGAGGTCACTCCAGGGCTCGATCCGACGGCTCGGATCGCATCAAGCGCGCAGATCCAACGGTCCAGAATCGCGATCGCTGAGGAGGCTTGTGCATCCATCCGTCTCTTATTTCTGGATTTATGTTATGTTTGAGATGCTCTGCATTTCAGATGAACTTTTATTATAATAGATCTATAATCCTTTTGAAAAAAGTTAAACTCCCTTAGAATTATGTAAAACTTTGTGGATTTGCTCTTTTCACTAAATCACCAGTGCATTACTTCCTCGGTAAAGGAATATAAAAGCATTTAGATCACTACTAAAAGCAACGCTCTCTTATAGTATGTTTTACGGAGGGAGTATAAAATATGATCATAGATAGAAAAATCCGCTTTGTAGCGTGTTTCGACGTTACCAAAATGTTGAACAAAGCACCAGATGTCCAGATCCACCGCATAGCAAATGTCAATGTGCGAAGCGACGACCACTTTCCCCAAGGGAGAAAAATTGCCCCCAGGTTGGCCGAGGCCTCCAAAACAAGAAAGAAGTATCCAGCAAACACCCACCTCGCAGCGAAGCATTCCAAGAAAAACAGTAGCCGCTGTCCTCCGGTCGCCGTCAGAAAATACCCCTCGATCTCCGGCCATCTTCTTCCCCCGTCGTCCCCGCCGACGAAGTACCAGCCATGGCATCTCCTTCCTCCTCCTCCGCCTCCTGCTCCTACTACTCGTGCCCCGCGCCCCACCACCCGCGCTTCCGGCGATCCCTCCGGCGGCCGCCTCTCCCGCGGGTGCGCCCCTCCTCGACGCCGTCCTCCCGCCGACCCTCCGCCGTGCAGGTGAGCTCCTAGATCTCTCGATCCGCCCCCATTCCTCGTAGAGCTTGTTTTTCGCCTCGTTATTGCCGCCGTATTCATCGAAGCGTAGGCGACAGGTGATCTCCACCAGCTGCCATTTTTCAGATTTTTAGTTCCAAATGGTCAGGCCGTTGGTTGTTGCAGTAGCCGGTAGTCGCATGCTGATACTGCTGCGCGTTTCAGTTCAAACTAACATACGCCACCAAATGATTCACAAGATGGACGTGCGGTGGAACTGATCTCGCTGCTATTACCCTTCTTCAGGAGTCCCAGTTCGGAAGCATCCCATCCAGACCCACACGTAGGCGTGGTTCCATTCAAATCCCCACATCATTTGATGATGTACTGTGCTGTTTCTCTTCTTCAAATTCAGGTAGCAGTGCTGCACCACGAATTGGATTGTTTTACCAGTTGCAGTGACTTGGTGTAGGATCTGGGGGATTTCTCGCTGGTGCATCATGACGACGAGGATGATGCATTTGGTGTTGTTCTGTATTCAAGTGAGAGTGATTGGAGCGACGATGAGGTTGTGTTAACTCAAATTGGGGATGTTGAGTTGCCAACGATGATGACCGAGAGGCGCTTCAAGGCGGCAGAGGGTGCGATAACCATTGCTGCCCATAGGCTCGCCACCATTGGGAAAGGGCAAAGGAAGAGCAGGTAAATTATCTAGCTTTTCAGATCACAAGTGGAATACAAACAACTGTAGCTCATTCAAGTAGCTCTACAGCGATAAGTCATATACCATCATGATAATATGGCTAGGTGTCGGCATTGTATTACAACGAGTTGTATTGTATATTGTGTAATTTTCCGGCGAACATCACACACTTAACGAATATGCTGTTGTATAGTATAGTGTGTAATTTTCCAGGAATAATACACACTTAGCTGTGGAGTAATAATGGTAATATATTAAGATCATATGTGATGACCTTCCAGATTAATATTGTGCTAGAAAGGTTATGTAATTCTTATTCTTCACGGTCAACTGAACACAAAGGCTGCCGAACCAATAAGAACAGATAGGCTCTTAGAAATGTGTTTGCTAGTTTCTGAGTTCTGACTAAAGTTTCTTACATCAATTCCCAGAACTCGACAAGGGCTGATGAATAATGTTGGGCTGATTGCTTTCCTAGCAGTGCAACTTTTGTTTGTCGACTGGTGTTCGTGGTGGATTGTTAGGCTACCTCTGGACTCATTTTATTTGACACGCCCTTTTTTAATATCAGCAGTTCTAT